>NW_016803633.1:933257-965932 GCF_001698545.2 Rhinopithecus bieti | reverse complement strand
TATATTATGTATATATGTATTACATATTATGTATATGTATTTATTATGTAAAAATATGTATTTACCTTAAGCCTTTGGATATCTATTTTATTCATGTAAATATTTAGGTAAACTAAAAGCATAGATATAAAAGCACATCTACGTAAAGGAAAAAAGTTTCAAATGAAATGACAAGAACGTACAATAAAATGCAAGTATATAATTATTGGAAACATATATTCAATGAAACACACAAAGGCATAATCTTAGATGTAATCATATCTATAAATTGTCAAGATTTGCAGTGAATTTAGGATAAAACTATAAAATATCTGATTAGTAAGTCTATGAGAATAATAAAAAATTCTCTGAATGAGATGTTATTAAATGTTTTTTATTTTTTTAATAACATATTCCAGTAAAGCCAGACCCTGTCAACTTTGGATTGGGAAAATCACCATGTATTGCTGGTCAATGTTCATCTTCATTTTGGAAATACACGATAATGCATGGATTTGTAAAGAATAAAGAAAATATCTTTTTTATTTAAAAGACATCTATCTTAGTAAGTCACAGTCAAATAAGAGACCATTTTGCCTTTTGGTTTTCTAATTTGACTATATTGGCAGAAATTAAAGTCACCTAACATATTAACGAAAGTTATGAAACACGTGAGTGCTGTGGCTATTCTAAGTGTTCAATATCTCACAAAAGACTAGGTTCTGATGCTCAAAACAGACTTTTCCAAAATTATTTATTTTGAACATTTCTTAAATTATGATATTTCTATTACTCTGGTGACAAATTTGATTTGGCCTGTTAGAGAACAGCTGTTTGGCATTATTAATATAATTATAAAATCTGCTACTAGAATCCCTAGATTGGAAATAAGACAGCAAATAAAGTACCAAGAATACCAAATGATAGCACTTGCCTACCTATATTTTTTGTTCTTAGATCTTATATCTGTTTTCTGTCTGTTTCATGAATGTAGCTCAAGGCATTGACAGGTCATTGACTCTACGAGGTGTTATTCTGTACAAGTAGGCCTCTTATCTCTATTATTCAATTTGCAAGTAAATAAGGGCTTTTGTATTTCATCTGTCAAAGATGATCTTGAGAACACATAATGATGTTCTCATTGGTGTACAATTGTTCCATCTTTGAAGAAGTTAGTTATACCATTTACAACATTCTTGGAATGCATATTTTCTATAAAATGAACACATGTAAAATGTTTTAAATAAATAAATGTATTATCTCATACAACAATAAGTCCAGATGTGAGTTAGCTGCCAAAATTGTTAAATAACTAATGACATTAGGAACTCAGGTTCCTATCATCCTTAATATATCAGCTTAGTTAGCCTCATTGTAATACTGAAGGTTTGTCAGACTTCATATACAAGCAAAGTGTCCACTCAATGAAGGCAAATTATCTCCTTTCTTTCCCTGTAATCTATTTATCACAGAAAATATTTCCCAGTATTGTCTCAGCAAGCTGTCTCGCAGAAAAAAGTTTTAATGATGTTGCATCACTTCCCATTTATAAACAAATTTTGCTAAGGAAAATGGTATTGTTATAATGAATTATAGATGGTTGTTTAGAAATTCCAGATTCCCCAAATATAATCCTGACATTACTATTACCAAGGAAGAAGCTACTGGTAGTCATAAATCAGTTTATCACAGAACCATGAACCAACCGGGCTGCCACATTTCAAGCCAGAGGATGAATTGTTGAAAATTAAATAGAAGGCATTTTCTCTGTTCTTTATGAATTTAAGATTTTGAAACCAACCAAAATGTACATAAGAATACAAAAGTATATGTAGAGTCAATACATATGTGAACCAATTTAATAATGAAAAGTAGCCATCAAAGTATCTAGTATAGTATATTAAATTAATTTTAATAGTACATATTATTTAATGCTTTATAACCAAGATGTTTTTACTTCAACATGTAATTAAATTTGAAGAATATTTTGAATATATTTTACATAATTTCTCATACTGAGTCTTTGAAATCCAGTGTGTATTTACGCTTAAAATACTTCCTAATTTGGGCTAACCACATTTCAATTGTTTAATAGATATATGTGGCTAGCAGCTATGAAATTGAAGAGCTTAGTAAATCATTTTAGAAACTATGACTTTTGTAGTTAACATGCCAGTTTGATACCTCTCTCTATAATTCCCAGGCAATAATGTATAAATGTTAAGAATGATGTAGGCATATTTAGGAGAATTTAACAATGGCTCTTCTATGAGAGTCACCTGTTCAACTTCTGACAAACTATTTTATCTGTATAGGTCTCAGTCAATTCATCTGTAAAATGGGGATCATAATTCTACCTAGTAACAATGTTATCAGGTTATTATGAATATTAGGCAAAATGTTCACACATAAAGCACATACCATCATGACAAACAAGCTCTAACTATAAAATCAGTGACATTAATTATTGAAAGTTAATTAAAAATTGTTGGCTGAATTTTTTCTGTTACTTCCAAAAAGGAATGTCATCATTTACATACTTAAATCAACATTTCAATATTATGGCTCCCAATGGCTAAATATAAGTAGTTTGTATTCGATATTTAAAACCATGATAGATAACTAATATATAATTAGGAAAACATAAATTTTGATTCTGTTGGAGTTTATTCTCAATTTATGAGTCATAAAACATGCAGGAAGTTCTTTGCAGGTAATTGCTCCCTGTGGTCGAGAAGTGAACAGATTGAAAGTAATAGTACATATTGCTCAGTACCCACTGAATTGACTCAGTACACTAAGTATGTAATAACTCCATAATATTCAAATGTTTCAGAATATCTGTCTCAGATAAATCCTATGCAAGGTGGTGCCCAGAAAAAGAAGATTGAAAAAAAAAGGGTACCAATTAGATACATTTTTCTATTTAGCTAAAATCTAATCTGCTGGAAAATTAAATCTTTGAAAGCAGCAAATCTTACCTTTGCTATTATTAAATGACTTGCGGGCTCTCTAGCTAAAAGATAGTAATATGAGTCATAAGCCATTGTATCTTTTGCCATGATGTGACTGTCGAAAGCAAGGCGAATAGAATAACTTAGAAATGAACAGATAAGTGAAGTTTAGGGGACATGTTCTTACTTTTTCATTTCCAGAAAAATGTGTGACAGAATAAATAAATCTGGCTATGATTTGAAAAAAGTCAATAAATCAAATTCAGAAATTTTGCTATCATTACATTAAAAATAATGATTGTGTAATTAGTACTGTGCAAAATGGATGCAGGTATTTTGATAAAGATATTCCATACAAATCAGTCAAAAGATATGTCTTGAAAGACTTGTTTGTGTGACAAAAAGCATTAATTTGCTGCAAATAGATTCTCAATATTTCATTCAAAGTTTTTTTTGTTATTAATAAAAGTTGCTATCACTGCACAGGGATACATTGTTTGAACGCTTAAGTTGATAGTGTGAGAAATACATGGTGGAACTAATAGAGATACAAATAAAATGAATCCAGTATAACTCATGTTGCATTTTCTACCAGGTATGATAAACATTTATTATATACAAATAAGGAATTAGCATAAAAATTAGAAAAACATTTTAAAATGTTATAGTATATATTTCAAAACATGACAAAAATACAAAAAATTATGTCGTATTTCTTCAAATTCATTTTTGGAGTTAATGTTTATTTTGTAATATTACACAAAACAAGGAACTATTTTTTTCATGCTTAGGGAATCTAGATATCTCAATCTGACCCTGCTCATTATGCAGAAAATGAGCCATGTATAGATTTGGGCCTGATTGACCGTGAACAAATTAAAGAAACTACTTCAGGTCCCTCAAATTGTTAGGGTTATTAAGTCTGAAATAGGATACAGAAAATAAATGATCCTCTACCAAAGTCATTTCAGGGCCTCTGAGGAAGGAGTTAGGTTGGGTTGAGTTGAGAAAGGTCAACCAAAAAACTAAGATCAAATGCAACAGAAGGCAGCATCAGGTTCAAAAGAATGGAAGGATTTATAGTGGTGAGGAGGGCAGAAACGGGGATGGTTAATGGGTACAAAAATATAGTTTGATAGAATGAATAAGATCTGGCATATGATAGTACAACAGAATGACTACAGTCAACAATAATTTGTTGTAAATTTAAAAATAACTAAAAGAGGGGGGCGCACCCAAGATGGTCGAATAGGAACAGCTCCAGCCTCCAGCTCCCAGTGTGAGAGACACAGAGCAGGAGGCAGGAGTTGAAGAAATCACAGAAGACGGGTGATTTCTGAATTTTCAACTGAGGTACCGAGTTCATCTCACTGGGGCGAGTTGGACAGTTGGCACTGGTCCACAGGTGCAGTCCGACCAAGAGAGCTGAAGCAGGGCAAGGCATCGCCTCACCTGGGAAGCACAAAGGGGAAGGGAATTCCTTTTCCTAGCCAAAGGAAATTGAGACACACAACACCTGGATAATCAGGTAACTCCCACCCTAATACTGCACTCTAATACTACCCTAATACTACCAATGACTTTCTTCAGAGAATTGGAAAAAACTGCTTTAAAGTTCATATGGAACCAAAAAAGAGCCCGCATTGCCAAGACAATCCTAAGTCAAAAGGACAAAGCTGGAGGCGTCACGCTACCTGACTTCAAACTATACTACAAGGCTACAGTAACCAAAACAGCATGGTACTGGTACCAAAACAGAGATATAGACCAATGGAACAGAACAGAGTCCTCAGAAATAATACCACACATCTACAGCCATCTGATCTTTGACAAACCTGAGAGAAACAAGAAATGGGGAAAGGATTCCCTATTTAATAAATGGTGCTGGGAAAATTGGCTAGCCATAAGTAGAAAGCTGAAACTGGATCCTTTCCTTACTCCTTATACGAAGATTAATTCAAGATGGATTAGAGACTTAAATGTTAGACCTAATACCATAAAAACCCTAGAAGAAAATCTAGGTAGTACCATTCAGGACATAGGCATGGGCAAGGACTTCATGTCTAAAACACCAAAAGCAACGGCAACAAAAGCCAAAATTGACAAATGGGATCTAATTAAACTAAAGAGCTTCTGCACAGCAAAAGAAACTACCATCAGAGTGAACAGGCAACCTACAGAATGGGAGAAAATTTTTGCAATCTACTCATCTGACAAAGGGCTAATATCCAGAACCTATAAAGAACTCAATCAAATTTACAAGAAAAAAACAAACAACCTCATCAAAAAGTGGGCAAAGGATATGAACAGACACTTCTCAAAAGAAGACGTTCATACAGCCAACAGGCACATGAAAAAATGCTCATCATTACTGACCATCGGAGAAATGCAAATCAAAACCACAATGAGATACCATCTCACACCAGTTAGAATGGCAATCATTAAAAAGTCAGGAAACAACAGGTGCTGGAGAGGATGTGGAGAAATAGGAACATTTTTACACTGTTGGTGGGACTGTAAACTAGTTCAACCATTGTGGAAAATAGTGTGGCGATTCCTCAAGGATCTAGAACTAGAAATACCATTAGACCCAGCCATCCCACTACTGGGGATATACCCAAAGGATTATAAGTCATGCTGCTATAAAGACACATGCACACCTATGTTTATTGCAGCACTATTCACAATAGCAAAGACTTTGAATCAACCCAAATGTCCATCAGTGACAGATTGAATTAAGAAAATGTGGCATATATACGCCATGGAATACTCTGCAGCCATTAGAAAGGATGAGTTCATGTCCTTTATAGGGACATGGATGCCGCTGGAAACCATCATTCTCAGCAAATTATCGCAAGAACAGAAAACGAAATACTGCATGTTCTCACTCATAGGTGGAAGTTGAACAATGAGATCACTTGGACACAGGTAGGGGATCAACACACACTGAGTCCTACTGTGGGGAGGGGGGAGGGGGAGGGATAGCATTGGAAGATATACCTAATGTAAATGACAAGTTAATGAGTGCAGCACACCAACCTGGCACATGTATACATATGTAACAAACCTGCACGTTGTGCACATGTACCCTAGAACTTAAAGTATAGTTAAAAAAATAAAAATAAAAATATCTAAAAGAGTATAAATAGAATGTTTGTAACACCCACAGAAAGAATAAATGCTTGAGGCAACAGATACTCCATTCACCATAATGTAATTGTTACTACACATTGTATGCCCGGATCAAAATATCTCATGTACCCCATATATATATATATAGCTACTATGTTTCCATAAAATTAAAATAAAAATAAAAAATAATATAAAAAGTGATGTAAGCAAGCAATTTCCTCTATATTCATTAGTCTGTGTGTTTCTGCAAGTGTGTACTGTTTTCTTGACCAGTTGTTCAATAGAAAGAGAAACCCAAGAGTTTACATGCATGTTTTTAAGAGTCTAGCAGAATGTTTCCTGACTATAAGAGACTAAAGAGATCAATCTAAAACTATATGTGATTTTTTATGAACAAAGGAAAATTCATGATGCTAACTAATTTTTGAATCTAAGTCTTAGGTATCAAGAAACTCAGAGATAAACATTTAACTACCTTTTAATTATTATTATGTATATGTTTTTACATTTCACAATTTATTGTGTAGATCTTTTCATATTCACATGTTTAGATGTAATAGGGTATGTCTGGGGTACTGACAACCAGTAAGAAGTGACTAGAAACACATGAAAGCAAATGGACCAACAAAAAAAGCCTGAGTCTCATCCTCAACTTTTTTTTTGCTAAAAATTTTCTCTACTAAACTTTCTAATTAGCAACAGCTACAACAAAACAGCAGCAGTGAACATTTATTGAATATTTGTGTATGTAACTGACGTGATTATTTTGCTCAATACTCACAATGACATTTAAGATATATACTGTGGCTATTCTCATTTTACTGCTGAGGCACATGAGGATTGGAACAATTAACTTGCCCAAGGTCACAGAACTAGCAAAGTGGTGGACTCAGTATTTAAACTCAGGACTGTCTGACTGCTACAGTATATTGTTAATCAATTTGTCTTCCCATTACTGGGTATATACCCAAAGGATTATAAATCATTCTACTATAAAGACGCATGCACACGTATGTTTATTGCAGCACTATTCCCAATAGCAAAGACTTGGAACCATCCCAAATGTCCATCAATAATAGACTGGATAAAGAACATGTGGCACAGATACACCATGGAATACTATGCAGTCATAAAAAGGATGAATTCATGTCCTTTGCAGGGACATGGATGAAGCTGGAAACCATCATTCTCGGCAAACTATCAAAAGAACAGAAAACCAAACACAGCATGTTCTCACTCATAAGTGGGAGTTGAACAATGAGAACATAAGGACATAGGGAGGGGAACATCACACACTGGGGCCTGTTAGCAGGTTGGGGGCTGGGGAGGGATAACATTAGGAGAAATACTTAATGTAGGTGATGGGTTGATGGGTGGAGCAAACCACCATAGTATGTGTATACCTATGTAAAAAATTCCATGTTTTGCACATGTATCCCAGAACTTAAACTATAATTTATAAAAAAAAGAGTTATGTACATGAATATTCAGGTTGAATAATTTATATTTAAACTAAAAATGGAAGGAAAGCCACTTCCTTAGTGAGAGTACAGCATTCAATTAAATGAATAAATCTTTTTTATTTTATTATTCCTTTTATCAGTTATATTCACTTTAACTACCTTGTGTGTGCCTTTTGTTCAGATATACTTTGTATTTTATTAATTTAATAAATGTATTAGTTATGAATAAATATGGATGATATTCAGATTATATCTAAACAGAATAGATCTAGTTTATTTCCAGGCTGGTTATATTGAGTTGAAAACATACTGTGCTACAATAAAAATAATTTAAAATATACTGATTAGGTCTTTGATCAAAAGCCTTTATTCTTCAAGCTGTTAGAGAGGAGGTTAACTAATTTATTAGTGATTGTTAGGAGTACATGAATATGAGATATTAGTTAAGCCCAAAGAAAAGGAAGTTGGTTTATTTAGCATTTAGCTTTCTTCATATGCTTCTTAATTATTTGTTGCAAATTTCAATACAATCTAATTATTGCTTTATTTGCTTCCCTGTGATCATTAATTTTGTTGCCAAAACACGAATTTTAGGTTTGCATAACACACAATTTCTAAATAATGTGCACACATTACTTTACCTCTCCCTTACAAGTTCCATATACAGTAGGCAGATTAGAGTTTATTTTCTAATTTATTTACTGGTAGTGAAAATGAGACTTAGTCAATCTTGTCAAAATCCTGTGGCTACAAAGTAGAACATTTAGAACCAACCACAGGCCTTTAAATTTCAAACTATAGGCTCTTTCCCAACACATTATACAAACAATTTCTAACTTCTAAAGTTGTAAAGCCATATTTTTGTTTTATCTTCACCTTGGTGAGGTATTCATAATTTCAGGATTGTACTAATAAAATGAAAGTAGAAAATGTGAAAATTAGAATTTTTCAAATTCTTGTTCTGAAATATCGGTTTTGCTCCACTTCTCAACTTCATTAGTCTCAGCACAACCATGAAATCAAGACACATCTACAATATATAAAACACCTGGTAATATCATTATGAGTATACTATACTTAGATATCAAAAAGAGTATTTTATCTTTCAATCTAAGGTTCCTAACTTTATGTGCCAGTTGTAGTCATTTTTTCCTTAGAAATATGTTGCCCAAACATCATAAAATTTTAGAAATTTAAGCAAATCATACTTTACAAAACATTTAGAGTTGTAAGAAAAGCAGATTGAAAAAATGAAATGTAATTTATCTCTCTAGAAATAATAATGATTAATATTTTAAATGCGATTTTAATATTAAAATTATTATCAAATAAGCAATATTTCACATTTATATTTTATTGCATTTTTTGTTTATTCATATTATTTATAAATATTTACAATATTTTAAATGTGCCTATAAATATTTTACATGTATATTTACAATATTTTACATGTACATATAAAGATGCTTACACAATTAGAAACATTGTTTTATTTTATTTATTTATTTATTTATTTCGAGACAAAAATCTCACCGTGTCCCCCAGGCTGGAAAGCAGTGGCATGATTTTGGCTCACTGCATCTTCTGTCTCCTGGGTTCAAGTGATTATTTTGCCTCAGCGCCCCAAGTAGCTGGGACAACAGGTCCACATCACCACACCTATCTAATTTTTTTATTTTTAGTAGAGATGGGGTTTGACCGTGTTGGCCAGGCTGGTCTTGAACTCCTGACCTCAGCTGATCCACCCACCTTGGCCTCCAAAAGTGCTGGGATTATAGGTGTGAGCTACCATGCAAGGACAGAAACATTGATTTAAATATGGTCTCTCGTACATAGTGTGGCATTGTAAAAATGTTTCTGTTATCCAATTTTTTTCAAATATTATTAAGAATTATTTTTAGAGTATACAAAAATATACTGAAACTTGACACTGCAAGACTGATACAGCCATTCCTCAGTGGCTGAATCTTAAATTGCTTTTTCAATATAGAAATATCTGATATATTAAATCCCCATTTTTCCTCTCTCATATCTGGTCATCTAGCATCCATCCAGTTTTCTCCCCTCCAATGCATTTCATAAAATAGAGTGCTTTTACATTCATTTTGATAATATTACTTCCCTAAATTGCTGCCCATTTTTCTCAACGTATAAATTAAGACTTTTTCAGATCATACAAGGCACTGCATGAATTCGCCCCCCATGGCTTTGTCATTCTCATAACAAACCTACCCGTTCTCACAATGCAGTTCCAATTGCATTGGTCAACTTCCCTCCCACACCAAGAATAGCATATGCATCTTTCTCTCTGCCAATAATCCTACACAGGTGTTATCCTGGCTAATAACAGCCAGAATAGTAGCTAACACTCTTGAAAATCTTGTGCAATAGATTGAAAAATACTAATTGCTGCAGGCTGAATAGTGTCTCCCCAAATGCATGTGTTAAGTCCCTAACTCCTCATGTGACTGTATTGGAGAAAAAGTCTTGGAAGAAGTAATTGAAGTTAACTGAGTTCATAAGGGTGGAGTTCGAATCTGATAAGGCTGATCCTCACATGAGAAGAGGAAGAAACACCAGAGCTCTCTCTTTCTCTACTATGTGAAAACACAGCATGATGACTATCTTCAAGACAGGAAGAAAACTTTCACCAGGAACAAAACACTGTCAGAAACTTGATCTTGGACTTTCTAACCTCTGGAACCATAAGAAATTTCTGTTGTTTAAGCCACACAGCTTACGATATTTTGTTATAGTAGCCCGAGAAGATTAAGACAGATTTTGGTACTAAGGAGTAGAGTTCTTGTGTAAAAAATACGTAAAATATTGCAGTAGCTTTGGAACTGGATATTAGGTAGAGGCCAGAAGAGTTATGAAGTACATGCTAGAAATACATATAGACATTATAGGAAATTTTGGTGATGTCTCAGAAATAAGAAATAGATTATTGGAGGCCGGGCATTGTGGCTCATGCCTGTAATCCCAGCACTGTGGGAGGCTGAGGCAGGCGGACTATCTAAGGTCAGGGGTTTGAGACCAGCATGGCCAATGTGGTGAAACCTCGTCTCTACTAAAACTACAAAAATTAGTCAGACGTGGTGGCACACACCCATAACCCTAGCTACTCAGAAGGCTGAAGCAGGAGAATCACTTGAACCCAGGAGGCAAAGGTTGCAGTGAGCCAAGATCACACCATTGCACTCCAGCCTGGGCAACAAGAATGAAACTCCATCTCAAAAAAAAAAAAAAAAAAAAAAAAAAAAAATTAAAAAGAAACAGTTTACTGGAAACTGGAGGAAAGCTAAGACTTGTTATAATGTGGCAAATAACTTAGCTAAGTTGTGTTCTAGTATTTTGTGACAGGTAGATGTTGTAGGCAATAAAATGTTTAGCAGAAGAGATTTCTAAGCAAAGCATTGAAGGTGCAGCTTAGGTTCTTTTTATGATTGTAGTAAAATATGAGAGGAAATAGATGAATTGAAGGTAGAAATTGGTAGGTTAAAAAGGAACAAGAACTCAGAGATTTGAAAAATGCTGTTTATCTATGATACAAAAATGAGAAAACTTATTCTATGGAGAACACTAAGAATGTGGCTGCATAGCCATTTGATAGAGATCATAGGTGTGATTCATGGACTTAATTACCCATTTAAGCAGAAGCCAGGAATAGAGATATAATTACACCAGCAGAAACACTGCCAATTGGGACTAAAAGGGGCAGAAAAAAAAAAGAGAGATAAAATGAAAGAAAGCTGTCAAACTTTTTACAACCTACATGGCCCAATCATACAACTATTCTACTGCAAATGCACTATTCTTCAAAAAAAGAAAGAATGACCTTGAAGGTATTTCAGAGATCATCAATGCTGCTCCTCAGTTTCAAAGGAGGGTCTAGTGCCTCTGTTTTAACAAGCCAAATAGTCTCCAGCCAGAGATGTGGGTGAGCGGTTGCCTAAAGCCTTGAGTGTGGGATCCCCTCCTAGCAGAGTGTTGGGAACATGACCACTGCTCAGCAAAGCCATAGGAGCAGATTGTCACCCTAGTGGGTCCAGAAGACAGGGCAGCAAGTCAAAGAAGATTATTCTCAAGTCTTCAGTCGTAACGACATTTGCTTTGCTATGTTTTGGACTTGCTTAGAACCCTTCACCTCTTTCTTTCTTATTTCTACCCTTTGAAATGGGAATGTCTACCCTGTGTCTGTTCTACCATCGTATTTTGGAAATGAGTAACTTGTATGGTTTCACAGCTTCAGAGCTAGAGAAGCTGAAAAAAAAAAAAAAAAATTTGCCTCAGGATGAACTGTACCTTAAATTTGACCCATAACTGATTTAGATAACATTTAGATGAAATTTTGGACTTCAGACCTTAGAGTTGATGCTGTAACGACAAGACTTTTGGGGTTGCTGAAATGGAAAAAATGAATTTTGCATGTGATAAAAACATGAATTGAGCAGACAAGAAGGCAGGAAAATAATGCTGTGGAAAGAACTATGTCTTGCCAAAGTTCATAGTTGAATCCCTAACCCCCAATGTAGCTATACTGGAGTTAGGTTATTTTAAAGAGGTAATTAAGGTTAAGTGAGATCATAAGAGTGTAGCTCTAATCCTATAGGGCTGGTACCCTTACACAAAGATGAAGATACACCAGAGCTGTCTCTCTCATGTGAGAACACAATGGGAACGCCACTGCCTGCAAATCATGAAAAAAGCCCTCACCAAAACCAAAACCCTGCCAGAACCTTGATCTTGGACTTACCAGCCTCCAGAACTATGAGAAAAAAATTTCTGTGGTTTAAGCCAAGTGTATGGTATATTGTTATAGTACCAAAGGGGCCTAAAATACCAATTTAATACAACAACCTTGTATAATAGGTCAATTAAATATAATGGTATATTTCACATTAGAACACAGACAGAGACATTAGGCAACTTACTCAATAGTCAAACGACTGGAATAGAACAAGACCACTTGACTTTCCTTAGGAAGCTTCTATTCATCCCTCAGGGATCAGCTTAAATAACATCTTCTTAAATGAAGTATAGCTGAACCCTGAACTAAGTGAGATAAGACTATTTTATGTTCTTGAATTGCAAAATGTATTTCTATTTTAAAATTAGTATTCAATATTTATTTGCATGTTGGTTTAGTTTATGCCTCATTTTGGAATCTCAGAATTGTAATCTCTCTCTTCTTTACCTCTCTATGCCAGCTACTATTTCAGTGGTCACCACTTTGTAAACTTCAGTAAGTACTTCTTGAGTAAATAAACTCTTAACACAGTTGTTAAATATTTCATTGAAGTGTGTGTATAAATTTGGAATTGTTGATAAAATATATTATTATACCTGATGGCTAACTTTATGTATTAACCTGACTGGGTCATGAGGTGCCCAGATATCAGGCCTTGAAACTCAGACCGGAGCTTCAGCACTGGCTTTTCTCCATGTCCAACTTGCAGACGGCAGACCACAGAACCTTCAAGTTTCCATAATTGCATAAACCTATTACTTATAATAAATCTCTTTCTCTCCATCTGCCTCTTTCCCTTTTTATGTACACACACACACACACACACACACACACACACACACACACACACACACACATCCTATTGTTTCTGTTTTTCTGAGAAATTCTGACCAATACACTATATATTAAAATATTAGTTTTCTATTTATTAAATTTTCTTTGCTTGAAATTATGAAAAAGAGAAAAGTATGAATCACTAAACATCAAAATCATATAATGAGAAATTACTACTTTTGTATATTATTTCTTAGATATTTATGAAATGAAAGTCTCAGTCTAGCTATTTAAAAGTAGCAATTATTAATACATTCTGATTATAAATAAATTGTATGTTGATATATAAAATGGAGAGGTCACTGTGTAATGGGAATTAGATTAATGCCATAAACTAGCCCTGGTCTGTGCTATGAAAAGGTATGAGATGAAGTCAGAATTTACACTATCTTTCTACATGGGTTGTTCTCAGCAAGCCAAGAAATTAATTTAAAAGTTGACTAGAATAAGTACGAAGTTTTTAGGCCTAAGGATAAGTAAATTAAAACTTCTATTTGCAGCTGGGAACTCTCACAAAAAATACATACCTACATGTATGAGCATGCAATCACTCATACTAAAGACAAGATCACAATCAAACTCTATGAACCATATAAGGAAATGATCTGAAATGTGAGTTATCAAATTCAATATGCAGAAAAATTAGCTCCCCAAACTGGAAAACACCTATATAATAACTCCAATGAATATCCTCAATTTCAGTCATCTCCTAGTCTATTTATTGTTTTTTTCTGAAGTTTTCTTATGTTTTCTAAAAAATGTTCTCTTTATCACTAAATCAAGATGCCATTTTATCAATTCTGTGCTTTACTGCTTCTAAAGAACTTATAATTCTGCAATTGCAGTTTTAGCTTTCTATTATTTTCCCTGTGATTTCTATTGTGATTTTCTTATAATTTTCTGCTTCTTTTTTCCTGGAGGACAAATTGTCATCTTATTTTGACAATATGAAAAAGTTTCTTTAAATTCATAGGAATCAAGATGCATATCCCCCGAGTCTTTAGTGTAGTTCTCTCTTTTCATTGCTCTTTTAGTTTTTTGGTTTACCACGTATAGCTTTTTTCCCTCCTTTATGTGTCTTTGACCAACGTACTAATCAAGCATTATTAGTATGCAGATTGACTCAGGTGAAAGGAGGCTAAAATTACTTCTCAGATCTAAATGTAGAGAGTGATGAGATGTAGGTTTCTCAGATTATTTTCTTCTTTGCCTCTTTCAGAGTGTGGCCTTCTTCTATAGCTGCTGTAATATCCCAGTGTAGTACATTACATTAAAATCCCTGCTCTCCGTAGTTGGCAGAGAGTTCCATGTCTCAAACACTACCTGTAAAACTACATATTTTATTCAAAATCTTAGTTAATGCCTTTCATGTGCTAAGTGATATGGATTTATCAGTAAATAAAGCAGACAAAAAGTCTGCCCTCCTGTAATATATAATCTACAAAGAAAAGTTCCCAGGATGCAACATGTTAATGCCAGTCATTCTAACTACTTCCATTTATCGTTGTTCTCTGAGAGTTATAAACTTAAATGGGAGTGGAAACATATGTGATGGAATAAAAAAAGACTTTAGGTAGATAAAAAAGTTGCAGCCACACAGTAGTGCATATCTATCTAATTTTCCTGCTGTTTTAATCCATGAGGTTTTCAGTTTGGGATGTGTACAGCATATATTTTATTTTATTTTTTTGACTTTGAGGGGCATTCATTTTATGAAATGAAGCCCAGTAATGTCAAAAGAAAATATGAATAATACTTTATTATTGAAAGAGGTTGGTTGATTTTAGAGTTATCCATTGTTTTCCCAGATCCCTTCTTTCTTTATTATTATTAGCTTTATTATTTTCCCTTTCATTTATTTTATCTGAATAGTTATTTAAATGAAAGATAAAATAGATTGTGTCAGGATATTTTCCCAAACTCAATTTTAAATCAGAAGTTCTAAAGCTATATTTTCAAATAGTCTACATTTTTAAAAGCAGTATAACAGGCAATTTAAAAGTGTGCTCTCAGGAGTCAGTGCTTCATTGAGCATGTAATATTTACTGTAGTGTAGAAGCTGTGATACTTTCTCAGGTTATTCACCTTTCTGTGACTTGGGTTCCTCTTCTGTAAAACTGGGTAATGATGCCATCCATTAATCCATTGCATAAATTAAATAATAAAATAACATGTAGAACACTCAAAAAATTATCAAGCGAATACCTACATTATCATTAGCATATTACTATTATTTTTCTAATTTCAGCACAAATTCTTCAATGCAACAAATGCCTACTTCATATTATGGAGAGTAAGTGATTGAACGTATGTATGGCACTTAGCAGAGAACCTGGGAAACAGAGAATGATCCATCGGGGTTAACAAAAACAACAATAATGATGCCATTATCATTATGTACTTTTGTATACATGCATAAGAAAAAGAAGCAAAAGGCAACATATACAATGCAAAATGTTAGGTTACTACTGGAAAGCTTTTCTTTCTTTTCCAAAATAGCACTACAATGTAGTTTTTAACTGTCACATTGAACAAAATAATCCAAGCGTGTTGCATCAAATTTCTGAGAACATGAGCCTAACTTAGACCCCAATATATACTTTTAGAACTGACACCCATACACACACACACACACACACACAGAGAGAGAGAGAGATAGAGAGAGAGACATACACAACACAAACCACAAACGCATGCCAGGTCTTTATTCATTTAAGATTTAGAACAGTTAAGACTTTCTTAGGCACTTTGTGAAATTTAATTTGTAACCCACAAATGTAAAATTTTGCTATATCAGGAAAAATAATGTATCTGGGAAAGCTATACATGTATCTGGGAAACTATAATGTATCTAGAAAAATAATGTATCTAATAACCTGGAAAGTAGATGCAAGGAGGTATCTCCAAGAGGCTTGTCATCTTGTGGAAAATCAAGAGTGAAATAACAGGCATTGAAAATAATTTATGGCCGGGCGCGGTGGCTCAAGCCTGTAATCCCAGCACTTTGGGAGGCCGAGACGGGCGGAACACGAGGTCAGGAGATCGAGACCATCCTGGCTAACACAGTGAAACCCCGTCTCTACTAAAAAATACAAAAAACTAGCCGGGCGTGGTGGCGGGCGCCTGTAGTCCCAGCTACTTGGGAGGCTGAGGCAGGAGAATGGCGTAAACCCGGGAGGCGGAGCTTGCAGTGAACTGAGATCCGGCCACTGCACTCCAGCCTAGGCGACAGAGCGAGNAACTTGTATGGAATTCTGTGGAAACAAATTTGACATATTTACTCAGTGATGGTGGTATAAAATAATTCCAACAAAAAGTAATTTAATTTCTATTATGATTTCAACCTCACAACCAATCTATGGAGGGAATATTATCTCTAATGCAATGTATTAGGAGGAAAAGGGTTTTTTTTTCATAAATAATTTATGGTAGAGTGAAGCAAGTTTAATTTGGAAGCAAGGACGCTTCCCTAACGCTAAGCTGACTCCCAAATATAGGAAAAAAAGGCAAATAAAAAATTTATACAAAAAAGTTTTACAACTGCAGCAAGGTGTTGTGTCTGCATATAAAAATATTTTTAAAAACGAACAAAATATCTCATGCTATGTTCAAAACATGTCTTTTTTCCCCTATGAATTAAACAGCATCCCAAATATCCATTTCATAAAAGATGCAAAGGAAAGTCTCTTTGAATTACAGAGAAGTTTTCCCAGGCCTATTCTCAACTCTTCAAAGAAAACTGATTATTTTTATTCCAAGAACTGTTTTACTTTAGTGTTTGGATAATGATCCCTATGTATGACAGCCTTGATGTACATTCCAGAAAAAATATATGTGTTAATGGATGCCTATTCCAACTAACTCCTATATCAGCTTTCAATTAACTTTTATTTTTTGTTTCATTTGCTTGTCCACATAAGAATATTATCAGTCCTGTATATATTTGCATATGAGAGAGATATATATATTTTACTATATTTTCTTACCAAAAATAATTATTTTACATTTTAGAAGATCCACCAGAGTGGTTATTAATATTTCAATTTGACAATTTATTCCTTTCAGGAAAAAAATGAAAATATACAGGCAATCACTGCTCCTACACAAATAGCTGATTGATTTTCAGCTTCCCAGATTAGTGACTTCAAAAGTAGAGAAAATGTTTAAGTTTTTTTATGTGAACATAGTGCAAACATTTCTGTCATAAACTAACCATGCCTGGTTTTTGTCTGTCCACTTTTCATTACACTTCACCAGTGTCCGGGAAATTGATGCTGAGGCTATTTATCACAAAATAGCCAAAGTGGACTCCTTACCAGACCAGGCCTTGTTCATGTTCATCTCCTGGCCTGAGTTGGCCTTCCCTAATCACACTAAAGAGATTCATTAATGTCTCATTTATTTGAATTGAAATAGTGATACTGACAAAAGTAACTTAAAACTCAAAGAGTATGCAAATACAACAAGAACATGAGAAGCTGCAGCCCTCAACTCAAATTAACTCTTTATGCCAATTTTGTCTCAGCTTCTTTCTTTAGGTAAACTAACATCATTGACAAATCAATTAAGATAATGTTATCAGTTCAAAGAATAATTAAGATTCATCATTGTACAAGGAAACCTGAAATTCTATGAAATTTTACAGCTCACATATAAAAGAAATTTGATGGAAGTTTCTGTAAGTTTTCTTAAGGAAAACACTAAGGTTTTCCAGACATTACCAATAATGTAATGAGTAATAAAGTGGAGATACATTTTCTCAAACTAATAATAATTTATGTTAGCCAAATTTGTTATAGAAAAACCTGAATTTTTTTTACAAAAAATGAATCCCATAAAATTGTTGTCAGATGGAGATATAATGAAAGATAAAGCAGCTAATGATTATAGAAACAAATTGTAATATAAAAGTGTTTAAAGCATTTAATTAAAATAAATGCTAATTTTTGTTCTGCATTTTATGACTGTGGCAATTAAGATGGCTCTCACACATTTTTCTGAGCTTGACAAACTTAAACCAGACTTCTTTACTCTGGGCCTCTGATCTCTATTTATTTAGAGCATTTACTTTAGACAAGTTAGAGTTGTAAATTCTTTCTCTGCCCCTTTGAAATGGAAACTTTC
This sequence comes from Rhinopithecus bieti, assembly GCF_001698545.2. Classification (NCBI taxonomy): domain Eukaryota; kingdom Metazoa; phylum Chordata; class Mammalia; order Primates; family Cercopithecidae; genus Rhinopithecus; species Rhinopithecus bieti. The sequence continues at coordinate 947,696 of NW_016803633.1, read as the reverse complement.
TACATCTAGGAATATCTTTCTCAGGGATCTGGGAGTAATTTCTTTGAAAGGCAATTATCAAAAAAAAAAAAAATATAGGGCTGTCTCTTTCAGTCACCATGGGAGAATAAGAGCCTAACTTCATTAAGTAACAATTAACAAACTGATAAGGTTTGGCTTTGTCCTACCTAAATCTCACCTTGAATTATAATAATTCCCATGTGTCAAGGTTGAGACCAGGTGGAGATAATTGAATCATGGGGGCAGTTTCCCCCCATACTGTTCTCATGGTAGTGAATAAGTCTCACAAGATCTGACAGTTTTAAAAATGGGAGTTCCCTTGCACATGCCCTCTTGCCTGCTCCATATAAGATGTCCCTTTGCTTTTCCTTAATCTTCCGCCATGATTGTGAGGTCTCCCCAGCCATGTGAAACTGTGAGCCCATTAAACCTCTCCCCTTTATAAATTACCTAGTCTCAGGTATGTCATTATTACCACTATGAGAACAAACTAATACACTAACACAGATGGCCAATCACATTGACTAGCCTCCATCAACGTTCTGCAGTACTTTTCCACTAGTTTAGCTCAGCATTTAAAAGTCCTCCTGCCTTTCGTTTCAGCAGAGTTGAGTTCAGTCTCTATTCTTTATTGCAATATTCTTGGCTCCTAGTGAAATAACCTTGAATAAAGTCTTTCTTTCCACTTTTAATATGTCCAGTGTAACTTTTCTTTAACAGTGGTGTTTTTTGGTTTTACAATAATTTATAATGTCTTGACTGTTTCTTCTCTTTCTAAATAAATATTCACCTCTATGTCTACTTTGTATTTGTAAGTTTAATTTTGTTTTTTTATTAAGGATCACTAATCCAGTTTTATAGGCTCCAAATTCCACAAAACCAGATTCATCTTTCCTCTTACTTTTCACACTAATCTCAAGTATCTAAAAATGTATCAGTTTATCCTCAATACCCTGCCTTCATTCAACATGAACTCAAGGCTTGACAATGCTTTCTTTACAAATTCACTCACCAAAGTACAACCAATACATCAAGAACTGATTTCACCATCATTTTTGGAAAACCTTCTATGATCCTTCAGTTGGAATTTGCCTTTTTTCCTGTACTTAATAGCATTGTTTGCAATCTTGTAATATAATTTATTATAGCCTGCCAACTAACAGTGCTATCTGTATGCTTCCTCAAGCTTTTACAGTAGAGACTGTAAGTTTTTAGATTCCAGGGCATCTATGTTATTAGTCTTCGTATCATCTTCATTAGCTAAAGCAGTAGACACAGAAATATATGCGTGATTAAATTGTTGCAACATGAATTTATTTGATTTAATTTAAAACCTGATTCTTATAAAAGAAATATTGAAAAATCTCCCAAGATAATAAGTTACTTGTAGAGGAAAAGTAATAATTGAGAAGAGAATATTCATGAAATCTTGTCATGTGTCTCAGGGAGACAACCTTCTTTAATGGGTCACAACTGAGCTCTAATTCTTCCTCTTCTCTTAAAGATATCCATGATATTTTTATAGCCAGAGTTAAACTTATCTCTTGGAATACTAAATTTTATCTCTAACTATCTGACTTCCCTACTAAACTAGAAATTTTTGAGGTCATGGACAATGATCTTATTTGTCTCTTTGTCCTTGTTGCCTGGTTTAGAACTTTTTATCAACAGGGTGCTTTGTAATACTTATTAGAATAAAAGAAAGAAAAAAGGGAGGAAAGAAGAAATGGGAGAGGCAGAAAAGGAGAGAGAGAGAGAGAGCGAGAGAGAGAGAGAGAGAAAGAGAGAGAGAGAGATGACCCCACAGTAATCAGATTTATCCCCATGTTTATCTGATTCCAAAGTAATGATCTTTTTTTAGGTTACAGTGTCTTCCATCACAGGACCAAGAACCAGCTGCAGAGAAAACCCAGTTCTGACAAAAATTAAGACACACATACACACACACACACAAGCAAATATAAATGCCAACACTCTTGAAGACTACCATTTTCTTTTTCCAGGTAAATTACACAGCAATCAGCATAAATGGGTTTAATAAAAGATGTATAAAGAAGATGTTTTAAAAATCCAAAGAAGCTGTTCCTCCCACATCCCTCAATATGCATATACCATTCAAAGTGTTTTATTTTAAAGCTAAGAATACTTCTCTTTAGCCAGTGATACATGCTAAGGCAAACACAATTACCTACTCACAAATGGACTTGCAAATGCCCTCCTTTCTTGTTATGCCATTCATGTGTTCTTGTATATTTAATTTTAATACAAATTTTCACTGAAAAATCACAGAATTATTTTATAAAATTTACAACATACAAATGAACACAAAGAAAACTAAATCAGTCTAAATATTCAACAGAGAATCTTAGAATTAAAGAATTAAAGATGGATGTTTCAATCTTTGATAATAAAATTCCATAGACTGGATGGCTTAAACAATAGTCATTTATTTTTCACAGTTTTGGAAGATAAAATGTCTAAGTTCAAGGTGCTGGCATATTCAATTTCTGGTGAGGCCCTCTTCCTGGCTTGCAGATTGTTGTCTTATCACTATGTCCTCAAGTGGCAGAGAGAGAGAGAGAGAGAGAGTGAGAGAGAGAGAGAGCAAGAACAAGAAAATTCTGATCTTTCCTTTTCTTACAAAGATGCTAATCCCATCATGAGGACCCCCTCTCATGAATTCATCTAAACCATATTATCTTCCAAAGACCCTATGTACAAATATCACTGCATTAGGAGCTAGGGCTTGAACTTAGGAATTTGAGGGAACACAAACATTCATCCATAACAGCCCTGAGTTTACAGTGGTTGTCCCTTTCAAGAAAGAGGAACAGATTTGAGAACATATCCAGAGCTTTGTCTTTTTGGAATAGAGTATCTTACATTTGAGTTGCATATTATGCATTCAAGTCCATTGGTGAAGTAAGCAGTTAGATATGTGAGTTAATATTTAAAGGTTAAAGAATCAAGACTTGTCACTTAAAATTGTGGGAAGTTGATTTGAAACAATATTTTGTATGTGAAGCTGTTCAAATTTCAGAATTTGATTTCTTAAGAAAACAGAGGGCTGGGCACAGTGGCTCACGCCTGTAATGCCAGAACTTTGGGAGTGTGACAAGGGAGGATTCCTTGAGCCAAGGGATTTCAGGTTACAGTGAGCTATAGCCATGCCACTGCACTCCAGCCTAGGGATAGAGTGATATGCAGTCTCAAATAAATAAATAAGGGAAGACTATTTTTCAGTTGTTTTTTGGTAGCATTTTCACCTTATAATTCTTATTTCATAGCTCTAAAAGCTTAAAAAAATAACAAAATGGTTACTTTGAATGCTAGTTCCCTCACTGTGGCTTTTCTGAAAAATTCTAGTTTAGATACTGAAAAAAAAAAAAAAAAAAAGAAGAAGTATGTATATATTTAAGACAATCACATGTAGCTGATTTTGCCAGAAGAGATTTGTTGACATAAAGGACAAAACTTTGTAAAATCTTTGAAGAGAGATATTATGAGCCAAATGTGAATGACCATGACCTGAGGCACAATGTTAAGAGGTCCAGATTACAGGTTGGTTTTGTGCATTTTAGGGAGATGTAAGACATCAATACATGTGAGAAATGTATTGGTTCAATCTGGAAAGGCAGGAAAACTTGAAGCAGGGGGTTACAGGTCATGGGTGGAGTCAAAGATTTTCTGATTGGTAATTGGTTGAAAAGAGTTATTATGTAAAAAACCTGGGATTAGTAGAAAGGAGTGTCTGAGTTAAGATAAGGAGTTGTGGCGACCAAGGTTCTTATTACACAGATGAAGTCTCATAGGTGGCTGCCTTTAGAGATAATAGATGGCAAATTCCTCTTATTCAGAACTTTAAAAGTTTCTAGACTCTCAGTTATCTCTTTAGGATTTTGAGGGCCTGGAAAAATAAAGATCTACTTGTGCTAATAGAGAATTTTACAGATGCAAATTTTCCCCACAAAAGATGTCTGTGCAGAATCATTTTAAAATATGGCAAACAAAATATTTTAGGGTAAAATATTTTATTTCCTTTTATAGATATAAATGCGATGTTATACCAGAGTCACATTGAAAAGTAAGCCACATTATATAGTGTTAAATAAAACCCATTTAATGATATTTTATGGTTTGTAGAGCATGACGCTCCAGGCCCCTTAGGAATTTGGGCAAGAAAAATAAAAAGTCAGAGTTTAGTCCTCAAGTTATTTTTTCTCTTGGTTCCAGAACACACATTTTATGTTTATGGAATAACTAACTTTCAGTAAGTTATACATTGTTCCATGTGAGAAAAAAAGATATCAGAGTAAATTATACTGAGTCACTGAGCAATTTGAGTTTATGTTAATCTGCAAGTAATGATTTACCAGTTGTTATGGACTAGACATTCATAGACATTCAGATGCTTTGGGAAATTAAAAAATACTCCTAAATTATACTAGTTATCTCCCTCTCCCTAGTCTATCAGAAAGACTGATATATATATATGTGTGTGTGTGTGTGTGTGTATGTGTATACACACACAAACATATACATAAAATATTTCATATATATTTAAATAAGCTGAAATATGTGTGTGTGTGCATGAACCCACAACAAAATAAATTTGATGGAGAGAATAGTTAAGTTCTATAATGGGTCTGAAGAGAAAGGATAAACCAACATTCATTGGCAGGTATTTCGCTTGGCAAGACATCAGGTCTACAAATTAATGTTAATATCAGTATACTGATTGCACATCCTGTGGCTAATCAAGCCTCATAAAATTGTCAAAATATATACTTCAGAGTGACTATTACTGCAGAGTGTAAAGACATTTGTACAAAAAAGTGTTTTTTTCCTTTTTGATCTCTTGACTGCCCGTAATCTGGAATTATTTGATGATGTAGTAGCCCAGTGTCTGTGATTTCTGAATTGATTACTGAGGAAAAAAAATGTATGGTAAGAGCATGCATATCAAACTGAAAGAACAGCCTGCTGATTACACAGAAGAACATTTCTATTTACATGCAAATATCTTTGTAATCAGCAGTGATAGGAAAGAAAATGTATGAGAATCTAAAGCACTTAAGATTATAAGTGTTCCAACTTTCCCTATGCCCCTACCTCAAAAAATGTTTTCTAATGAGAAGTGTTTCCAATGAGAAAGTTTAGTTCATTTTACAGAATCATAGCCATATGTCATCTGAAACGTAGAATATTAATGGGTATTATCTCTTCTCACTCTTCTCATTTATTTCTCAGTTTTGTTCTTACAATTTTGGGTTGTCTTTAGCTAGATATCCTCTAGTCAATATTTTAGTCTTTGTTCAATCTCATTTTTACAAATGAATGCTTAAAGTCTTACTTTTGTTCTTTTTAAAAGGGAGATAATACTGACTGCAGAAGGTATTTTTAGGTTTAATTAAGACAATGTACACTTTAGTAGTTACCTGAGTGCTTGGGATGTCACTTAAGTAGTCATAATTGCTGGCTTGTATTCAAGTCATGTGTTTGTTTGTTTTTTGTTAAGCCTGAAATGAGTTTCCAATTCATGTGGCCATAAGAAAATCTCTGAGGAAATATTTTTTATGCACATGATTTTATAGGAGGTGAAGTACAATAGGCAGTAAGCTACAATGTTAGCATAACTCTAGGACAACAAAATTGGAGGCTCATAATGGAAGGGATTTCTTACAAGTAATACTATTCCACACACAAAAAAAGTCATTTGATTATATTACTAGTTTCAAGACTGAAATCCTTAGAAAGATTGGAAATGATTGTTGACTTGTAATTGGGAAATTGTTAAGGTCAACTTTTTTTTTTTTTTTTGTTTTTTTTTTTTTTTTTTTTTTTGTTGCCAAATGACATTACACATGGCCATTATTCTAAATTTGTGTGATCCAAGGTAATACAAGATATATAGCCCATTTGAGGTATGAACAACAATGTTCTAAAGTAGATTAGAAAAGCTAAGAGTTTTAATTGTGTTCTAATACTTGGCAGTAGGACAGCAGTTCTCAAAGGCAGTCCATGGGTGGATTCTAGGAGTCTTTGGGGTAAAAGATATTGTCAAAATAATAGTAGGTACAACAAATACTGCTGTCAGCCAGATGCTTACATGCAAAAATATAAATTTGGGCACTTACCTCATACTGTACACTAAGATCAACTCAAAGTAGAGCATAGTGCTAAAGGCAAGAGCCAAAACTGTAAAATTCTTAGAATAAAACAAAGTAATCAACCTGAATAAACTTGGGTTAGAGTATGATATCTTAGCTATAAACCAAAAGTATAAATAATAATAGAGAAGATTTTTAAGATGAACTTACAATTTTTGAAAGTTATACTTCAAAGGACAACATTATAAAAGTAAACAGACTACACAGAGACAGAGAAAAAAATGTTGGTCCAGCCAAGTTAATACATAAAATTGACAATCATTACATACACCCAGAGTGTATAAATAACTCTTACAACTCAAAAATAAAAAGGTAAATAACCCAGTTTAAAAAAAATCACAGAGTTTGAATAGACATTTCTCTAAAGAAGATATATGAATAGATAATAAGTTCATGAAATAATGGCCAACATCATTAGAAATTACGGAAACACAAATCAAAATCATGAGATACCACTTCATACACTGTCTAAAATAAAAAAAGACAAACAATAACAAGCGTTGGTGAAAACATGGATAAATTGGAACCTTTATACATTCTCTGGTAGGAATATAAAATGGTATATTTTTTGTGGAAATCAGTTTGAGAATTCCTGAAAATATGAAACATAGAGTTACCACTGACCTGATAATTCCACTCCTGGATATCTTAGAGAAATGAAAACATTGTGTACAAACAACATTTTTTTTTTGAGACCATCTTGCTCTGTTGCCCAGGCTAGAGTGCAGTGGCATGATCTCAGCTCACTGCAACCTCAGCCTCCTGGGTTCAAGCAATTCTCCTGTCTCAGCCTCCCAAGTAGCTGGGATTACAGGTGCCCACCACCATGCCCAGCTAATTTTTGTATTTTTAGTAGAGATGGGGTTTCACCATGTTGGCCAGGCTGGTCTCAAACCTCTGACCTCGTGACCTGTAGAGTTATTCACAATAGACAAAAGTAGAAAAACCAATCAACCAACATTACTCCATCAACTAATAAATAGATAGATGTCATCTATTCACATGATAAAATATTAGGCAAAAAAAAGGAATGCAGTACTGTCACATGCCACCTCATGGAGGAGTGAACCTCTAAAACAGTGTGATAAAAGAAGCTGCTCACAAAAGGCCACATATCTTATGGTACTATTTGTATAAAATGTCCAGAATAGGCAAATCTACACAGACAGAAAGAAAATTAGTCATTGCAAGTTGCTGTGGAAGGGAAATGGGGAATGACAGATAATGCATATATAGCTTCTATTTACATTGATGAGAATGTTCTGAATTAGATTATGGTAATTATTGTATAATTTCACACTTTAAACAGGTAAATGTGGTATGTAAATTATATCTCAGTAAAGCTAAGATAATATTAAGATGTCAATTGATTTTTTCTTATCTCTTAACAAGAGTACAGTGGATATTTCCAGAGGCTACATGAGATATCACTGCAGATTAATATAAGATCAGATATAAAAATTCTAATGTCTTCTTCTAAACTAAATAATACAGAGATTTGCAAAAGTATAAAATAGTGCTTTAGAAAATGTAAAGCAATGTCTTGAAAATATATTTGTTTTCATAAAACATGTTACTTTTGTTAACATATATGTAACTTTATTATGTGTAAATGAATTAATAAATATTTTTAAAATGTTCTGAGTTTTCATTTCTAATACAGTAAACATATAAAGATATTGTTTACATAAACAAAAGCTCTTTGGCATCTTCAGTGATTTTTAAAAATGTAAAGTTACTCTGAAAGCAAAATATCTGAAAACTGTGAAAATGGGCTAAGAAAGAAACAAATAAATGGCTGCAATAGATAGTATAAGAGTGTGTCACCTTTCTGTTTCATATACTGTGGCTGGAAGATGAATATAAATTATACTGTAAGAAATCCTTTTTTTCATATATTATGATGCATGAATGTTACAATGAAATTTTCTGATGATTACAGAAACATGAAAATAGAAAAGGGAAAATTATTTTTAGTGTAGTTTAGTTTGTATTGTTTTGACTCACTAAATGATCATAAAGGCAATGCAGCAAAGATATTGCTGTCTTTTCAGACATCTTTTTCTCTGCAAAATCTCTCCATGAAATAATTAATGGTAATGAAATACTTTGAAAATGAATGTATGCTATAGTTGTCTTTGGTGATCAAAGACAGCTCTACTTATGAACATAGCAAAGAACATAATTCAAGGACAGTAACTTCAGCCAAGAGGAGAGATATTTTCTGAGTAACTTTGAATATTAGGTTTAGTCCAAAAAACATTCAACTAGGAAATAAATACTCAGGAATGCACACATATCTTAGGTGAAAATACACAGCCGAGGAAGACACTATATGATGGTTCTTAGTATTTGTCGCTTTTTAAAAATTATATAATTATAGGCAAATTCTAATAAAACTCTGATGAAATTTCAGATCTAGACTTGACTCTGCTACTTAAAAAAAAAAAAAAAAAAAACTGATTTAAACTTCTTATACCATTTTCCAACCTATGAATTCATAAAATAGTGCCAATGTCATAAGAATTCTGAAAGACTTAAACAAAACTGGAGTTCAATAAATATTTAGCTTTTCCATGGCCACTTTGTATTACATAGATAGGGCAATCAAGGCATTAAAGAGTAGAACTTGCCTAAGATAATACAAAGCACTAGTAATTAGGTGCCAGCACAGTTATTAGTTCAAATTTTTATTTTAAAGTATTCTGACACGTTTTCTTTTTTTTTTTTTCCTTTCTTTTTTTTTTTTTTTGAGACGGAGTGCGCTCTGTCGCCCAGGCTGGAGTGCAGTGGCCAGATCGTCAGCTCAGCTGCAAGCTCCCCTCCCGGGTCACGCCATTCTCCCTGCTCAGCTTCCGACAGCTGGGATACAGGCCCCGCCACCACTCGCCCGGCTAGATTTTTTTTGTATTTTGTTAGTAGAGACGGACGGGGTTTCACCGTGTCAGCAGGATGGTCCGATCTCCTGACCTCGTGATCCGCCGTCTCGGCCTCCCAAATGTGGGATTACAGGCTTGAGACTACCGCGCCCGCCCTGACCGCGTTTTCCACACTCCACTTTATTTTGGAAGTGAAAGAATTGCACAAATATAGGTATTCATGATTACAAAAGTAAAAATAAAATTAAAAGGCATCACTTTTTGCTGATGAAGACATAAAAGTATATGGCTAGAAAGGTTCCTAAGCTGGTTTTCAGGACTGTACTCAGATCAACTCCACTGTTATCGTCTGCCTGTTTTCATGAAAAAGTCAAATTCCCAATATTAACGAACTTGCATAATATTTTTATTTTTATTTTTCTTTTCTCAATGAATAATTGAGATTGCTTCCTAAGGCTAGAGTAATTTCACAAACAACACATGCTTGGGACTTGAGGTCACCCTGTTCATGCCTTTCATTTACAAAGTCAAACATAAGTTACGATTAATCTCCATACATGTCCTAAGTCTCATTGTGCTGCAAGGGTGCCAACAGTATTCCTTATGAAGAGGTAAAAATCATCAGTTTCAAGGACAATGGACTATTCCCCATCAAAAGTTGAAATATTCTATACAACCTTGTGGCCCAGTGGGACTGAATAGCAAAGCGAGTTATGCAGGAAGGAAGAAAGAGGGAGGAAAGGGAGAAGGGAGGGGGTGGGTGAAGGTGGGGAGGGTGGGAGAGGAGGGGAGAGTGTTTGATGATGGGAATGTGGAGGTAAATGAAACACTGAGGGAGTTGAAAATAGGTAGATACACTGAAAGGCCTAACAACTACTGTTACATACCATGCCAATGTTTTTAAAGAAGAAAAAGTTCAACTAGCTAATATTTTAAGATGTTGTTATAAAACACTCTCAATTTCCTATAAGTTGACGGCTTGGCAATTTTCAGTCTTCATTACCTCAGGGCAACAAGTATTTGGAGCTGAGTTGTGACTGTCATCTTTGACTGGAGTGACTTCTAAAAGTATAGTCTGCAGAACACTGGGTCTCTGATACCATTTCAACATGTTCATGAAGTCAAAACTATTCTCATAGTTATACTAAGATGTCATTTACCTTCTTCCCTGAGTTGACGTTTCCATTTATGAAACAATACCAATAATGAGTAAAAATGCTGTCCTGCAAGGAGTCATCAAAGTAGTGGCCCAAACTGTACTGGTAGTTTTCTTCATTGCTACACACTCATAATTTAAAAATACATATGGTTTCACTTTAAAATGTCCTTGATAAAGCATTAAAAATGTGAATTTTATCAAAACTCATCTCTTGCTTGTGCATGTAATAGTCTGTGTAATAAAATGGGAAATACGTAGAAAGCAGCTCTGAAGCATATCACTCTATCATGTTTGTCTTGAAGAAAAGCACTAGTACAATTACTTGAGCTGCAAGCTGACTACCTGCTTCATTCATGCAATGCTGCTTTACTAGAAAGACTCACAGACAAACTGTGGTTATTGAGGCTGGGTATTTGGCAGACATTTTCTCTAAAGTGAACAACAAGAGTTCCATTTAAAGGAAAATATTTTACTACGTTTTATAAGAAATGTGTCAATCTTTGGAATATCTGCATAACTCAGTATACCAACATTATCCCAATGAACAAAACCTCAAGCAACAAAACCATGCATGGGTATCAGCCCCATTCAAAGTACAAAATGTAATGGAATAGACTGTGAAGAGTTCATTGTTATGATTTCACATTCCAGAATGCAACAAACTTCTAAGAAGCTACTACTTGTCATAAATTAATGTTAATCTTGCTATAGTACAGAGGAAGACAAGTAAATTTTATATGTAAGTGGTATCATTTTCATTCATATTGAGTAGATTGAATAGGCAAGTGGACTTCACATGTAATCATTGTTCATGTGAATGGCTACACAGGTATATCATCATTTCTAAGATAAAATTAATTATTTTTGGTAGATATATATTTAATTTATAAATTAAATAAATTGTTTATGAAGGGTATGTCAATTTATCTTGAAAGCTATAAAAAGAAGCATTGAACATATGTAATACCATATAATTGATTTATTTATATATATTTTATATTTTGAAGTTATTTGATTAGAATCAATTACACCTGTTTTAACATTCACGTAAGACTTTGTAAAAGATATGCCATCCATTCACTTTCAGGTATTCAATACCAATTATCTTAAAATCTCAATAGGTAAAAGTGTTAAGTGAGATGTTCGTTAAATGCAGATTTTTAGGTTGAGTACAAAACGCATAGTCTCCTTTATGAGAATAACTACAAGATAATTTTCATCTCACTTTTTTTGGAACAACAACAAAAATATGGCTTTATGAGCAATTGGATTTAATTTTATCATATTGGGCATATTTAGTCATGTGGTTGATCTCTTTATATTTTTAAAGTTCACATTGCCAGAAACGGGGCTTCGCAGTAGCAAACAGATATAAAATTATGGCATGCAATATTATCTTTGTTTCTTAAACAACTTAATATTTCTTTTATTGCTGTATTTTGGGGATATGCATTTTGTTACTTTTTAATTATGCTATGATTGCCTTTTCAATTATACAGGTTACATAAAAGTCCATTTTCATTATAAAGAGAATAGAAAGGTATACGTTTGAAAGAGGGAAACTTCCATTTACCCCACACTCCAATTTTCTTTCAGAATATCTAAGTAAGTTACATTCAACTATTTTTGTTATTGATTAATCTTTGTTTTTTAAGTATTAAAATGTGAAGTTTCAGACTTTTAGAAGTGATTTAGATACATTTATTTCAAAAGTATGTAAAATTTAAAATTTAGAAGTATAGAAATAAGGTATAATCACACATTTTCATTACCACAATTATTATTTTAGTAGTTGCTCTCCATTCTTCTAGTCATTTTCTTTATTAATAGTCCATTGTGTAAATGAGTCCATGCATGCTTTCTTATGTATGAAAACAAAGTACTGTTTGAAAACCTATTCATATACACACACAGTCATATTTCTCAACACACCACTCTGGTGTGTTTCATAAAAGCCACCTCATTCATGAGTTTGTGCTGAATTCTTCAAGCCCAATTAATGTACTGTCTCACATCTATTAATTTATGTTAATATTTAATGTTTAATATGGTTTTTCATTGGTATAGGGAAATATTCTCCAGTTTATATTTTAATGCTACTTTATTTTTTAGAGATGTAGCCATGTTAATATATTTAATTTGTTTATTTTATTTTCAATAGTACATGTATACCATTTCTTTACTAATGGATTGAATTATTACTAACTTTTGTAGTTTCAAATTATGCTTAATAAACATGGTTGTTCAGATTCTTGATCCAAAGGATTTTTTGTACTTTCCTAGAAATTAAGATGCTGGATTATAAGGCAGACAAATTTTTTATTAAATTACATATTGCTGAACTACAATGAAATATAACATCATGTGTTTTACCCAAGCACTATTTGAAGAATAGAGTTTCTAATCATTTTCCTGCTGCATGGAAACATTTGCTAGTGTTGGACATATTATGTCTAATAAAAGGTAATGGGTAAAGAAAACATACATTGTTTTCATTTGTACTTCTGTATTTTCTCAGGTCACTAACAAAATCACATTGTCTTGTTTACTAAAAAGATGTTTTACTTTTATTTCTTTTTTTTCTTCTTCTTCTTCTTCCTTTTTTTTTTTTTTTTTTTTTTTTTTTTTTTTTTTTTTTTTTTTTTTTTTTTTTTAACAGGGTCTTATGCTATTGTCCAGGCTGGAATGCGGTGACATGATCACTGCAGGCTGTCACGTAATGGCAGGCTCACTATGGCCTCGAACTACCGGGTTCAAGCTTTCTTCCTGGCTCAGCCTCCCACCTAGTAGCTGGTACTGCAGACATGCATCACAATGCCCAGTGATTTCTATTTATTTATTTTTTTTGCAGAGAGAAGTTATTGCTATGTTGCCCACGCTTGTCTAGAACTTTTAACCTAAAGCAAACTTCCCACCTAGGCCTCAAAAAGCACTGGGATTACAGACATAAACCACCGTGCCTGGCCCATAGTGTTTATATTTTACTGTGAATATGTTGTTTGTTTCTTTACCAATCGTTTTTGTATCTGTCTTACTGATTTGAACATTTAATTTTTTGCTTACTTCTTACAGTTATACATATTGGGCAACCTTTGCAAGACTGTTACTAAAATGCTAATTTTGTTGATAATGTCTTTCTGATACAACGTATTTTTCATTTTTCTAGCAACCAAATTTATCTAAGGCTTGATATTTCCATCTTTTAAGAAAATCAAACCTACTCCAAGTTGACAATACTTTTATATGTTTTAGCTTCTTTTGAAAGAAGAAAACTAAAAATTATTAGAGCAGTTTTAAGTTAACGGCAAAAATGAGCACACGGTACAGAGATTTTCCACATATGCCCTCTGCTTCTAAACGTAACCAGTGCCTCTCCTATTATTAACATCCCTAACAGAGTCGCACGTTTACTACAAGTGATGGATCTACTTTAAAACATCATTATCACGCAAAGTCCACAGTTACATGTTTACATTAGGGTTCACCCTAGGTGCTATATATTCATTTTTGTACATACATTGTTGTGTGCTTATAAGTTTTAAACTCCTTTGGGTTAATACAAATGAATATAATTTCTGGATTACATGGTAAGAGTTTTTTAAGAAATTGTCAAATTTTATTCCAAAATGGCTGTACCATTTTACATTTCCACCGTAAATGAGAGTTGTTTTTTTCTTCACATCCTTGCTAGCATTATTTTTGTCACTGTTCTCAATTTTTGTCCTTCTAATGGATGTGTAGTTATATCTCATTGTAGTTTTAATTTATGTTTTCTTGGTGACATAATACTAAGCATATTTCCTACATCTATTTGTCATCTGTAGATTTCTTTGCTGAATTGTCTGTTAAGGTCTTTGACTCATTTTTTAAAATCAGGTGGCTTATTTTCCTATGTTGAGTTTAAGTGTTCTTTTTGATAATAGCCCTTTATTATATAAGTGTTTGCAACGTGTTTGCCTTTCCTCCCAGTTTGTGGCTTGTCTTCCCATTCTTTTCACTGTGTCCTTTATACAACAGAAAATTTTAATTTTAATGAAGTCCAATTTATCATCTTTATATTATGGATTGTTCCTTTTGTGTCATCATTTAAAATATCATTGCCAAATTCAAGTCCATCTAGATTTTCTTATGTTATCTTGCAGGAGTTTTATAATCTTGCACTTTACATCTAGGTTTGTGATATATTATGAGTTAACTTTTGTGAAGGGTATAAAGTCTGTTTTTTTTTTTT
>NW_016803633.1:920572-933142 GCF_001698545.2 Rhinopithecus bieti | reverse complement strand
TGTACTTTATGTTCTTAGCTCCCACAATTTAGCCTAAATATTTGCCCTGGCATGCTTATACTGGTTCATGCAAGCATTAGGTCATAACCTGTTCCTCTTCCTTATTTGAAGGTGTTTTTTACCTCTCTCAGCATTCCACAAGTTACTTCCTCCTTCCTTTGCTCTCCTAGGCCTTTGCCTCTACTAAAAATACAAAAAACTAGCCGGGCGAGGTGGCGGCGCCTGTAGTCCCAGCTACTCGGGAGGCTGAGGCAGGAGAATGGCGTGAACCTGGAAGGCGGAGCTTGCAGTGAGCTGAGATTTGGCCACTGCACGCCAGCCTGGGCGGCAGAGTGAGACTCCGTCTCAAAAAAAAAAAAACAGTTCTAAGTTGCTAGCCAATCAGGACAAATACAGAATGTGAGGTCCCGTTCCCGCCAATGGAAACCGGACACAGCAGTAAGGTGGATGCGTCAGGTTATAAATGACCCTGTCTCCTTTGTTGGGTGTGCTCTCATGGCAAAACTGCTGAGTGTACCCTTTCTGCAGAAAGTAAAAATGGCCTTGCTGAGGAAATTAAATTTATGTTCAAATGCTATTTCTTTATGGCACCAGGGAACAAGCATTTCTAATCATATGTGTGTCCAGTTGCTTTCAGCAACATTTGTTGAAAAAAACTATGTTTTATCCATTGTACTCTGTTCATTGTCAAAGACCAGTTAGCTATATTTGTGTATCTATTTCTGTGGCTCTATTCTGTTCCATTGATTTTTTTTTATTCTTTTACCAATACCACAATGTCTTGATTATTGTAGCTGTCTAGTAAGTCTTAAAGTTAGATAGCATAAGTCCTCCAATTTTGTTCTTCAATATTGTGCTGGCTTTTGGGTCTTTTGTGTCTCCATATAGACTTTAGATTAGTTGTATTTTTGGAAGTGTTTCAGAAGAATTCATATTAATTATTATTTAAATGCTTTGTAGAATACATCATTGAAGCAAATCAACAGATCCTGAACATTTTTATTTGGTGAGAGATTATTATTCACCAATTCATCTCTTTATTCATTATTGGTCTGCTCAGATTTTATATTTCTTCATGATTCAGTCTTGGTAGTCTTGCATGTCTTTAGGAATTCATTTATTTCCTCTCGGTTATCTGATATGTTGGCATGTAATTGTTTATAGTAGTCGCTAACGATCCTTCGTATTCCTGTTTTATGTATTAACAGCCCCATAAGTTTTAGTATTTTGTGTTTTCAATTTCATGTGTGTCAAAATATTTTTAAAATTTTTCTTTTGATTTCTTCTTTGACCCATTGGTTGTTCAAGAGCAGCTTTTTAAATTTCCACATATTTAAAATTTTCCAGTATTCCTCCTATTGTTGATTTCCAGTTTCATGTCATTATGGTCAGAAAAAATGCTTGACATAATTTCAATCTTGATTGAAATGTGTTAGGACTTGTTTTATGGCCTAACATATTATCTATCTTGGAGAATGTTCCATGTATATTTGAGAAGAATGTATAATCTGTTGCTGTTGAATGCAATATTCTCTACATATTTGTTAGGTCTCTTTGGTGTAAAATTTAGTCAAGTCCAAAGTTTCCTTATCCATTTTCTGCCTTGATGATCCATCCATTATTGAAAGTAGTATATTGAAGTCCCCTACAATTATTATATGGTTGTCTATTGCTTCTTTCATTTTTGTGTGCTAATGTTGGATGTATATATATTTATAATTGTTACATCCTTTTAAGAAAATGACCACTTTTTCATTATATAATGACTTTCATTGTCTTCTTTTTGGTATATCAAAATCATCAGAAAGAATGAGATAGGAGCAATCAGGATGTTTCAAGTTGTGATTATGTATAGATGTTGATCATGCTTCATGCATTTCCAACAATCATGTTATAATCTGTCCTCCAAAAGGAAGAAGAGGAAAAGATTATCCCACCTGATGATCATTATTTTCTATTATATAGTTTTTTTACTTAAAAAGTCCATTTTGTCTAAAATAAATATAGCTGCCCTGCTATCTTTTGGTGTCCATTTACATGAAACACATTTTTCTATTCCTTCACTTTCAGCCTATGTGTTTCCTTAAAGCTGAAAAATGACTTTTGTATGTAGTGCATAGTTATGACTTATCATTTTTATACATTAGGCCTCTCTACTTTTTAAAATAAAATTTCTGTTAAAGTTAGAAGCCTCAGTCAAATGTGGTGGGTCACGCCTGTAATCCCAGCACTTTGGGAGTCCAAGGTGAGTGGATGACCTGAGGTCAGGATTTCGAGACCAGCCTGGCCAACATGATGAAATCTCATCTCTACTAAAAATACAAAAAAATTAGCTGGGCATGGTGGCATGTGCCCATAATCCTAGCTACTTGGGAGGCTGAGGCAGGAGAATTGCTTGAACTCTGGAGATGGAGGTGGCAGTAAGCCGAGACTGTGCCACTGCACTCCAATCTGGGCGACAGAGTGAAACTCCATCTCAAAGAAAAAAAAAAAGTTTGAAGCCTGCTGGCAATTTAAGAAAACACCATTATATTTATATAAAACACTGTTTAATCCAAAATGACAGAAAAGAAAATACATAAAAGTAAAGTTGTTTACATATTTCTTGTCATCTTCTTACTTCCCATTTTCAAAGTCTACATTAAATTTATGTTTACAAAATTCCACAAAATCTAATGTTTTGATTACATTGCTTAACTCAGCATTTCACTATTAAAAGTAATTTTTTATAAATAAGAAATTATGATCCTCATTTTATCTCTTCTGGCTGTTTTATAGAACTTCCAACAATTTGTCAAGTGTGGTTCAGGTTTTTCAGCCCACAAACTGAGAAGGTTTCCAGAAGAAGTTTCTGCTAGTGGATTTTTGCCCTGATAGGTTGTAAATGTCTGTATTTGCCTATCGTTCTCTCTAGTTTTGGGAGCAGCAGTATGTCCCATAACCTCACTTGTCTCATGGACGCAAGAAAAACTATGAATATTTTTCTGTTTATTTAGCTTCCTACTTGTTAGGATAGAGTGGCAACTACCAAGTGACTTACATGTGAGACCCCTATGTATTTTTTAAAATATGTTTTTCAGACTGGGTGCCAGTGGCCCATGCCTGTAATCCTAGCACTTTGGGAGGTTGTGGCAGGTGGATCACTTGAGAGTTGGAGACCAGCCTGGACAACATGTTGAAACCCCATCTCTACTAAAAATACAAAAATTAGCCCACGTGGTGGAATGCGCCTGTAGTCCCAGCTACTTGGGAGGCTAAGACACGAGAATTGCTTGACGATGGGAGGGGGAGGTTGCAATGAATTGAGAGTGCACCACTGCACTCCAGCCCGGGGAACAGAGCAATATTCTGTTTCTAAATATATATACAATGTAAAATATTGGTTTTTCAAGTATACATCTTAAACAACAAGATTATATTTTAGAATCAACTAAGCAATAATGATTAAACTTCCTTTCCAAAAAATATACTGATATTTACTTTTCTCTATACAATTAATTTTAAATTATTTATTTCCAATGGATCTGAACCAACACACACCATACATAAATGACTAATATGTTTACCACAGTATTTTGTTCTCTCACTATATTTGCCTAATACCTTACAAAGAACAAAGAGTTATAATTAACATACATTTAAATATGTTTTAATAACTAATAAATATTCACTTAACTGCAGATTTTATTTTTTGAAAACAAATACCATTATTGTGTCTTTATAATCATGTGAATTTTATATAGTAATCCATTATTTAAGTTCAATGAATATCATAGTTATTTTATAGATTGCCTGAAGTTAGAGATAAATTTGAGAGACTTCAACATATTTGTAATATTGATGTTCTACCTATATTAACAGGAAATCACTCATTATTTATCCATTTAGTCAAATATTCATTAATGTCTTTCAATAATAATTTTTGTTTTCACCAATAAAGGTCTTGTATACATTTGTTATTATGTTTAATTTACTCCTAAGCACCCAAAGATTGTTTGCTGTTTTCCTACTTCCTTTCATTTTCTAATTACTGATCCTATACAGAAATTCTTCTGACTTTTAAACATTAAACTTGAATTCCAATCAGATAACTTCATTAAACATCATTTTATAAATATCATATCACTTTATAAAAAATAAGTAATCACATTTTTGGTTTATGATTCAGCAAATAATCTTTTGAATTTTTATTATGGGCATGATATGTGTGTTAGGTACTGAAAGGGACACACACATGAAATAGAGATATCTTTAGTGATTCCTCAGTAGGGTGTTACATTCAGTTCAGCCTAAAGTTAACTCCTTTCATATTTCAATTTCAGCCTAAAGGTTTCTCTGTACATAATAAACTGCAACCTAAATGGATGCATAAACAGACTATAACCTACTCTCATGTCAATCACTGAGTTTCAGCCAACTAAGTGTGGCCAACTGTTCAAACCATGTTCAAATAAGGCAAATACCAAACTGTATCTGGCTGTTTCTGTACCTCCCTTCCATTTTCTGTATGTCACTTTATTTTTTCTGTCCATAAATCTTCTGCCACACAGCTTTGTTACCAGTGGAGGATCTTGACTATCAGTTGTCCAGGTTTTTAGTGTTTTAAACGAAGAATTGGACAAAATGCACAAAGAAAGCAACAAAAGATGAAGCAACAAACACACAGATTTATTGAAATAAAGGTACACTTCACAGAGTGGGAGTGGGCTTGAGCAAGTTGTTCAAGAGCACTGGTTACAGAAGTTTCTGGGGTTTAAATACCTTCTAGAAGTTTCCCATTGGTTACTTGGTTACACCTTAAGTAAATGAAGGAGTAGCCAATGACCAGTCTGATTGGTTGCAAGAGGTGACCAATCCGAGGCTGAAGTGAAGTTACAAAGCTACACTCTATGCACAAGACTGGTTGCAGGAGCTGACCAATCAGAGGTACTTTCCATTTTTCATCTGAGAGGCAGTGGAAAGGGGTGGGGGTTGCAAAGAGAGTAGTTTCTGATATTTTTGTTACTTGGGTATGGAGAGTTGGAGTTTTCCTTTTGATTCAGTTCGAGGAAGTCAGCATGAATTGGCCTCATGTTCCCTGTCTCCAGACCCTATTCTACTGCCTCAGCTCCACTGGAGTCTCACTGAGCCTACTCTGGCTTTGGCAGTGCCAAATGACCAAGAGAGATACTCACAGGCCCATTGTATCTATTTCTCTCTTGCATCAGCTGGGCATCATGGTAAGTTCTCTAGTGGATTCCAAAGCTCTGAAGATTTGTGTTTTGAGTTCTCCAAGTTTGAGCAAATTTCTGATCTAACCTGGGTTTGGAAGTCATGACAGAGACCGGACTGTTTCCAGAACTGGATTGGTTCTGGTAATTAACTGGCTTAGATTCAGTTAGAGGCCTCTTATGTCTGACTGGGTCAGATAGAAACTGGTAATAAATGGCAATATTGCAGGGGCCATAAACTTCAGCTTTTGAAAATTTGCAGGGATTTTTGTGTTCTACCCCGTTTGTTTCTTTTTCTTGTGTGCTTAGCTAGGGAAAGGTCATTTCCTAGGCTGATCAAGGGGATCTGAGGGCCAAAGCCAAGATTCAAGGCAAAAAATGGGATCCTTAATTTCTAAAGAACCGAGCAATCTGCTTTCCAGCTATGCCTAAATTTACATATATAAACGTTAGGTTCGAGAAGTGGTACATACTTAGCAAAATAGCAAAATCTTACTGAAGATAATTTAAAATCACAGTGAAATATTCCAAATGAATAACACTGCACTTTAAGAAGTGCAGTGGAAAATGAGGACTCTCAAATTAGACTCATCCAGGAATGAGTGCAGGTAGATATGCAGAAGCTTCTAAAAAGATTTCAATACTTTTATTGCTTTTAAAAAAAGACTCTTTATAAAAGAAAATAAAAGCTTACATGACTAATTGAGAAGAAAATTAAAATGCGAACCTATGGCTTAGTTATAATCTAGCGCTGAATGTAAAAGAATGCTACCCTAAAGTGTTATACAAGATAGGCCCTCAGGTAAAGTAGGCTTGCTTCCTTTTCTGACCTACCCATGCTGATTTTAGGTATAGAGAATGACTTCTTTGCCTTGTTCTTTAAAATTGACTTCACCCTAAACCCAGTTATTTCAGCTAAGTTAAAAAGATTAACTAAGTTAATCTTCAGCTAAGTTAAGAATTTCAGCTAAGTTAAAAAAAAAAATAAAAATTAAAATGCATCCTTCTGGTATTTAATTGGCTATCTTGAAAATACTTTTGCAACAGAAATGTACAACTTTAAAGGAAATCAGCATTTGTATGGGCATCTCTGTTGCTACACTTAAACCACCAGGAACTTTATGAGGAAGACAATGGCTTAACAAACTTTGCCTTTGTGAAATCTAAGTTCTGTTTCTTTGAGAAGTAAATTTTCTACACTGTTTCACCTGAGTCCCTTCTTTGTAGATGCAAATTTGAGTTGTCTCTCTAACAACTGTTTATGGCATGAAAAAAGTAATCAAGAAACTGATAGTAGGGGAGAAACTTTGGAAACTGGCAAATGAAGAATCTTACAAATCTTTAAGATCTGCTTCTGTCGGTGTGTCTGTTACGTCTATATGTTTATGTGTTATGTGTATGTGAAAATAATACAGCTAGTTTTTATACTTTTGGTGAAATAGAAATGGCTTCAAAATTGTGAGTTAAATATAATTTGATACTTGCTTGATTTGACTGTAAGCTTATATTTTTGGTTTTGAGCCTCTGGATTTTGGGATCTGGATAGGTGGCCATGGTGAGACATGGAGACATGTTGAAACCATCTTTGCAAAATTATGACTGAGACAGTTAAAGAGATCTAATTTAATCAACTCCGTCTTGCTTCTAATCTCCAAGCTGTTCTTGTTCATTTCTAGGTGTAGGCTGAATTAACTTTAGGAGAAACTTAACTTCTTGTAGGAGTTCGGTCAGAGTGGTGGGAAAAATTGTAGAAAGATGCAATCTTCTTGGAAGGCTGGAAAGTTTTACAAAAGCTTTTAGAAAGGGTTATGGCTGAAGGCAGTCTTATCCTCTTACCTTGAGCTAATAGTAAAAAGCAAATAACAAGAGAATGTAAGGGAGTTTATCTAAATAGCTTATTTACTCCTGTGGTCCTAAGACTGACCCTTGATCATCTGCAGGTGGATAACTGCTCTCTCCTTGGGGCAATGTTAATTACCCTCTGGGGTGTTTACTCTAGACCTTTGTTATTTAACCTGTACTAAAAAAATGTGAACTTTGCTGGCTTATCGAGGCCACTGCAGACTCTGGCAGCAGAGCCCCTTAGCCATGCTGACGGACAAAAATATCTGTATCAGTGTACGCTTGGTCATCACTTGGTCAGGGTTGGCATGTCAGATCCAGAAGGTTGTGCCCTGTGAGAGGAACACTGCAATGAATTGCAACAGAACCCTCAAAAACAAAGGTGAAAAGACTGTGCAGTTGGCACATCAGTAAGTTATTGGTGCCCACTTGGAATTTCCAATTTAAAGGGAATTGTTCAGGCTAGGGTTTCATCCTGGGACAACAGTTATCAGTTCAACAGAAACAGTATATAAAAGTATTAAAACAGCTTCTTAAAGGTAGTGGAGCCTCAGTTTCACAGGCTCAATTAAGGGACCTAATGCAAACTGTTGTATCCCATCACCCATGGTTCCAGACGAAGATATGCTAGACATAGAGCTTTGGGAACAAGTGGGGAGAAACCTTAAACAACATCATGTGCAAGGGCAATGGGCCCCAGTAACATCTCTAACGTTATGGGCTTTAGTTAGGGCAGCTCTGGCCCTGTTATACATAGAAGAGCCTAATAAGGTGAAGGAGGAGGAACCATCACCTACCTTACCACCTCCTTATCCATCAGCCCTGCTATCACCAGGCCAAAATAACAAAGTGGAAATGGAGGTTTTGCCTGAGTCCCCTCCTCCAATAAATTGGAAAAAAATCAAGGGATTCACCACAGCTATGGCAAGCAGCATTAGAAGTGGAGCTCTTGGCCTGTCTAGTAATGCAAGATCAACAAGGCAATTAAGCACATAAAGAGATTAGGAAAAGCATTAGAGATAATGAAGCTGCTAGCCCTTTTATGAAAGAATTAATTGAGGCCATAGCAGACTTCTGTATGACTCCTTGGGACTGGTCAGTGCTGGCTAAAACAGCTGTAAATGCCAGTCAATATCTCCTCTGGAGGGCAGAATTTCATGAATTATGTGAACAGCAAACCCTTTTCTTATAATGGCATTATTCCTCCCCTACCCCATAATGTGGCTCTCTTAAAATCTTATTTGGGTAGAACAGTAGCCTTTAAAGGGAGAGTCCACCTAATATGTCATTAAACATCTTCTTTTTAACTTTTGCATTTATGGGGTGGCCCACACAAATTAAAACTGATAATGATCTGGCTTATGTCAGCTCACAATTTCAACAATTTTGTCACACGTGGACCATCCAACATTCCACAGGCATCCCTTACAACCCCCAAGGACAGGCCATAGTAGAATGTACCCACTCCACCCTTAAAAATATGCTCAAAAAACAGAAAAGGGAGAATATGAGTAAGGACTCTGCAACATTATTGGCACAAGCCTCATTTACCCTTAATTTTAAAAATTTAGATGATAAATTTCAATCAGCTGTTAAAAACACTTTGCTAAAACCTCTCAAGACATAAAAGCAGCAGTTTCACGGAAAGATGTAAACAGTAATGTATGGTGTGGTCCAAATGAATTGTTAACATGGGGAAAAGGATATGCTTATGTTCACACCCCCTCAGTTCCTGTTTGGATTCCAGAACGATGCATTAAACCATACCATGGCATGGCTAGGAGCCAACCTGGTACCAGAAATGAAGGAACTGACCCTATAGGACCCACAGCCCCAGACAATGCAGTTTCCACGTACAACACAAGTCCCAGACATTACCTGGGGGATGCTGAAGAGGACAACCCAGGAGGCTGAGAAAATCCTTTTCCGGCCACAGATACTATTCACTCCAGGTAATTTGTTCCTTGCTATGCTGTTGTACATTGCAACTCCTGTAGGGTACTATTCCTTTTTATGCTCTTGCTTTGTCTGCAAACTGTACCTGCTACACTCTGTTGGGCTCGTATCTTAGATCTGCCTTTCTTTCACCCTGACACCTGGGCAGACACTCCCTTCCCAACCTCTAATAACGTAACTGCTTGGCTAGAAGAGAGAGATTTACCCCCAGTCGGGTCCCTCATTAATGGTTCACATTGGACTAAGATGCTAGGTAACACTACATATTACTCCACTATCCTCCCACTGTGTGTAAGTTATAAAAGTTCTAACCCTCACTGTGTACCTGGTCAAACACAATTATGGCTACATCATGGAAAAGGAAAAGCCTTAACAGTCTTAGTCACAGGTAGCCTCAAACTGGGCAATCCAATCAATGCAACTTTCCCAAACATTCCTTCCTGTGCCAAAGAACAAAGTCGGGAAAGGAATGGATTTCACTTTGGCTGGGAGGTCTATCACAGGGAACAGGACGGTATGTAGCCTCCAGTTGGGCAATTATAATATATTAGACTGGAGACCCCAGCCATTTACACAGTGATCATACTGATGTCTGTATCTATCATGGCATTAATGACAGTTTTGTAGCCATGGCCCATTTCTTTATCATTTGGGCCAAAAGGTGGATGAGATAGCCCAGACCCTAAGGAAAGTCCATGCCACCTCAAGACACTTTATGACTCCTGGGACATCTTAGCACCTCCCTTAACACCTGGCATGTGACATAACATAATTCCAGTCACAATTATACTATAATCTTTTTTCATAATTACACTGATCAGTGTCTGATTTGCACTACCCATCCGTATGTTTTCCTTATGGGAACCAATATTTCTATTATACACCAAAGCTCCACATTTGTTACCCGAGTGCAGGGACAGGCTTCGTTTGCCTCTTGTATCTATAGTTATAATACATCTAATTTAAATATTACTAGTGTCATAGTATTGAGAAGACAATCTGAGGCTTTCCTACCAGTCAATTTAAGATGCAATTGGCAAGAGTACTCTGCCGAGGCCACTTTAGAAGTTGCCCTGTCACAGGTCAGACACAAAAGAGTAATAGTTACACTTGTAGTCTTTATAGTCTCACCCATAGTCATCCTAGCAACTGCTAGTGTGCTGCAGCATCTATTACTGAATCAATACAAACAGCTACTTTTATAGATAATTTGGCCAGAAATGTGTTTAATGAACTTCTCTTACAGCAGGGTAGAGATCAAAAGATTCTTGCATGTTTACAAACCCTTGAGGCAGCTTCAGAATATGTAGGGGAGCGACAGGATACACTGGCATTCTTACAGCAATTAAACTGCAACTGGGAGCATAAACATATCTGTGTCACTTCTCTACCGTGGAATCAATCAATACATACTTGGGATAAGGTGATCACACCTCTGGGGAACCTTTCATGACAATTTAACAGCAGACATGAAACAACTTAAAACTAAAATTCTAGAATCCCTAAATGTCATAGATTTATACACCCAACAAACAGCCATATGGAAGGGTGTGCGAGATTATCTCTCCTGGATAGACCACCACTCCTGTGGGGGGGGTCACTCCTTGATTGGAAAATTATGTTGCTAATCATACTCATGTTTGTCTTATGTTAATTACTAATTCTAGGATGCAAAGCCAGAATACGAGCAGTGAACACCTTATCTGACAGACCTGTTGCTACATACATCTGTACTCTTCAATCAACAAAACATGATGCTGAAACAGAAAGAGGGAGATGTAGGAGTTCAGTCAGGGTGGTGAGAAAAATTGTAGAAAGGTGCAAACATTCTTGGAAGGCCAGAAGGTTTTACAAAAGCTTTGGGAAAGGGTTATGGCTGAAGGCAGCCTGATCCTCTTACCTTGACCTAATAGTAAAAAGCAAATAACAAAGGAATGTAGGGGAGTTTATCTAACTAGCTTGCTTACTCATGTGGTCCTAAGACCAACCTTTGATCATCTGTGGGTGCATGACTGCTCTCTACTTGGTGGGTTGGCAATGCTAATTATTCTCTAGGTAATTTTTTTTGTTTGTTTACTTGAGGCCTTTGTCATTTAATCTGTAAGAAATAAATGTGAACTTTGCCGGCTGTATCAAGGCCACTATAGACTCTGGCAGCAGAGCCCCTTAGCCATGCCGACAGGCAAAATTATCTGTGTCAGTGTACGTCTTTCATCCATCGCTTGGTCAGGGTCTTCATGTCAGACCAGGCAGTTTATAGTTTATATTTTAAACAAGGACAGTAACAGCTGTTTCCCAAAGCAGACTTCCTTCTTGCCTGGAAACTAGATTGCCTTTACAGGAATAACAGTAGCCGCAAGATTAGAAATTATGATTTAGGAGTCATGTAGATGGAGGCTAGAAGATTCTGACTCTCCCTAAACTGCTCCTAAGATTAGTGTTTGAGATATTTTGCAGCCCCTGCACTTGTTTGATCAGCGGGCACCACCCAGATCAATAAACTGGCTTGTCTGATCTTGTGGCCCCCACCCAGGAACTGACTCAGCTCAGCTCAAGAAGACAGCTTTGACTCCCAGTGATTTCATCCCTGACCAATCAGCATTCCTGGCTCACTGGCTTCCCCCCATGCACCAAGTTATCCATAGAAACTCTGCTCCCTGAATGCTTGAGGAGAGTGATTTGAGTAATAATAAAGCTCTGGTCTCCCACACAACCAGCTCTGTGTGAATTACTCTTTCTCTGTTGCAATTCCCCAGTCTTGATGAATTGGGTCTGTCTAGGCAGTGGGCAAGATGAACCACTTGGGCAGTTACAATGTCCTTAGTGCCAAGAACAGAAGCTCCAATGCAGAATCAAGCCAAGTATGGCCCCTTCTTTCATGACTCAGCATTGCCTCTTGGCTATTTTAGGAGGGGTTGAATCCTCCAGGCATAGTCTTTACAGCTCTGTTTTTCAGGTCCTGAGCTCTACAACTGATATGTAAATTCAGGACTCAGGCGGTGACCCTCATTGGTATCTGGAATGCCACATGGCCACCTGAGACCCAGGATTACTGAAAATGACATTGGGAAAGGTACTTGTGTCATAGTTTCAAAATTATTTGTAGTAATTCAAAAATCTTAAAGTCATGTTATGGTAAATTCAATAATAAAATATCTGAGTCATTTGTAAAATACTAAATCATTAATTATTTAAAATAAGTTAAAGTTTAATACCTTGGCCAATTATTTTATATGGCATAGAAAAGCTAATTATATTTACATCTGTAAATAAACAAAATTTTATGAAACATTTTCTACAAAATTATAAAATTGTTTGTTCTACAAATCCTGATATATAACCATTCAAAATTACTTCCTAGGGATTTTTTTTTAAATTAAGTTTACTAAGAGTTAATGTAGTTAATATGTATAATTAAAACTATTAGAGATTAGAAAATTCTTTGCAAACAAAAGCAAGATATACTTTTGATTAGAAAAGTTGTAAAGGCCTAAAAATGTGTGTTTGTTAAAAATTTTTATCTAGTTTGAAGTTACTTAAAGGTTGTTTCAGATAGAAAAAA
>NW_016803633.1:890423-920007 GCF_001698545.2 Rhinopithecus bieti | reverse complement strand
TTTTTTTTTTTTTTTTTTTTTTTTTGCAGTCTTTCTGCTCCTTAGCTCAGCTAGGTCTGAGTTTTTGTCTCACAACTAGGAAGACTTAGGTGCACAAACACTGGAGAGTGAGTGGAGTGAAAATTATTAAGCAAGAGGGAAGCTCTCAGGAAAGAGGGAGTGTGGGGTGTGGTTCCCCTACCCAAAGGTGAGAAAGTCTTCTGCATGGCTGAGTCCAGGGCCTTTTACATACTCAGAATGGGGAGTTTCTGATTGGTTTGTGAGTATTCAAAAAAAGCTTAAAGCAAAGATACCACTTAAAGGTGGGCACAACAGTATAGAAAACCAATTAGGAAAGGGTAGGTATATTTTAAATAAATGAAGGATGGGCATCAATCAGAGGAAAGTGCACCAACTGTAAGAGAAGTTCTCAATTCAGTCCGAGGGTTTAACTTTTAGCTTGGCTTTTGGGTTTTAAACTGTCTTCAGCTTGGAGGTGGGATTTCACCAGGGACCCCTCCCTATCTGCTAGGGCATTTGGCTGCCTCCAGCTGCTGTCATTCTAACATATTTGAGAGGCTTCCAAAAATCAAATTTCAACCTAAAAAGTAGGTCTTTTTTTCAATTCTAACTTTGGAATGCTACAGAGGGCCCCTGAAACATCCAAAAGAGAGATAAAAAGTATAATTTGATATGTTAAATTATATGAAATGCATTTCCAAATAATAAATGTTTAATCTTCTTTGAGTTATATTTTATTAAACGTGTTATTCATATATGCTCAAAAATTATATGGGATTCCTAAAATTTTGATATGTTTGGGTACGTACTATCAGTCACAATTATTGTTATTATATTACATTATTATAGGCCATAGAAATAACCAAATTTTCCTATGAATTGTATCTTTATGCCCATTTAAAGTCATTTCCACAGTTACTTGCTTAATTGTGATGCAACTTCTGAAAACTTCACAAGCAAGCAAAATCCTAGAGCATTATATCTTTAAGGAGGTTCATGAAAAGCCAGAAAAGATTCTGGAAAGCACTTTTGGGTACAAGTTTTTGAAAACTTTAGGATCATATCATTTAGACTCAGTAAGGATTCCTAAAACTCCAATAAAAGGATAGACTGGTTTATAAAACTGGTAAACCAAGTAGTATAAGGATTAATTGAATGGCAAGAAAATACTTTGTCACATTTTCATGTTAAATCAGCCAGTACCAAAATTGTTAAGATGGGCAATTTGAATGAATTCAATGCTTCAAGTCAAATTATCTATGGTGACCCATCTAAAAAAACAGTGCTATGCACCTAAATTAGAAAAAACAAAATTGATATTTAGGATTTATGCCCAGGGTTAAGCATGGATCCTTGGAGAGCCTTTATGGCCACCTGGTATTTCCTGAGTCCTTAAATCTTCCATTACTAAAAACTCTGAATTTCATGACTCATTATGGAACACATAAAATAGTCCAAAATATATGTAAATATATAGTTTCAGTGACTATTTCAAGTTGCTAAAATAATTTATGACCAATGTTTGGTTTTACAATCCCATAATACTGGGCCAATGATCAAAACTTTAGGCATACTTTGCTACCTGACGGGTTATTTAAATATTTATAAAGGAATTGTATTCAGTTGTCATTTGAATGCATATTTCTGTTTGTATAAAAGTTTTCCGATGCAAGAGGGCTGATATAACAGTAGCTACAAGGTTATTAGGAAATATGTTTTCCTCATGGGACATTCCTGGAGAAATCTCCAGTGATAAAAGTACTTGTTTTACTAGACAAGTTGTAAAACAGTTAAGTAGGATATTATAAATACAATAGCATTAAGCGAAGCTAGCTGCATTGACTGTATTGCCTTGGTAAAAAGTATTGTAAATTAATGGTAATCAGATCCACTTCCAGTGGAATATATAAGTTGATCTCAAAGGAAATAGTCACTGGAAGGTCCATGCACCAAATAATAGAAATTCATGTATCTTTCACTCTTAAACTCTAATATAGCTAAAGGCTTTAATGCATCATGCCAAAGTGTATTTTAACCAGTGAAAGAAAGCTTTTTGTGGTCCACTAACTGAAGACAATCAAAGTTTTCACAATCTAGAACCTGGAGATTGGGTCTTCTGAGATTGACATCAGAGAAAGACCACACTTGCCATCCACACTGCAGCAAAATGTCCTGGACATTGGACCTTGGGTTTATAATCTCACAACTCAGAAGAGCCCCTCCAGACTCTGGAAACTATATCCCTATCAGAGACCTTAAGGTAAAGCTAGCCAGGAAAATTTCTCCCTAGAAGTAGATGACATCCCAGACATGAACAGCCTTTTCCTAAGGTCACAAGTCATAACTTCTCTGCTATAATGAGACTCTTATCTCTCAATGTTTCCATTGCCTATGCCTTTATGAATGTAGAACTGAAAAAGGGATCTCTTGTGTGCTCTCATGGGGTATACTTTTATTTTTGGAGGATTTCACAACCAATTTTATACATGGATAAACTTACACCTTGACAGATGGAAGAGGAAAGGCCAATGTGGGCAAGAAATTTTAATAGTACCTTTGCTGCTTTATAATCAGTCAGAAAAAGGACACTGATCCACTCCTGTTAACCTACATCACAGGTTAAAAAGAACATTGCCAGGAGGCCTTCACTCTTCTGGATAGGCATCATTTGTTAGGTCTCTTTCTCTACGGTTTGGAGTAACTATGCCAGTGATTAGAAATTTATCCCTCATAATAGGCTCTATAGAAGATTCTACTGAAAAGACTATGGTAGCACAATGTATTTTAAGTTCCCTTGCTAAAATTGTGCTACATAATAGAATTCCTGTAGATTATTTGCTGACTAAACAGAAGTAGCTGTGTAGTTACTGATGCTTTTAGTTGCACATAGAGGAATACATCAGGTATTATAGAGATTCAGTTGTAAAGAGGTAATGAACAAGCTGCTTGTTTAAAATAAGTTGACTCTTTAGCTCATCCTTTGATACATTTGATTTTAGTTGGTTTCATTCACAGGGACTTTTGCTAAGGAGCATACTCCAAATTCTTGGTGTTATCCTCCAGATAATCATAATAGTAGTCTCAAGAATTAAGAATAGTAGTCTCAAAATCAAGAATATAGTCTAGTGGGCTATAGTTTTAAATATTTGAATGCAGCCATCTCTAGGATGTCAAATGGTCTGTCTTTGACTGGAATGACAAAACTCAAATAAATGTGTGGCCATGAGGACACAGTAACTTCTGAAAGACATACTGAGACTGGAAACCCCAAATAATGGTAACTGAGGGAGCACTATGCCCTAAGTTTTTACTACACTGTAACCTAAGAGATAACCTGATCGAAAGGTGGGAATTTTTAAATAAAATCATGGGAGGCCATCGTTTTTAACTGAGCTCATGTGCTAGGCCCAAACAGACAAGACCAAATTAACATAAAGTCATCCATGCCAAATGTGACATAATTAAATTGAATCTTTAAGGCAAAAGATAGATCCTAAAACAAACCAGCTTTTTTTTTTTCTTAAAAAAACAGGTGATTCCAGCACAAGGAGAACCCATCTAACTCTTACAAAAAATAACTTGAAGTCTGTATTAGTCTATTTTCACGTTGCTGATAAAGACATATCCAAGACTGGCAATTTACAAAAGAAAGAGGTTTAATGGAATTACAGTTCCATATGGCTGGAGAACCCTCACAATCATGGAGGAAGGCAAGGAGGACCAATCACGTCTTACATGGATGGCAGCAGGCAAAAAGAGAGCTTGTGCAGGAAAACTCCCATTTTAAAAATAATCATATGTCATGAGACCCATTCGCTATCATGAAAGCAGCATGGGAAAGACCTAAGCCCATGATTCAATCAACTCCCGCTAGGTCCCTCCCACTACACATGGGAATTATCAGAGCTACAAGATGAGATTTGGGTGGAGACACAAAGTCAAACCATATCAAACCATCTTTTTCCCCACATTAAAAAACCATTGTCCTGTTATTTCCCAGTGGAATTTGAGACCAAATAAGCACATTTATGATGGTAACAGAGTGACATCAATACCTAAAGTTTTGGTCTATCTCTTAAAATTGAGAAGATGACCAAAAGGGTAATTGTAAAATTAAATTTAGCCTAAAGTTGCATCCTTACATATTTTAAGTTCAGCCTAAAGATTTCTCTGTACATAGTAAACTGCCACCTAATTGGAAGCATAAACAGACTGTAACCTACTCTTGTGTTAATTACAACATTTCAGTTAATTGAGGGTGATGTACTTTTCAAACCGTGTTCAAATAAGGCCAAACCGTAACCAATCTGGCTGTTTCTGTACCTCACTTTCATTTTCCATAAATCACTTTTCTTTTTATGTCCATAAATCTTCTTCCACATGATTGAACTGGACTCTGAGCCTGCTCTGGCTCAGGAGGCTGCCTAATTCATGAATTGTTCTTTGTTCAATTAAAGTCTGCTAAATTTAACTTATCTGAGGTCCTTCTTTTAAAAGAGAAATAAGCAAGTGTGATGAAAGAAATTTCAACATGTTCTCTGCTCTCCTACTTTCTCTTCTGTCAGAGGATGACTAAAACAGGACATTTGATTGAGATTGGCACTTGTTCCCCTGGAGACATAAGAAGTAACTGATAGTGATTCTTAACATGAAGAGTCCCAGTGGTAGAGAAAGGGATTGTCTTAGCACAGAAAGGAGGAGTCATTAGTTAAAAAGCAGGAAAGATAACTCTATAATCTGAACGCCTTTTCTTAATACTGATTGAATACGTATACTGTCTCTTAAAACAACCTTGTTAAGTGAAAGGGCAGGCATCTTCCATTGGTGATAAAGGGCATCTTCCATTGGTGATAAAACTCAAGTTGGAAGAGAAAGTCAAATAAGAAGATACAGATTTTATTTTAGCTATAGAATTAGAGACTTGATATAGGGGATTAGTACACCTGGAGCTAAGAATGCTAAGATTTATAAAGATTTCTGGACTCACACTTGGGAAGCTATGTGAGAATGGATGTAGAGATGGGGTTTGTAGAGATGAGTTTGTAAGTCAAAAATAAAATCCTAAGCCTCCCGACTGACTGAATGGATCTCTGGACCAAAGGAACCAAAGAGAAAATGAAAAACTGAATGCCCAGCCATGATGGAAGGGAGGTCGAACACACCTTGCTATACTCCTTCCTTTTTTGTAGTTTAAGCACAAATGACCAGCATTAACTTTAAAAGAGATATTATAAGACAGAACAGACTCTCTGGCAATAAAATACTAAATTCAAACATGACTCCAATATAGCATCACCTTCCAGATAGCTGATCCTGAAGGAAGTCAAAATATTTTACCCCAAAATATGTTTTTTTAATATAATTTGAATGACTCTGCAAAGCAATCTTTTGTGAGAGAAAATTTCATCTGTAGGAAATCTCCATTAATACAGTCAGGCCTTTCCTGAATCTAGGAGATATTAACTAAGAGTCTGATACCTTTCAAAAGGAGGTAGTTAGTATCCATTCTCTCTGTAGTCTGTTACCTGGAGGCTTCATCTTCATAACAAAAACCTTGGTTTCCAGAAGAACCCCTATCTTAACTCTTGCATTTCTTTCTACTGACTTCAAGTTTTTAGAGAAAGCTTAACTCTTTCAACCAAGTGGCAATCAGAACATATTTGAATGTGTCTGTGACCTGTAAACCCTTCCTCTTCAAGATATCTCACTTCTTTGGGCCAAATCGATATATATCTTTCATGTATTAATTTATAATTTTACCTACAATTCTCATTTCTCTCAAATGTATAAAACTAATCTGCAACTGGATTGTCTCTGGTACACTTTTTCTGGACCTCAAGACATTTCCTGGGGCATGGTCACTCATGCTGGCTCAGAATAAATCTCTTTAGATATTTTGAAGAGTTTGTTGTTGTTGTTGTTGTTTGTCTACATCGTGACTGAAAAGTATTCCTGTGACGGGGATTTTTCATAGTAAAGGGTTGCTAAGGAGTGATTACCTGCTTGTGATACAGTAAAACTGAATTTTGCAATTTTTTTTGTGTGTGTTATAGAATACTTGTTCATTGAAAGGGGAGGACTGAGCTTCTGTAAACTCCTGTATTTTACAGCAAACTAGAAAATGCAGAATATTTGCTGAAATTTGTTATACGAACTTGAAATACACAGATGAGGAATGTGGCTTCTGCCATCATGATGCTCAGTGTTAGCATAACATGCAGAGGAGAGCTATTATAAAATATGTAATATATATTACATACATATGTTCAGTGCTGTAATAAAAACACACAGGATGCTCTGATAACAAAAAGGGGAGCATCCAGTCCAGTCCAGAGCACTATGTTAGTTTGGGTTAATCCAGGAAACTGCACATAAAATGTAACCACTAGGCTGTGACTTGAATGGTTCATAGTATTTAGGTGCAGAGGGAGCAAATGCAATCTGCAGATGGAAGAAATGGAAGTTCTATTAAGAGAAAGGCAATTGGTTAAGCTGGATAGCTGTAAAGAAAGAATGAATATTACAAAGAAAAAATGGCCAGTAGGTAGGTTATATCATGGGACCTATTTTAAGAGGTCTGTGTATATTCTAAAAACACAAAACTTACAGCAATGATTTTACAAATTGTTTGTACTAAGTTTATTATAAAAAGGGTATATTCCTACTTAGTCCTCATTGAGTCTTTAACTTGGTCACACAATTGGGTATTTAATGGGTATGGTGAACAAATATTTTATTTTAATAAGTCACTGGTCATATATTTTATGACCTTAAGCAGTTATGTTAAAACACCATACTCTGTTTACACTCTTCATATTTTATGGAATTCATGGAATATTTATTTGGAGATATGATTATCCTTTAAATAAATGATGCATACTACACTTTTTTTGTGAATGACTCTTGAAAGATTTCCTATTTTTGTATGTTTATGTGTTCCACTAAATTCATCAACAAAGATATTTTAAAGCCTGTATCTCTGAGACACGATATAAGTGACTATAAAAAAATTATTCCAATGTCTTTATTGCTACTTAAAATTTAATGCTTATAAAGTAATAACACGTCCCATTGCTTTGGTCTTTGGATTAATAAAATAAATTTTAACATGTCTAATTAAAAGAAGAAGAATTTTCTTTCAGTCTGTATTTCTAATCTTTATAATTGATTTAAATTAATGAAAATGAAACACTGAAACCCAAAACAAATACCAAAATTAAACCTTAATCTTTGTTTTCTTTATGTTTCTTTAATTTCTGCAACCATGAACTGTAAAAATGGCCAGTTTGTTACATACAAATATTTTAAATATATGTTTATCCTGACATTTTAAAAATATAAATTTCTATTAGAGTAGAAGGCTTCTGACTATTTAAGGAAAACATCATTCTATTTATATAAAATATATTTTAATTGAAGGTTTAAGAAAAGGAAATACAAATAAGTAAACCTCATATTTGTTGTCATCTTTCTTCCTATTGTCAGGCTACATTAAATTTGTATTTACAAAGTTCTACAAGATCAATGTTTTGATATGTTTATTCAACATTTCACAATAAATGTGACTGATTTGATAGCAAGTAAAATTGAATTTAAAATTGTGACCTGCCAGTCATCTCAAAGATTACTTGACCTGTTATATTATTTTATAATATAGTTTAATAATGTTTAGTCCTGTCTTCTGTTTCTTTTTTATTACGTATAGAGAGGTCTAAGTACAATATTTTCTTTCCATTTTGTACTTTGCCTCATTATTTTTGAAATACTATTTTTTAAAGAAAACTGTCTCCAATTCCATCTTTAAAACATAAAGGAACAACTGTGTAAAAGTAGAATAGTAAAGATTTGTGATGGCCCTTTTGATTTTAATGTTTTTTGGGAGACCATGAAGAGCTAAAGTTCATATGTTATGAATGCTTCAGAAAATTGGGTTTTCAAAGTATAGAACCAAAATGTTAAAGATATAACATGCTAAATCCACACAGATATTAACCCCTAAGACATATGGTAGCCCTTTGACTCTGGTTTTATAAATCTTTGTACTAAAGATAATTTTGACATAGAAAGCTATATTGTAGTTCGTTACAAACTGTCCAGTCCCTGATGTATAATAAACTGTTCCCTACCAGATAGAATGCATGTTTACAATACTCAATTAATACATCTGGCAGACTTTAATTGCATTAGCTTTGTCGCACCAGAGGTGGCATAACTTTCATGTGAGATAATTAGGTTTGCTCAATTTAAACAGACACATTAATGCAGCTCAGCAAGGCTCAATTAAATCTGTTTCAAAGGAAAATCACAATGTGAGGCATTGTGGGTAATGTTATGCAAATTATCATATTGGCAGAGAAACTGAGTAAGGTTTCAACAGTGCCTATTCGCATAAAATGAATTTCTCCATTTGGAATATCAAGGCAAAAACAGCAAGATGCCTGTGTTGCAATTTTCCTTTTTTAGGGCTTATCAAAGTGGTGCAGCTGTTGACCTAGTCAAATAAATTGTTTTGTCACTTTGGTTTCCTTTAAGTAATAGTTTAAAGTTTTCATGATAACCAAAGTATGTATTGTTCCAAAATCTAAACACAATTTGTCTTCTAGGTACCAGACATAATCAAATATTAATCTTTATCTTTATTATTCCTCCATTTCCAATAAGGGTGTTGATTAATAAGCAAGGTAATGCAGATTTAACCTTATTTAGATACATTCAGTGACCATTCTCAATGGGTGGCAACTTTAATTTGTTTAAGTCTATGTGTAATACTGCTAGGCAGTTGAAGAAAATATCAATATTCTTACTCTAATTAAATACATGAATATTACTAAAATTATCCATCACATGCCAGGAATTTTTGCAACAATAACATTTTAAATTGACTTCATAATTGAAATGTCTACTTTAAGAGGATTCTGATTTTATTAAGTGTTTGAACTTTCAATACATTAAGAATATAATTTACATTACTGGAATTCTGATACGTGATAAGTTACCAATTTTTGGCTGGGCACGGTGGCTCACACCTGTAATCCCAGCACTTTGGGAGGCTGAGGCAGGTGGATCATGAGGTCAGGAGATCGAGACCATCCTGGCTAACACAGTGAAACCCCGTCTCTACTAAAAATACAAAAAATTAGCCGGGCTTGGTGGCGGGTGCCTGTAGTCCCAGCTACTCGGGAGGCTGAGGCAGGAGAATGGCGTGAACTCAGGAGGCGGAGCTTGCAGTGAGCCAAGATCGCACCACTGCACTCCAGCCTGGGCGACAGAGTGAGATTCTGTCTCAAAAAAAAAAAAAAAAAAAGAGAAGTTATAAATTTTTTTCTTCTTTTGTTCATATGCACATATACAAGCATATTTAAATAAACATATAAAGATGTATAAAACATTTATAAGTAAAATATGTATTAAGTATGTAAAATACATATTGCACAGTCTCTATCATATATGCATGTGTGTGTGGATTATAAATTAGTTCTATGGAGGAAAATACGAAATCCTATCTGCCCTCATTCCACTACATAGAAACAGCTCCCCATTGCCCCCTTTTAGCTTGCTCGATAGGCAGATATGATCACATTATTATTCTTTCATTCTGACTCATTTTGAAAAATATATTCAAAATTAAAATTTCAAGGGCCTGTTAATGTTCATTTTAAATAATACTCAAAAATTTATTAGGAATATTTCATAATGTTTATCTAACATCTATATTCTTGAATAATTATTACATAATTTTTCAATAAAACAACAGCAGTGCAGAGAAGTGAGCAAATCTGTACCATCTTTAGATTAGCAGAAAAAATTCTTATAAATAAAGAGATCAACATGATACAAGAATCATCCTTACAATGAGGATATGATAAACAGGAACCTAGTGAATAATTTTATAATTTTTTGTTATGGTTTTATTGTAGAGTTTATAATTTTTTTTAATGAAGGACATTACAAGAAAATAAAGCTTTGAAAAATGACTCCCAGTACGATAGCATCATTTTGATTATTTACATCGAGCTTGTCCACCCGCAGCCCGTGAGCCACCTGTATCCCAGGACAGCTTTGAATAAGGCCAAACACAAATTCATAAAATCTCTTAAAACATTATGAGATTTTTTTTTTTGAGTTTATCAGTTATTGTTAGTGTATTTTATGTGTGGCCTAAGATAATCCTCCCAATGTGGCCCAGGGACATAAAAACTTTAAACACCCCTGCTTTGCATGAAATTGGAACAGTGAACAAACTTAGATAATCATTGTTTCCAAAAGATAAAGAGTTAACAGAAAAAATGCTTTACACTAGAGGTTGTGATCTAATTTTCAATATTAAGGTCCATAAAATTGATGCCTAATGATGCCAATAAGTGCTATTACTAATAATCTGAATATATAAAATGCCAAAAATATTGTGCTGATAAAGTAAATTACTGCAATATACTTAAGGGAAGTTTTACATGAGGAAACATAATAATGATAATAAAAATTAAAAATAACAGAAAGATAGCTAAGGTTTCTCATTTTCATCTGCATAGAGTCATTATAAATATTTTGTCCCACCATTGAAACATAAGCTCTGCTCTAGCAAAATGCAACAGTTTATGTTAAGTTGTATAAAAACATTACAATCTTAGTGTTGTATTTTATTGTTGTTGGTGGTGGTACTGGTAGTGTTGGTTTTTTCTTTCTTTTTTAAAAAATAATAAAATAATTTATATGTGTATACATATGAAAACACACATGTATGAATTATCTAGGGTATTTATGTATGTATTCAACAACTATGTATTTGTTTGCTACAACGTAAAAGGCACTTTGTTAGACGTTAGTATATGATGGTGAATCAGACTGAGTCCGTGTCCTCAATGAATTTATAGTGTGCATGTGGAATTTTAAAAGAAACCCTCAAATTTTGAGATAATTATAAATTCACTTGCCGTTGTAAGAAATAACAAGAGATATTTCTTATACATTCATTCAACTGTAATGTCTTATAGAACTATAGTACAATATCAAATCAGAAAATTGACTTTATCTGAGATTTCACCAGTTTTACATACAATGTGTGAGTATGTGTGTGTATTTACTTCTATGCAATTTTAGAACATATGTAGATTCATATGACCACCATCATCACAGCTAAAATATGGAACAATTTCATAACATGTAGAGGCTATTTTTAATAAGATATTTTAAAATATTTTGCTTTTAAGCAATTTTGATTAACAATTTCTAAAATATATTACTCAGGTGACTGTTTTAAGAAAATACACACACAATATCACACAATATTGATAACTTGGAATAAATATTATGTACATATTTTTATAATATCATAAAACATTTATCCACCAGCTTTGTATACAGATCCTTTCTTACCCTTCAATAAATTTCATTTCTCCTGTGTTCACAGTCACTATTCCTAACTGAACACTTTCTTTAGTCTACCATTTGTATGCATTAAGGTAAACTGAAAAATCAAAACTTAAGTCACTATTGACCTCAAGGGCGGCGTATATGGTTTTGGTGCAATGTTTGTATAAAACAATGTTCTGGTGCCACTGCACTCCAGCCTGGGTGACAGAGTGAGGCCCTGTCTCTATTAAAAAATAATTTTGATTATTGCAATTACTTTTAGGACAAGAAAATTCAGTCTTTGGATTTCCTTTGCAATTTTGTAATACTCGGGAAAACCTAACAAAGAGTCACAAATTTTAAAACAAAATAGACCATAAAACATTTAAAAACAGCATGTGTTCTTCCCTTCCCTGTGTCTGTGTTCACATTGTTCAGCTCCCACTTATAAGTGAGAACTTGTGGCACCGGTTTTCTGTTCCTGTGTTAGTTTGCTGAGGATAATGACTTCCAGCTCTATCCATTTCCCTGCAAAGGACATGATCTCACTCCTTTTTCTGGCTGCATAGTATTCCATGGTGTATATAGCTTATTTGAGCTGGGCTTCATACCTAGGTGACGGTTTGATAGGTGAGGCAATTGCCATGGCACATGTTTACCTATGTAACAAACCTGCACATAATACACATGTAACCTGGATCTCAAAATAAATACATAAATAATAAAAGAAAAATATTTAAAAACAGTTTGTACTTGACGGACTAGGATAGAAGAAATGCAGGTTTTCTTTCATTTCCTTATAGTAATTTTAGTTACTTATTATACACGCCTGCTTTATTGCATCTTTCGGTAATTGTTTCATTATTTTATCTCTTAGCTCTTTATTGTTCAGTCTCTATGTACCAAGTAGTAAGCTAGGTGCTTTGTACAGAATGTGTAAATATCTAGTGAAATAAACAGATATTAATATTTCCAAAGTTATGGCTAGCATCATAGATGAGTGCATGAGACTGTACAATGAGTGTGTTAACTTGACCTCAAGACTGAAAGAAAGCTTCTCCAAAAAAGCTGTATCTATGTATGACTTTAATAATCAGCAGGCATGAACCAAGGGAAAAATAAGGAAAATACACTCAGACTTTGAGGTAGAAAGTAATAGATAAATATTCAAGAGATGGAAAGAGCTCCTTTATATCTATATGGCACATGAATAAGATGGCAAGGTACTGTGTGAAAATCAATGCACATTTTGGAAGCATATAAGAAGGAAATTGCCTCATACTTGAGTTTTATAGTGTTCAAAGCAATTACCCAGTCATATCTCATTTGAACCTACATATTCGATAGATGTACATACATTTATTGAGAACATACCATTTTACATTGTGTTAATCTGAGTAATATAACTCATGGAGAGTGTCCGCTTTGTTAGGTGAATGCAAATTAGGTTTCAGCTTAAGTCATTTTAAACTCAATTACCAAGAATCGTTCGATTTCTGTTATTTCAAAGAAAAATGCATCATAGTAGAAGCAAATGTCCTCTAAGGATTTGTTTAGAGAGAATTCTCATTTAGTATCTTGAGACTTGCCAATTGTGGAAGCACCAATGTGCAATGCGTCTCTACTAAAGAATGTCTAAGACCACACTAATAACCTCAAGGTAATTTATCATGTATAGGATCTCATAAAGAAAGCTCTCATCAGCACTGAGTTACTACTCAACAAATAAAAGACAGTAAGTTTTCAGCCTATTATTATATTTAATTTGTGTTGATTTAAAATGTGATATTAGTATTTTTAAAAACTGATTTTAAACGTTAGATATTTCAAAACATTAATTTTAATTTTAGTAAATGAAAGTAATACATACAATTATATTGTTACTAAGCTTATAATTTACACAAAATTGTTTTAATATGAGGCAGTAGTATAATTTTCTTTAATTTCTAGAAATACATATCTTATTGCCAAAGATATTTTTTCTTAAATAGAAGTTCTTTAAAATAATTCTAAAGATCTTGCAAATGACTGATAAATAGATTGATTTGAATAATCGATATCATCTTGTTATAGTAGTCTGATAGTCATTATTTTTTTCAATGTAATCTTTGCTTTATTTAAAACACATTTATTATTGGCTTTCTTGCATATATTATAATATTTTAAATTATGCATACTTAGAAATGTATTGAACATTAATCGTCTCATCAGGAAAACAGAACCAGAAACCTATGTTAAAATAATTGAATAAATTTTACTTAAAATAGGTTTTACATTAAAAGTGTAAGAAATAATGACTTTTGGCCGGTCGTGATGGCTCACGCCTGTAATCCCAGAACTTTGGGAGGCCGAGGCAGGCAGATCACGAGGTCGTATCACGAGGTCAGGAAATCGAGACCATCCTGGCTAACACGGTGAAACCCAGTCTCTACTAAAAATACAAAAAATTAGCCGAGCATGGTGGCGGGCACCTGTAGTCCCAGCTACTCTGGAGGCTGAGGCAGGAGAATCATTTGAACCACGAGGCGGAGCTTGCAGTGAGCAGAGATAGCACTCCTGCCTGGGTGACAGAGCGAGACTCCCATCTCAAAAAAAAAAATAAATAAATAAATAATAATAATAATTTTTTATTGACCAAGTTATTTAAATTGTTTTGAATCTTTGGACATGTAAGTTCATTATACTTAGTTCTAATAAAATAAATATTAGGGGTTTTTGATGGAATTTATTTCTG
The DNA here is from genome assembly GCF_001698545.2 of Rhinopithecus bieti. Lineage (NCBI taxonomy): Eukaryota > Metazoa > Chordata > Mammalia > Primates > Cercopithecidae > Rhinopithecus > Rhinopithecus bieti. Next base: position 905,924 of record NW_016803633.1, on the reverse strand, counting down.
TCAGAACATTTTGGTTAAAAATAAAATACATAAGGAGTTGATTTTAGAAACTACTTTAGGCTGGGCCCAGCGGGTGCATATATTAATAATTGCTATATGGGCAGAGTGCAGTAATCCTAGCACTTTGGGAGGCCAAGGCAGACAAATCACTTGAGGTTAAGAATTCAAGACCAGCCTGGCCAACATGATGAAACCATGTATATTAAAAATACAATTGGAAAATACAGTCGGAGTGGCTGTGGAAATTTCTTATAATAAAACAACGTTAAAGTTTGCTGTGTTGGTTGACTCTTTTTTTCATGAAGATTTCTTTGCAGCCTGTGATGCTGTTTGACAGCATTTTACCTACAGTAGAACCTCTTTCAAAATTTGAGTTAATTCACTAAAACTCTGCTGCTGTTTTATCAACTAAGTTTATTTAATATTTTACATTTCTTGTTATAATTCCAATAACATTCACACGTTCTTCATCAGGAGTAGATTCCACTTTATGAAACCACATTCTTAGTTCATTTACAAGACTCAACTCCTCATCTGTTAATGTTTTATCATGAGATCGTAACAATTCAGTCACATCTTCAGGCAGCCACACTAATTCTACTTCGCTTGACATTTCACTGTATCTGAATTTACTTCTCTACTGAAGTCCTGAAACCCTCAGAGTCATTCATGAAGGCTGGATTCTATTTTGCATTCCCAACAGCAATGAATGGTGCTTCAATCCTCCTTGAAGGCTGAAACCAACTTCCTTCAAACTTCTGTTAATGTTGATATTTTGACCTCCTACCATGTATCATGAAGGTTCTTAATGGCAAATAGAATGGTGAATCTTTTCCAGAAGGTTTTCAATTTACTTCACCCAGATCTATCAAAAGAATCACTGTCTGTGGCAACCATAAGCTTACAAAATGTATTTTTAAATAAAACTTGAAAGTCAAAATTACTTCTCTATCCATGTGCTACACAATGGACATTATGTTAGCAGACATTAATACAACATTTATCTCCTAGGACCCCTCCATTATTGCTCTTGCATGACCAAGTACGTTGCCAATGAGCAGTAATATTTTGAAATAAATCCTTTACTCTGAGCAGTAGGTCTCAATGATTAGCCTACAATATTCAGGAAACCATACAATAATTGCATGTGCTGTCATTCAGGCTTTGTTGATCCATTTATAGAGCACACACAGAGTATATTTTAGCGAAATTTTTAAGGACCCTAGAATTTAAAAAACAGTTTATGAGCACTGGCTTTAATTTAAAGCCATCAGCTACTTAGCTTATAACAAGGAAGTCACCATGTTCTTTGAATCTTTGAAGCAGGGTATTGACTTCTCTTCTCTAGCTGTAAAAGTTCTAGACGGCATCTTCCTCCAATAGAAGGCTGCTTCAACTACATTGAAAATTTTTTGTTTAGTGTAGTCATCTTCATCAATTAACATAGATCTGAATAACTTGCTATAGCGTCCACATAGCACTTGCTGCTTCACCTTGCACTTTTATGTTACAGAAACAGCTTCTTTCTTTCAACTTCATGAACCAACTTTAGCTAGCTTCCAACTTTTATTCTGCAGCTTCCTCACCTCTGGCAGCCTTCATAGAATTGAGGAGAGTTAGGGTATTGTTCTGGATAAGGCTTTGGCTTAAGGCAATATTGTAGCTGGTTTGAACTTTTATTCAGACCACTAAACCTTCCTCCATACTTACAATTCATGTGTTCACTGGAGTAGCACTTTTATTTCCTTCAAGAACAATTTTGTTTTGTTTCATTTTGTATTCACAACTTGGCTAATTGGTACAGGAGGCCTAGCTTTTGGCCTGTCTCAGTTTTCAACCTTCCTCCTTAGGCTTAATAATTTTATTTTTTTATTTAAGGTGAGAGATGTGTAATTGTTTCTTTCACTGGAACACTTGAGATTCTAATTTCAATATTGTTGTGCTTCGGGACTACAGAAGCTGAGAAGGGGAAGGTAGGGAAATAGTTGGTCAGTTGTGCAGGCAGAACACACACAACATAATCAATTAAGTTTGCTGTCTTCCACAGGCATGGTTTGTACTGTCCCAAAACAATTAGAATAGTAACACTAATCAGTATTAGTAACACTCATCACAGAACAACATAACAGATAATAATAATAATGAAAATGTTTGAAAGTTTGTGAGAATTACAAAAATGTGACACAGAAACATCAAGAGAACAGGCACAGTTGGAAAAATGGTGCCTATAGATTCACCGGACTCAGCGTTACCATAAACCTTCAATTTGTAAAAAACAAACAAACAAACAAATGAACACAGTATCTGTAAAGCATAAAAAAGTGAAACACAATAAAATGGGGGTTTACTCGTATTTTAGATTAAGATCTTTGATTTCTTTCATTAGCCTTTTTTTAGTTTTTCATATGGATATACTGTACATATTTTGATAGATGTATGCCTGCTTTACTTTTTGAGGGTATTATTCTTTTTAATTTTCAAATGTCAATTGCTCATTGTTGGCATATAACAAAACAATTGACTTTGTATATTGATCTTGTGTCCTGCAAACTTACATTTACTCTTGGTCATTACCAAAAGTTACCAACAGTTACTGCTGTAAATGTATATGAAGCTTGCAGGACACTAACTTAACATACATTTACACCAATAAATCTTGGTAGTTTTCAGGTACCACCAAGAGTTCTTTTGTTGATTCTCAGGGATTTTCAAAATACACAATCATATAATCTCTGAACAAAACTAATTGATTTTCTTCCAATTATATATTTCTTTTATTTCCTTTTTTTATTTTTTTTATTTTTTTTATTTTTTGCCCTAAGACTCCCAGTAAGGTGTTGAATAGAAATGATGAGAGAAAACATTCTTGCTTTATTTCTGGTCTTAGGAGCAAAGTATTCATTCTCTCACCAGTTAAATCTAATACTACTTGTAGATTTATGTAGGTGTTTTTTATGAAATAGGAAATCTCTCCAGTTTCTAGTTGACTGACAGTTTTTGTCATGAAGGGGTATAAAATGCTTTTTGCCAGATGTACTTTATGTATCAATTGATATTACAATATGGTTTTTATTCTTTATTCTACTTATGTGACAGATTACATTGATTGTTTTTTGAATTTTTATCCAGTTTTACATACTTGAAAAAATCCCCACTTGTTCATGCTATATATACATATATTTATATCTGTCTAATGATATATGTATGTACATATATGTATACACACATACATTATTGGACTTGACAAACTATCATTTCTTAAGGATTTTGCCTAAATAATTGTGAAAGATAGAATCTGTATTTCATTTTTTTTTTTTTTTTTGTATTAGAGCAATGCTGACCTCCTAGACTGGGTTAAAAAGTGTTTTTTGTCCTTTTTTTTTCTAAAAAAAATTGTGGAGAAGTGAAACTTTTTTCTTTAATATCTGGTATACCTCACTATTGAAATCATCTGAGCTGGTTATTTCTCTCTTTTTTTGGAAGCTTATTAACTACAAAATCTATTACTTGAATATAGGCTGATCCACATTATCTATTTTTCCTTGCATGAAATTTGATAATTTATACCTTTCAAGAAATTGGTCTATTTAGTTGAATTTTTCAAGTTTCTGAGCATATAATTGTCCATAGTATCCCTTTATAATCTTTTTAATGACTGTGGTATCAGTAGTAGATACCTGTCTTATATTTCAGATGTTGGTTGTTTGTGTCTTCTATTTCCTTGGTTTTCCTGTACAGAGGGTTATCATTTTTTTTTTTTTTTTTGGTTTCTTAAAGAAAACTGCTTTTGATTTCATTGATTATTTTTCTGTTGTTTTTCTATTTATACTACCATTGATTTCTGTTCTATTTTCACCTTTTATTCTGTCTTTTGGCTTAAAATATTCTTTCTCTAATTTCCTAAAGGGCAAACTTAGATAATTGATTTAGTTTTTTTTTTTTTTTTTAATATAAGCAATTAATGGTCTAAATTTCCCTGTAAGCATTCCTTTTACCGACTTTTACACATTTTGATAATATGTTCTTATTTTTACTTAGAAGAAAGTATTTAAAAATTTTCCCTTAAGATTTCTTTGATTTATGTACTATTTAAAAGTGTATGGTAGTCTCCAAATATTATGATTATCNTTTTTTTTTTTTTTGGTTTCTTAAAGAAAACTGCTTTTGATTTCATTGATTATTTTTCTGTTGTTTTTCTATTTATACTACCATTGATTTCTGTTCTATTTTCACCTTTTATTCTGTCTTTTGGCTTAAAATATTCTTTCTCTAATTTCCTAAAGGGCAAACTTAGATAATTGATTTAGTTTTTTTTTTTTTTAATATAAGCAATTAATGGTCTAAATTTCCCTGTAAGCATTCCTTTTACCGACTTTTACACATTTTGATAATATGTTCTTATTTTACTTAGAAGAAAGTATTTAAAATTTTCCCTTAAGATTTCTTTGATTTATGTACTATTTAAAAGTGTATGGTAGTCTCCAAATATTATGATTATCTAACCTTTTAAAAAATGTAGTTTAATTCCATTGTGGTCTGAGAACATTCTTCGTATTATTTCTGTTCTTTTACATTTGATAAGTTATATTTTATGGCTTAGAGTAAGTCTATCTTGTTGAATGTTTTATGTGAGCTTGTGAAGAATGTACTTTCTGCTGTTGCTGGACGGAGTCATCTATAAATGTCAATTAGGTCTAGTTGATTGATAGAGTTAGTTAAGTCAATGTATTCTTACTGATATTCTGCTTGCTGGATCTGTCCATTGCTAACAGAGGTGTACTGAAGTCTCCAACTATATGAGGAGATTTGTATCTCTCTTTGCAATTCCATCAATGTGTAAGCACATATTTTGAATTTCTGTTGGTAGGTGCAGACAGCAGACATGTTTAGGATTTTTGTTTGTTGTTGAATAGAGCCCTTTATCATTACAAAATGCTCCATTGAGGCATAGTATTTCTGGTTTAAAGTTTGAATTGTTAAAAATTAATATAGCTATTTTAACTTTCTTTTGATTGATGTATTAACGCTATAATGGCATATGCTTCTCAATCCTTTACTTTTAACACATGTGAATCTTTATATATGAAGCAGGTGTTCTACAGACAAGATAAAATTATGTATTTTTTCAATCCACTTTGAAAAGGTCTACCTTTTAACTGTATTCAAATGACTATGATTCAATGTGATTATTGTAATATGTGGATTGACACCATATTTGTAGTGTACTTTTATTCTGGGTGTTTGCTTTTTTTTCTGTCTTCATTTTTTCAATCTTTTTCTGCTTTCTACGGTTTAAGTTGATCACTTTATATAATTCTATTTTGTCTTCTCTCTTTGCATATCAATTATACCTCTTTTTAAAAGTACTTGGTGTCCTGATGTTTGTATTGTACATTTTTAAAATAATCTATGCCCGTTTTCAAATAATACTGTATATCTTCATGGGTAGTGCAGGTGTCTTATGACAGAGCCTAAGTCTGCTGAATTTCTTGCTTTCATCCTTTATAACATTGCTTTTATTTATTTTGCTTATACATATGCTATAAGATGACAGAATACACTGTAACTATTATTATTTTTAACAATCACCTTCTAGAGCAATTAAGAATAGTAAAAATGAAATATTTTGTGTTACTTTGACTTCTTATTTCTCTGATAGTCTTCTGTTCTTTATCTAGATTCCACTCTCTTTCCTATATCACTTTCCTTCTCTCTGAAGAACTTCTTTTAACATTCCCTGCGTGATCTGCTTATGCTGAGTTCCCCCAATTTTTGTTTGCTTGAGAAAGCTTTATTTCTACTTCATTTTTGAAGGAAAATGGCGTTGAATATAGACTTGTTGGCTGGTGGTTACTCTCTTCCAAAACGTTAACTGTTTCTCTCCATTTTCTTTTTTCTTGCATGCTTTTTGAGAAGTCCACTGTAAGTCTTATCATTTCAAACTTGAACATCAGAATATTACCTTATCTGAAATGAGGTTTTTGCAGATGTAATTAAGAGAAGGATCAAGATATGATCATAATGATTTAGAATGGACCTGAAATCCAGTAAGAGTGTTCTTACATAAGAAAGAAAGAAAGCACAGAAACACAAAGAGGATAAGGACATGTGAAGTTTGAGGCAAAGATTAGAGAGCTGCATCCACAAGCCAAAGAATGCCAAGAATTGCTGACTACCACCATAACCTAGGAGAGAAGCATGGATGGTTTCTGCTACAGAGCCTCCAAAAAGGAACCAATCATGCTAACAACCTTGATTTTATACTTCTGGATGCTTGAACCGTGAGAGAATAAATCTGTTTTAAATAGCCAAGTGTGTAGCAATTTGCTATGGCAACCGTAGAAAGCTAATGTACCTTGAAAAGCATTTTTTTAAATTTCTGTTACAATGTTTTTGATTTTTAATGTTTTAATTTTTTTATAGAGTTTCCAACTCAGCTTATATTACCCATCTGTTCTTACATGTTGTCTACTTTTTTCATTAAAGCTCTTAACATATTAGCTAATTACTTTAAATTTTCTTTCAAATGTTTCTAACATTTGTCTCACATCTGCATCTGATTTTGAAGCTTACTTTGTTTCTTCAGGCTATATTTTCTTGCCTTTCAGAATTTCATATAGTTTTATTTTTAATTGTTCAAAGCTGATATGATGTATTTAGTATTAGGAACTGAGGTAAGTAGGCCTTAAGCGTAAAGAGTTTTGTTAGTCCCACGAGGCATAGGGCTGTGTTTAATGTTTCCTTTAGCTCTGGGACCTGTAGGCTTAAAATTTTCTAGGGTAATTGTTTCCATCTCTCTGTTGACTTTGGCCTTTCAAATTTTTTCCCCTGAGACAGTCTATGTCTTGCAAATCTTTCAGCTGTAATCCCGAACTATTACTAGAGCCCTGTTAGAATGGAGTTACACTGTGGGGAAAAAGAAGCATTTAATATTCTGAGTCAATATTACTCTTTTAATGGACTTGTGTGACTGAGCTGTTAAATTCAGAAGTGCTTTCTAGCATTTCCTCTTACTTCATTCTTAGATAACACAGAAAGTTTAGAAGGGGTAGGAATGAGAAAAATTTTCTTTTCCCAGAAGGAAATAAGACTCCATGAAAATATTTTACCCTGATTAACAGGCCTTTCTTATGAAAATCCCTGAGCATGTTTCACAATGGTTACATTTCATCTTTTCCTACCAAGACCAAAATAGGATCTTTATCTTCTGTTCACTATGAGAACTTGGTAGTGTTCCTGAAGGTAAAACTCAGAAACTATCTTGCAATGTCCTTCACCCCACTAAAATTGAGGGTCCCAGGAGTTTCCAATAATCTCAAGCTAGTCATACTTAGTGTCCAGCAATTTGTCAAATTACCATGTAATTGTTCTATCAGTTTATGGCTCAGGTGGTTTCTGCTAAAGGCAAGTAGTCTCTGCTATGACTCTTGATTTGCCTGTGTTTTAGAGATTGTATGGTGGTGATTTGCCCTGTGACTTATGTTAGATGACAAATTTGAGAAAAGTTACCAGTTTTCAATATTTCAGCTTTTTCTTTTGAATGAAAGTGATGACTTCCAAGTCCTTTACATGTCCAATGTTAAATTGAAGTTGCCTTTAATTTTTCACTAATCTGTGAGATGTGCGATACTTTTCTTTTGATATCTTGTAAAAGTCTTCTGGCAAGCTAGCCTCCTTGTGGTCTGTGGTAGTACTGTGTCAAGTGACTATCAGATGATTTTTTTGTTTGTTTGTTTTTTGCTTTTTTTTAGTTTTAATTTAAATGATTGAATTTTTAGTATCCAGATGATGTTTTCTAATTTTATTTTGTTTAGAATTTCTTTCTTTCATTTTAAATTCTTTTCATATCTTTAAACATTTCAACCATCTTTATTATCTTTGTCTAATAATTCTACATGTGACGTTTTTAGAATGTAATCCTAAAGACTAGAAGATTACCCATTTTTTTAAATTTTTTGGATTTAAACTTAGATTTGGTAATGCATTATCCATGATAACCACAATAGGTTTTGTTGAAATTGTGTTCTTCTAAAAGTACATGCAGCTTTCTTATCTCTGCTATCACAGGAATGCTAAATTTATTCATATATTCATCAAATATTTACTAGTCAAGTGTAATGTGGCAGGTATTGTTTTCTTCTGTGTGTTAAACATCAATAACAACATCAAAAATTCTTACCACCATAAAGCTTATCCTTAAATGAGCATTAACGTACAGTGACTTATTTCTTCTATAAAGAATTTCCCTTTCTGTAATAGTATACATTACATCTTAGAGATTAAATAATAGAGAATATCTCATATATATTTTTTCTTATAAGGCTGAAGCAGATAGGTTTTTTTCCTCATCATCTATGTCTACTTTCTCTTTAATTGATATGCAATAACTGTATATATTTATAGAAGACAAACATGTTTCATACATGTAAACTCTGGTAACAATCAAATCAGGGTAATTAGCAAATCCATCACCTCAAATATTTATCATTTCTTTGTTATGAAAACATTCTAAATTTCATCTTCTAGTTATTTTCAAATACACATTTTTAACTATAGTCATCCTACTATGCAATAGAACACCAGCATTTATTCTTGCTAACTTGTAACTTTGTATTCATTGATCACCCTCTCCTCATTTCCCCTCCTTTCTCCTCTCCCAAGCCTCTGGTTACTATTTTCTGCTTTCTACTTATATGAAATTTATGAGATAAACTTTTTTAGATTCCACATATGAGTGAGATCATGTGGTATTTGTCTTTCTTTGTCTGACTTATTTTACTTAACATAATGTGTTCCAGGTTCATTCATGTTGTTGTAAATGACAGGATTTCTTTCTTTGTTATGGCTAAATAGTATTCCACTGTGTATATAGATCATATTTTTTAATCCATTCATCCACTAATAAACACTCATGTGGATTTCATGTCTGAGCTATTTTGAATAATGCTGCAACAAACACAGGAGTGCAGATATCTCTTCAACATACTAATTCCCTTTCCTTTACATATGTACCCAGGAGTGGGATTGAGATTGTTAGATCACATAATAGTTATTTTTATTTATTTTTTTTTAGGACGGAGTCTCATTCTGTCACACAGGCTGCAGTGGCATGATCTCAGCTCACTGCAACTTCTGTCTCCCAGGTTCAAGCAAGTCTCCTGCCTCAACCTCCCATGGAGTTGGGATTACAGGTGTGTGCCACCATGCCTGGCTAATTTTTGTGTTTTTAGTAAAGATAGGGTTTCACCATGTTGGCCAGGCTTGTCTCGAACTCCTTACCTCAAGTGATCCACCCACTTTGCCCTCCCAAAATACTAGGATTACAGACATTAGCCACCATGCCTGACCCACATAGTAGTTCTATTTTTAATTTTTTTGAGGAACTTCCATACTATTATTTTTCCTAATGGCTGTACTTATTTACATTCTTATCAATATTGTGTAAGGGTTCTCTTTCCTCCACATTCTCACTAGCACTTTTTTTCTTTTGTCTTTTTGATAAGAGCCATTCTAACTAGAGTGAAGTGATATCTTATTGTGGTTTTCATTTGCATTGCCTGATGATTAGTGATGTTGAACATTTTTTCATATACCTGTTGCCCATTTGAATGTCTTCTTTTGAGAGATCTCTATGAGATCTTTTGTCTAATTTTAAATTGGATTATTTATCTGCTATTGAGTTATTTTAGTTCCTTACATATTCTGGATATTAATCTGTTGTTAGATGTATAGTTTGCAAGTATTTTCTCCTGTTTTGTAAGTTTCCTCTTCACTGTTGATGTTTTTTGTTCTTTGCTGTGGAGAAGGCTTTTAGTATGATGTAATTCCATTTGTCTTTTTGTTTTGTTTTGCTGTTTTTTTTTTTTTTTTTTGTTCTTTGGGTTTTCTTATCAGTTACATTCTTACCCAGACCCTTGTCTTGAAAGTTTTCTCCTGTTTTCTCCTAGTTATACATAATTTGGAGTCTTATAGTTAAGTCTTTAATCTATTTTGAGTTGATTTTTGCATATGATGAAAGACTGTCACCATGTATCTTTTTTCTCCATGTGGATATCCAGTTTCCCCAGGATCATTCATTGAAAAGACCATACTTTCCCCATATGTGTTCTTGGTGTAAAAATCAGTTGGCTGCAAATGTCTGGATTTATTGCTGGATTCTTTGATTTATTATATTGATATATGTGTCTGCTTTTCTGCCAGTGCCATGATGTTTTGATTACTACTTTGTAGATTTGATAGGATCAAAACACCAATGCCATTATTTACAGAAATAGAAAAAAAAAAAAAACCCTAAATTTTATATGAAATTACACGAAAGCCCAAATAGGCAAAGCAATGCTAAGCAAAAGGAACAAAGCTGGAGGCATTATGCTAGCTGACTTCAAAATATACTACAAAAATAGAGTAATCTGTAGATGGCTTTGGTTAGATGGACATTTTAACAATATTATCTCTTCCAATCCATGAATATGGGATTGTTTTTGATTAATCTGTGTCCTCTTCAATTTATTTCATTTATGTTTTATAGTTTTCAGTGTTCACATGTAATATGATTTGGATGTGTCCCCACCCAAATCTCATCTTGAATTGTAGCTCCCATAATTCTCACATGTTGTAGGAGGAACCTGGTGGGAGATAATTGAATCTTGGGGGCAGTTTCTGCAATACTGTTCTCATGATAGTAAGTAAGTGTCATGAGATGTGATGGTTTTATAAGGGGAAACCCCTTTCATTTGGTCCTCATTCTTTCTCTTGTCTGCTGCCATGTGACTTGGCTTTCACCTTCCGCCATGATTGTGAGGCCTCCCCAGCCACATGGAACTGTGAGCCCATTAAACCTCTTTTCCTTATAAATTATCCAGTCTTGGGTATCTCTTTATCAGCAGCATGAGAACAGACTAATACAACAAGCTTGGTTAAACTTATTCCCAGGTATTTTATTATTTGTAGCTATTGTAAATGGGACCCACTTTCTCCACTTCTACTCAACATAATACTAGAAGTCCTAGCCAGAGTAATTAACCAAGATAATGTTATAAAAGCTATCCAAATAGGAAAGAAGAAAGTTAAACTATATCCATAGAAAATCCTAAAGCCATCACTAAAAAAATGTTAGAACTAACATACAAATTCAGTAAAGTTGTAGGATACAAAATAAACATGCAAAAATCAATATTGTTTCTACACACGAATAGTAAACTCTCTGAAAAAATTAGGAAAACAATTTCATTTCCAATAACTATAAAGTAAATAACATACATTTTCATCTCCTTATTGAGAATTGAGTGGATCTTATAGTCTACTCATTCACCTAGGGTAGAACACTGAATGAATTGACTTTATGCTAGCTTCCCAATTGCAATTTGAAACTTTTCTTGGTTTTGAAGCCTTGTCCTCTGTTCACAAAGCAGCCTTTAAAATCAAGTTACAAAGATTGGAAAATGTCTAAAAGCAGCTGTAACATTACTTTTACATTTTGGTTTCTAGCTCCCTCTTTGTTATATATCTAATTTTGTCCAGATTTATGAAGTAGTTTAGATTACATATGCTATAGAAATATCTAAGATTTATTTATTTATTTCTGTCCCCTTCTATACCTTTATACACTTGCTTATTGTCAAATTCAAATTTCTCTTCTAAAGAGTAGTATAATGTTTCTATTATATAAGTAATTTGATGCTTTCAAATATAAAATAATTTAGAATGCTGGTAAAAAAAAAGCTATCAGTTTAGCCAGTGTCCATTTCATTAAACATAACCTGATTTATAAGTTCAAAAATAATGATACTATATAATGCACATTTGAGAGTACAGTTTTCTTGTTTCCTTTTTTGCTAATAACTTTTATTTGCAAACTACTTATTTCATATTAAACCTACCTTTGCTAATGGTTTATTTTATTAATCAATTTTTAAAGTTGTATTTGTTTTGTTTTGAAGCTATTTTAACTTAGCTCTAAAATGAAATACTAATTTAATATTCACATATACTGTACCTAGATTAGAAATTATAAATTCAATTAACTGTTTTTCTAAAGCAATTGGAAAATAATATGTGCTTTTGCTTTCAAAGCAGAAATTAAATGAGCATTAGTGGTCTAAAGAAAATTATAGTTTAAGTGATTTCTTATTTTATTTATGCTGAACAAGTATAAATATTATATTTATTAAGTAATAATTATCTGATTTTTCAGTTATATAAAGAATGCATCTATCTGTGCATTTTTAATATGNAAAATAATATGTGCTTTTGCTTTCAAAGCAGAAATTAAATGAGCATTAGTGGTCTAAAGAAAATTATAGTTTAAGTGATTTCTTATTTTATTTATGCTGAACAAGTATAAATATTATATTTATTAAGTAATAATTATCTGATTTTTCAGTTATATAAAGAATGCATCTATCTGTGCATTTTTAATATGGTCATTGCATTAAAACCTAACAGAGGCTATTACTATTTGTATAAAATTTATTTGCATCTTAATTAGAACTCTGAAAATCTGAAACAATATTTTAGTATATGAATAAATATTTTCCACATACACAACAGCTAAATGCACAGGCCAAAATCCCTCAGGTTATACTAGGCAAACTTTTTCCCTTTCCTATGCAGACATACAAAATACAGTTGAGTTTGAAATGATAGGTCTGCTCACTAGAAGCGAGAATATAAGACTTTTTTCATATGTCAGTGCTTCCGCTTGAACAAACATCTTGTACCACTTTAAACTTGACTACAAAGTGTTTTATAAGCTTCTCTATAGCCTTTGCAAGTTATTGAGGTTAATGGTCAATGCAATTGCCATCTCTTATGCAATAAACTACTTTATTTTGTCTGAGAGTTCTCTAAGGAGTAACACAAGCATAAAGGGTATATTCAGCATACATGAAATATAACCCTATTAGAGTAGCCAACTAAATTACAGAATCTCTGAAGCAGAAAAGCTGCCAACTCTGTAAAATGATGGTCTTTCTATTCTTGAAAGAAATGAAATGATAGGGCTGCTGATTTCAATAAAAGAATTTAAACTAAAAATCCAGAGTCATACAAAATGAACCTAATAAAATTGGAATGATAGTACACATAATCTATTTGCTGATTGTATTGAAGAAAAAAAAAAAGGCTAATCAGAATGGCTATGAATACACTAACTCATTTTGAAAAGAACAAATGATAAGAAAAGAGTAGTAAACTACTTCTTCAACCCAAGGATTACTATCCCAAACCACCTGTTCAAATATGCTGTCATCACTGCATTTATCATGGTGAAAGACCTGGATATTAAAGTTGATAATATTTCTAGGCACCAGGAACTGAATTTTTAACTAGAGATCTAAAAGCATGACCTTAATTATAATGTACTTACTAATAATATACTTAATAATGGTGATTTATGTCACATTGAATTTTACTTGATGACTTGAAACTTGTAGTTGGAGCCTTTGCAACTTTTATGTTTTATATGCTGCAATACTTGCTGTTTAGTTATTATAAGGACCCTTCATTCTATATTAAAATTTTTTCTTGACTTTTTCCCCATGCTTACAAATCATAAATTCCCAGTTAGCTGCCAATGAAAAACTAATACTTATTCATAATCAGCTACTAAGGAATTTAATAGATGAAAAAAGTAAGTTGAGAAATAAAAAGAGAGTCTGGTAAGAATGCTACTTTAAAACCACTTCATTTCTAGTGTTGTATTTTGAGCTTTGTATGCAAGCTTGCAACTAAAATGATGTTCAGTGAAAAATCAAAAATTGCTTATGTAGTTTAATCTTTATATGAATCATAAGGAAAGTTTTATTGGTATAATACACAAGGTCATACATACTTTTGTGCTATTTAATATAAACATTAGTAAATTGTATTTAGAGGATAGCTAAAGATCTGAAGTTTGCAATATGTTCCACATCCTCCCTCACCCATAAAAATTCATATTTCTCATAGATACATGGTTAGGAGATTTTGGGCTAGGACAATTGTGAATTGTGAAAATCTTTGGGAAAAGATCTAAACACATTTTTAAAAACTTACTAAGTAAGTTAGTAACCAATGAGATCTAATTCTTATTAAAGGAGTATACTTTTAAGTACCTAATACATGCCATGAGCTGAGTCTATAAAGACAAATATATCAGAAATCTGTATTCTCAAGGAAATCAAACTCAGGGACAGAAAGATATCATTATTTATTGACTGCTAGGCAATGTCTCAAGTAGCCACATCTAACACTTAACAAAATAGCTGCTAGCATCCTGGTTTTATAGATGAGATTAAAATGTGTGAAAATAAATATAAATCAATTAAATAAATCCTAGAGAAACATATTCCAAATGTTATCTGAGGACAGAGTAAGAGTTAATTCATTGTTTAGCACAAAGAATTACCAAGACTTTCAAGTGTGGAATTTAAGTCAGTCTTTTAGATGAGGCAAAGAGTAAGCTAAATGGAAGATATGATATTACTTATCTATTGCTGCTGAGTATTACTTATCACAAATTTGGTGATTTAAAAATACATTTATTATCTCACAGTTTCTGTACATCAGAAATCTGTCCATGGCTTAGCCGCATCTTCTACTTAGGATTTACAAAGCTACAATCAATATGTTTGCCTGGGCTGCAGTTCATCTGATGCTCAAATGATGAAAGATCAGAGAAGAATACCTTTATGAGTTCACCCAGGTTCCTGATAGAATTCAGTTCCTTGTGACTTTAAGATTGAGGTCTCTAGTTTGTGACTATTAATTAGAAACCACACCGTCTCCCAGAAGCTACCCAGAGTCCCTTGCCATTTGGGTATCCTCAACTTGATCTTTTGCTTCCTCAAAGCTAGCAAGGGAGAGAGATTCCAGTCCAGCAAGGTGGGCACTATACTATTACATGATGTAATCACCCAGTCACATTCACAGGTGAACATCACAAACTGTCAACTTTGCCATATACTATTTACTAGAAGTAATCCATAGATTCCAACACATTGTAGAGAACTATGCAAGGTCATGAATACCAGAAATCAGGGACTTGGAGGCCAACTTAAAAGTCAGTCTGCTATAGGTAGTACTACATGAAGGAGATAATATCTAGGTGAAGTGCATGCAGCAAATAGCTAAGTAGAAAAAAAGGTGGGAAGAAATAATTTATACTTATACCTTAGAAGAGTATAGTGGCTTATGTTTCTAATAATGCTGAATCATAATTATATGAAAAAATAAAATTATAGGAACATCCCAGGAAATGTTAATAGTAATACTAGTGGCTATTACTTAGCTAAGACGTCCTGTACTACATACTGTGTTGAGTGTTATGTATGTAGTTCTTAAATTTAGCAAATAAAAATAGATGCCACCTCATTAAATTTGAATTTTGTATAAATAAAAAATATTTTTGTATTTATATGTTCCAATTTTTTTAGTAAAATTTATTCAAATACTTGGGATGTACTTGTACTAAAATGTTTTCTTATTTATTTGAAAAATTAAATTTAATAGGAATTTATTTTA
>NW_016803633.1:882760-887875 GCF_001698545.2 Rhinopithecus bieti | reverse complement strand
ATGTTTTCTTATTTATTTGAAAATTAAATTTAATAGGAATTTATTTTATCTGGCAACTTAAATATGTATGTATCATCTTATTTGCTACTGACAAAAACAAGGAAAATACTATTAATATCATTATCATTTTCATTGTCATTCTAAAGATTATTTAACTGTAACTTGAAAATTGTTTGCCATTGTTTGTAGGGTAGATTTTTTAAGTGAAGGCAAGTGTTCAAATACAATTTTAATGCAGTTAAAAGAGACAGCTGTTTTGATAGTAAATTGTAAATTTATTGCCTTTCAGCTTAAAAATAATTCTTTTTTACTGTGATAACAGCATTTACTCAGTGAATTAGGAAACTAAAAGAGTATATTAAGAGAAAAAATTTAAAACTAGATATACTTGCAAGACAAATGTGGACAAACAGCAATAATTACATTTAGGAGGTGGGAAGGCCTAGTTAGAACAGCGTTGCCGTGCTATTCTAGCAGTGGCAGACCTGAGATTCAGAAATCTAATGGAGTAGGAGATGAAGGATGCTGGTGGAGTCTCACTATGGTAAAGTGTAACATACATTATGAAAATTACTTGGGTAATCCTTGGATTATTTTATTGCTAACTCTATTTTTTAAGTTCATCAAATCTATGCTGAATTCAGCTTCAGCAAAGGTCTTTTTTCAACTTGACTTTTATTCTCTATTTGGCATTGCTTTAATATGTGTTATAATCTAGTCAATTCTCTTTCTCTCTTCCTGCAGGAGAAGGAAAGTTGGTGTAAGCAACCAAAATAAACATGAGTCATTTCTCCTGAGAAGACATTGCATTCTCTATGTCTAGTAACCTTATAAACACTGTATTTAGTTTGGGGGCCTGAGACATATATTACAAAATAAGGTGTTTCTGAATCTAATTTCTCACAGTGATTAAGATGGAAAGATTTACACATGTTCAAAAATCATCCACGGTGGCAATTTGTGTAAGAATAAAGCATTGTTTGCTGAGGGAGGCAAGATTTGCTGGTTGAATATTACATTAGATTTTTTCACTCCTCAAAATTATTGTAGATCCAATAAGCTCTTACTAACCTTACTGTATATGTTAAACAATATACTATTTCTACATTGTCTCCACTATCTCTCTTTTCTCATTTCACTCTAATATCTAATTTTATTTATTCACATATATATTTACTTAATTTGTTTATAACTGAATGTTTTCATATTTATGATGAAAAGTATGTAACCCTTCAACCAAGTTTAGAATATATAATACAGAAAAGGTAGCTACATATTTTATGTCAACATT
Source organism: Rhinopithecus bieti (assembly GCF_001698545.2). NCBI lineage: Eukaryota > Metazoa > Chordata > Mammalia > Primates > Cercopithecidae > Rhinopithecus > Rhinopithecus bieti. The sequence continues at coordinate 886,584 of NW_016803633.1, read as the reverse complement.
TTGCAAATAAAAAAGAAAAGTAGATTTTTACACATGTCTGTTAGGATAGATTATGTTATAGGTTATGCATTAAAAAAATAGCATCCATGTTTCCATGGCTAAACACAATCAAAATTTGTTATCTGCTAATGCTATGTTCCCAAAACAGGATGGCAGCAAATTCTACTCTCTATATATACCAAAGGCCCTAAGTGAAAAGAGTATGCATCTAGGAAATGGAAGTACAGCATCATGTACTTATGCATTAGTTCTTAAAGCCCTTATTCAGTAGTGACACAAGTCATTTCTGCTTTACTATGTTTGCCCATAATTATACGAGGAGAGGAAAATACAATCCTACCATTGGCATGGAAGGAGACTAGAAATGTTTGGTAAGAAGTATAAATAACTACTGCTAAAAATTAAGAATAAAATTGACTTTTTTTTAAAAAGTCACCTTATTGAATGTTATTGAATGTTTGTGGAGAATTCAACAAGCAGACAGATAAATATTTACACCTGGAGATTAAAGAAAACACCTAACTAAGCAGGCATGGAATTGATTTTGCTATAGATACATGATGAGCACAAATTCACAATTTTATCTAATAAGTTCCCTAGAGAAAAACAAAAGAAGTGGCTCTCTAGATACATCAGTAATGTGTACTTTTTCTTCCACTAACTAGAGTGAATGTATTAAAGAGAGTCTTCAGTCAGGTTACTTAAGAAAGAAGAAACATCAAGTAAGTGATGTGCTTTCTGAGCTTGTTTCACACTTCCTTATTCTTAGGACAATCAAACACAAATTTTCATCATTTGAATACTTTACAAAGAATATGTGAATTCTCACTTTATATATGATTATTAATTTCCATTTTAAAATATCAAAATATTTAGAGAAACTTGATTGTTTTCTTCATTGTGAACCTAAGGAGATACCACTCGATATAATTTTATGTAAAATAATGGCAAAAGTCAAGCACAGTTAAAAGGACACATTTTTTTGATATGGTTTGGCTCTGTGTCCCCATCCAAATTTTGCCTTGAATTATAATATCAATATGTCAAGGGTGAGACCAGGTAGAGGTAATTGAATCTTGGGGACAGTCTCTCCCATGCTGCTGCTCTCACGATAGTGAGTGAGTTCTCATAATATCTGGTAGTTTTATAGTTTTATAAGGAGCATTTCCCTTCTCTTAGCACTCATTCTCTCTCTCTTATTCATCTCTTTCTCTCTCCTACCACCCTGTGAAGAGGTGCCTTCTACCATGATAGTAAGTTTCCTGGGGCCTCCCCAGCTATGTGGAACTGAGTCAACTAAACCTCTTTATAAATTACCCAGTCTCAGATATTTCTTCACAGCAGCAGGAAAACAGACTAGTACAGTATACTGGCACTGCAGAGAGTAGGATGCTGCTATAAAGATACCGAAAAATATGGAAGTAACTCTGGAAATGGGTAACAGGCAGAGGTTGGCACAGTTTGAAAGACTCAGAAAAAGACAGAAAGATGTGGGAAAGCTTGGACTTCCTAGAGACTTGTCTATTGGCTTTGACCAAAATGATGATAGTGATATGAACAATGAAGTCCAGGCTGAGGTGGTCTCAGATGCAGATAGGTATTTGTTGGGAACTGGAGTAAAAGTCACTCTTGCTATGCAAAGGGACTGAAAGTATTTTGCCTCTGCCTTAGAAGTCTGTGGCACTTTGAACTTGAGACAGATGATTTAGAGTATCTGGTGGAAGAAATTTCTAAGCAGCAAAGCATTCAAGAGGAAGCAGAACATAAAAGTTTGGAAAATTGCAGCCTAATGATGCAAGAGAAGAAAAAAGCCCATTTTCTGTGGAGAAATTCAAGCCCGCTGCAGAAATTTGCATAAGTAACCAGCAGCCAGATGTTTATCACCAAGACAATGGAGAAAATGTCTTGAGTGCATGTCAGAGACGTTCACAGCATTCCCTTCCTAGGCCCAGAGGCCTAGGAGGCAAAAAATAACATTATGGACTAAGCCCAGGGTCTGCCTGTTCTATGCAGCCTCAGGACATGGTGCCCTGCATCCCAGCAGCTTCAGCTCTAGCTGTGGCTAAAAGGGGCCAGAGTATGGCGCTGGCCATTGCTTCAGAGAGTATAAGCCCTAAGCCTTGGTGGTTTCTACATGGTGTTTGACCTGGAGGTGCACAGAAATTAAGAATTGAGGTTTGGGAACCTCCACATAGATTTCAGAGGATGTATGGAAATGCCTGGATGTCCAGGCAGAAGTTTGCTGCAGGGGTGCAGCCCTCTTGGATAACCTCTGCTAAGGCAGTACAGAAGGGAAATAAAGGGATGGGGCCCCTACGCATGGTCCCCAGCGGGACACTGCCTAGTAGAGCTGTGAGAAGAGGGCTGCCATCCTCCAGAGCCCAGAATAATATTCTACCAACAGTTTGTGTCATGAGCCTGGAAAATCCACAGACACTGAATACCAGCCCAAGACAGCAGCCAAGAGAGGAGGTCTATCATGTCAAAACACAGCAGTGTAGCTGCCCAAGACTGTGGGAGCCCACCTCTTGCATTGGCATGACCTGGATGTGAGACATGGAGTCAAAAGAGATTATTTTTGAACTTTAAGGTTTAATGACTACCTTATTGGATTTCAGACTTGCATGGGGCCTGTAGCCCCTGTGTTTTGTCCAATGTCTCATTTGCAATGGGTGTATTTTTCAAATGCCTGTACTCCCATTGTATCTAGGAAGTAACTAACTTGCTTTCGATTTTACAGGCTTATAGGCAGAAGGGATTTGCCTTGTCTTACATGAGACTTTGGACTTGGACTTTTGGATTAATACTGTAATGAGTTAAGACTCTGGGGGACTGTTGGAAGGGCATGGTTGTGTTTTGGAATTTGAGGACATGAGATTTTGGAGGGTCCAAGGATGAAATGATATGGTTTGGCTCTGTATCCCCACCCAAATCTTGCCTTGAATTGTAATAATACCCAGTGTCAAATGTGGCACCAGGTGGAGGTAATTTGGAGGCGGTTTCCCCCATGCTGTTCTCATATAGTGAGTGAGTTTTCATGAGATCTGATGGTTTTATAAGGGAATTCCACCTTTGCTTAGCACTCATTATCTCCTGTCAGCCTGTGAAGAGTTGCCTTCAATCATAATTGTAAGTTTTCTGAGGCCTCCCCAGCTATGTGGAACTGAGTCAACTAAACCTCTTTTCTTCATAAATTACCCTATCTAGCGTATTTCTTCATAGCAGCATGAGAACAGAAGAATACATAAGTAGAGACAAAAAGGACACATTTTTTATACTTTTTTTTTTTAGTAAAGCCTTTTTTTTAACCTAAAGAGTTAAAAAAGACACATAATAATTGTGTACATAGTAATGGTTCAATAAATATACATAATAAATGGTGATGTATAATGCATATTGATCAGATTAGGGTAACTAAAATATCTGTCATGTTAAACATTTCATTTTTTGTGTGTGTTAGACATATTCAATATTTTCTTCCTAGCTGTTTACGACCATAAAACTCATCCTACAGTGTTGTTAAACACTATAATTTATTTCTCCTATTTAGCTGCAATTTTGTATCCTTTAACAAGTATCTCCCTACACTGCCCTTCCCCTGACTCTTCTCAGCCTCTAGTAACCTCTGTCTACTTTCTACTTCTATGAGATTAATATTTTTTAGCTTTCACATATGCGTGAAAAGATATGGCATTTAACTTTCTGCTCATGGTTTATTTCACATAACATAATGTTCTCCAGTTCCATCTGTGTTGTCACAAATGACAGGATTTTATTCTTCCTTACAGCAGTTGAACAGTATTATATATATATATATATATATA
>NW_016803633.1:865371-880865 GCF_001698545.2 Rhinopithecus bieti | reverse complement strand
AAGCTTATATATATATATATATATATATAGCAAAGCACATAAGTGTGTGTGTGTGTGTATACATGTTTTCTTTATCCATTAATCAGGTTGTTGCACACCTAGGTTGATTCCATAATATTGGCTATTGTAAATAGTGCTGCAATAAACATGCAGGTACAGATGTCGCATCAATATAATTTATTTTCCTTAGGATATATATCCAATACTGGAATTGCTAAATCATATGGTAGTTCTATTTGTAGTTTTTGAGGAACCTCTATGCTAGTCACCATAGTGGCTATCACAGTTTACATTACCTCCAACAATGTATAAGTGTTCCTTATTCCCTGAATCCTTACCAGCATTTGTACATTTTGTCTTTTTTATAGTAATCATCCTAACTTGAGAGAGATATTTGATTGTAGTTTTGATTTGCATTTCCCCAATGATTAGTGAAGTTGAGCATTTTTAATATAGTTTTTGGTCATTTGTATATCTTCTTTTGAGAAAGATCTGTTCAGATCATTTGCCTAATTTTTAATCGAGTTGCTTGTTTTTTGTTGTTGAGACGTTTGACTTCCTTGTATATTCTGGATATTAATTCCCTGTCAGATGAATAATTTGAAAGTATTTTTCTCCCATTCTGTAGGCTGTCTCTGCACTCTGTTGTCTGTTATCTTTCCTGGGCAAAAGATTTGGAGTTTGATATAACTACATTTGCTCATTTTTGCTTTTTGCCTCTGCTTTTGAGGTCTTATTCATAAGATATGTTTTCAAACCGATGTTCTAAGGATTTGCTCTGTTTGCTTCAAGTTGTTTTATATTTGCACGTCTTACACTTAAGTCTTTGATTCATTTTGAGTTGATTTTTGTATAGTGAGAGAGATAGGGGTCTAGTTTTATTCCTCTGCATAAGTATATTCAGTTTTTTAATAGCACCATTTTTGAAGACACTGTCCTTTTCTCAATGGTGTTCTTGGTATCATTGTCAGAAATCAATTGGCTATACATATGTGGATTAATTTTTGGATATTTTATTCTGTTCCATTGGCCTATGTGTTTATTTTTATGCCATTAACATACTGTTTTGATAATGACATACAAATAAACTAAATAAATACTTTTACAAAATGGTAGCCAAAACAGTATGTAGTATACTTCGAAGTCTAGTAGTGTAGTGACTTCAGCTTGGTTCATTTTTCTCAGAATTGCTTTAGCTATTTGAGGACTTTTCTGGTTCCATATTGAGGAATGTCATTGCTATTTTTATAGAAGCTGTATTGAACCTACAGATTGCTTTGAATAGTAAGGCCATTTTAATAATATTAATTTCGACCCATGAACGTGAAATAATTTTCATCTGTTTGTATCCTTTTCAATTATTTCCATCAGTGTAATGTAGTTCATCTGGTAGAGATCTTTCAATCTTTTTATTAAATTTATTATTAGGTATTTTTATCCTTGTACCAAGTGTAAGTAGCAATGCTTTCTTCATTTCTTTTCCAGCTAATTCATTGTTGTTGCTTAGAAATGCTACTGAATTTTGTATGTTGATTTTGTATCCAAATTTTGTAACAAATTTCACTGAATTTTTTATTATTTCTATGAGATTTTTGTAGTCTTTAGACTCTGTCTCTCCTGTCATCTACAAACAGGGACAATTTGTCTTTCTCCTTTCCAATTTGGATGTCTTTTATGTCTTTCTATTGGCTAATGCTCTCACTAGGAATTTCAGTACTTTGTTGAACAAGAGTGGAGAGAGTGGGAATCCTTGCCTTATTCTAGTTCTTAAATGAGATACTTTCAACTTTTACCCATTCTGAATGACATTTGCACTAGATTTTTCATATATGGCCTTTATTGTATTGAGATACTTTCCTAATTTGTTGAGAGTTTTATTATGAAGGAATGTTGAATTTTATCACATGCTTTTTCTGTCTATCGAGATTATCATATGAGTTTTTCTCCTTCATTTTTTGATGTGGTGTATGATACTTATTGGTGTGTGTGTGTGTGTGTGTGTGTGTGTGTGTGTGTGTGTGTGTTGAAATATTCTTGAATTCCTGGGATAAAACCCACTTGTTCATGATGCATTATCTTTTAATGTGCTTTTGAACTAAGTTTGCTAATATGTTATCAATGATTTTTGAATCTATGTTCATCAGGAATATTGGCGTGTAATTTTCTTTTTTGGTTGTATCCTTGTTTGGTTTTAATATTAAGGTTATCTTAGTCGTGTATCGAGTTAGGAAGAAGTTCCTCTGCTTCAATTTTTGACATAGTTTGAGAATAATTGGTAACAATTATTATTTAAATGTTTGGTAGAATCTAGCAGTGAAGACATCAGGCTCATTACCAGTTACTGGTCTGTTCAGGTTTTCTATTTCTTCTTGGTTCAATCTTGGTAGGTTGTATCTTTCCAGGAATTTATACATTTCCTCTAGGTTTTAAATATATTGTTTAANTGGTTGTATCCTTGTTTGGTTTTAATATTAAGGTTATCTTAGTCGTGTATCGAGTTAGGAAGAAGTTCCTCTGCTTCAATTTTTGACATAGTTTGAGAATAATTGGTAACAATTATTATTTAAATGTTTGGTAGAATCTAGCAGTGAAGACATCAGGCTCATTACCAGTTACTGGTCTGTTCAGGTTTTTCTATTTCTTCTTGGTTCAATCTTGGTAGGTTGTATCTTTCCAGGAATTTATACATTTCCTCTAGGTTTTTAAATATATTGTTTAATATATAGTTTTAATATATTATTTAATATATAGTTGTTCATTTTAGTAATATATAATGTTCTTCTTTGTCTCTTTTTATCAATTTTGACTTGAAGTCTGTTTTGTCTGACAGAAGTGTGGATACTACTGATCATTGCTGGTTCCTGTTTTCATGAAAATTTATCTATTCCATCACTTTTAGTTTATGTGTGTCTTTATAGATGAGTTGCTTATAGCCAGTATATAGTTGGGTCTTGTGTTTTAATCTATTTGACCAGTCTATAAATTTTAAATAGAAAATTTAATCTTTCTATATTTAAGATTATTATTGATAGGTGAGGACTTATGACTGTCATTTTATTAATCATTTTTTGGTTGTTTTGATCCTTTTTTTTCCTACTTTATCTTTTGCTATTTGTTTTTGAAGTTGGGTGGTTTTCTGTAGTAATAAGCTCAATTTATTTCTCTTTCCCCCTAGTGCATCAGCTGTAACAGTGAGTTTTATAGTTTTATATGTCTTCATGATGGAAGTTATTGTGTTTTCACTTTCTGATGTAGGACTCCCTTGAGCATATAAGTCTGTTCTACTGAGAATGAATTCCCTTAGTGTTTGTTTGTTTGTTTGTTTTGCCTGTGAATGGTATTATTTCTGCTGCATTTCTGAAAGATAACTTTGCTGAGTATAATATTCTTGGCTGACAGGTTTTTAAATTTTTCTTTCAGTACTTTGAATATATCCTCCCATTTTCACCTGGCATGTAAGGTTTCTGCTGAGAAATCTGCTGTTAATCTAATGAGGATTTCTTTATATATGACTTGATGCTTTTCTCTTGCTGCTTTTAAAATTCTGTTTTTGTCTTTGACTTTTGACAATCTGACTATAATGTGTCTTGGAAAGGATTTGTTTGGTTGAATCTATTGGGAGTTCTTTGTGCTTCCTGGACAAAGATGCCCATCTCCCTTGCAAGACTTGGAAACTGCTCACTTTATTATTATTATTATTATTATTATTATTATTATTATTTGAGAAGGAGTTTTTGCTCTGTTGCCCAGGCTGGAGCAAAATGGCATGATCTTGACTAACTGCAGCCTCCACCTCCTTGGTTCATGTGATTCTCCTGCCTCAGCCTCACGAATAGCTGGGATTACAAGCACCTGCCACCACACATGGCTAATTTTTGTATTTTTAGTAGAGACAACGTTTCACCATGATGGCCAGGCTGGTCTCAAACTCTTGACCTCAGGTGATCCATCCACCTCAGCTACCCAAAGTGCTGGGATTACAGGCATGAGCCACTATGACCAGCCTGTTATTATTTAAATATTTTCTATACCTTTTCCCTTCTCTTTTCCTTCTAGAATGTCCATAATACAGATATTTATTTAATGATGTCCCTCAATTTTTGTAGGCTTTCTTCATTTATTTTGTTTTCCTTTCTTTTTTCTTTTCAAATTTTACCCGTTTTATTTCAAAAGACCTGTCTTCAAGTACAGGTATTCTTTCTTCTGCTTGGTATCATACGTTGTTGAAGCCTGTTATAATTTTCTAGGGTGTTGAAAGAGGTAGATCAACCCCTTTCTGTACCTTAAAGTCATCAATGAGAGGAGAAAATAAATAGAAAATGTAGTACTAGCAATAACTTTAGGGCAGTGAGGAAGGGAAGAAAGCAGATTGTGGGCTTGTTTTAACAGAAGATAATGAAGGTAATGAGTATAAATGGGATTTGGTGGTTAACCTTTATTCTAAAAATCCTAATAAAACCACTGAAATTGTTATCTAGTTCATTTTATTATTTTGTTGTATCTTGTTATATAACCTCTAGTGTTGACCTATCATATAATAGTATGTTTTAAAATTTAAAAAATAATACAAATGAAAAGATCAGTGTTAGCATTTTTATGCTCACTTCTCTGAAATAGAAGTTGAAAATGTGTAAAATGGTCACACTTTATGTTAACAAGCACCAGTTCAATCAGCATGAAAAAAACAAGCTGTCGTGTTTGATGTTAAAGGGGAAAGATCTCCACTTGATTTTTTCCTTTCATATAATCTGTTATTAATAGGTTTAAAGACACTTTTTTGGTTTTCTCTAAGACTAACTCTATGATTATAAAAGAAGTAAGAATAGAGACAATGAAAACCAAGTTTATTTTTTTTCTATTAAAAAGTTTCATCTAATTGAACAGGCATACCCTCATAACCACCAAAGCTATAGCATAAGTGCTTAAAACTTAGGATCTCAAATCAAATTTCCCAGGCTTGATATCAACTTCTGACACTTCTCTGATGTATAATATGTAACAGGTTAATAATTCTGTTCAAATTTTCTTATCTAAAAACTTAGATAATAATACTTGCCTCAAGATGTTAAGCAAATGACTAGAAAGTAAGTGAACAGAATAGTCCCATGCACATAACTACGAATAAAAGTTAACTATTCTAATTTGTTATTCTCACAATTTTATTATGTGTGTCTGCTAACTCTGGTATGTTGAAAAGTGTATTGACTTTTGTGTCTTGGTTTATTTTATTTTTTCAAATTGTACCAACACAATGCTGAATTGAATAATATAATCTATCACATTCTTTAATTTGTAATTTTTGTCTGCATTGGTCATTTTATACATTTTATCTTTGTGCGTTTTTGGCCCATTCATCCTTACTTCATAGTTTCATTACTCTTGAGAAGACCTACTTTTTAATTCTATAATACTTAATATATGTATTTAAATCCATTCAACGAGTTCTCATTGATCACTTAAAGTATAAAAAATTAAAATTCATTGTAGAAATATTTTAAAATTCAGTAGACTGCATGTCTTATTGTGATTCTTCATAAGTCCTATATATTCATGGTACAATTAATTTAACTGGATGATTTCTTTGCTTTCCCAAAGATTATTTTTGACTACCATTTAATTCTTTTCTCTCCATCTTGGTTTTATTCTTCCTTTTTAAATTGTGGTTGTCTCTTAAATTTCTGCTTAAAAATGTATTCCTTTTATTTCAGTATATTTATGTAATTAATTTCTTCCTTTGGTTTGATTCTTTTCTTAATCATTTCTTCTTTGGGTTTGTTCTGTTATTCATTTACTAGTTTCTTGGCTTCAAAGTTTAGCTCGTACTGATCTCGTTTTCTGACAAAACATGTAAAACTATACATTCTTAACAAAACACCCTTTAGGTACATTTGATACATTTTCTATAGAGGTTTTTTATTGCCATTTGGCTCTAAGAATTTTATAATTTCTCTTTTAATTCTTTTTCAAGAACCAGAATCAAAGAATCCTCCCCTAAAGTCCTGAGGCATCCAGAAAACTGGATCCCATCTCCAAGGAACCCCCTATCTACTCTAGTTTTAATAGTTACAACCTATTTCCTTATTTTCTCCAGACTTTGGGGTGCTAGTTGCTTTCTGTAATTTCTGTTTCATAATCATAGAGCTGATATTACTTAATCACATACATAAACTTTAATCATGTGGGCTGCAGAATTACAACATAAGCTGAATTCCCAACCTTGTCAATTCTCTCAAGTGAAACTCAGGGTAATTAATTGGGAGGAGTTATGACGTTGAGACCTAGAACAACAACATTTGTGTGAACAGAAATGAAGCTGAGAATGTTGAAAACTTTGGTCGCACTGAGCCTTCTTTGTAAGCAGAAGTAACTTGTTCTTTCTCAAGTTTGAGGTGGCAAATGTCCCTTGCTTAAAAACTCTATAATATCTTCATCTGGTGACAAAGCTTATGTGAGGTCATAGTTACTATCCTCAAAAACAGCAAACAAACCCCAACACACTGTTGTTGCCTCTAAATATGTAACTATGGTTATATCTTAATATACTCCAGGAGAGAAGTAAAATATACATGGGAGGAAACAGCTTTCACTTCAAAAGAACTGTAAAGTTTTGCTAATTCATAATTCTATTTATTATTTTGGCAAAAACCTAAGTAATATGCATGCAAATGGATTCTAAGGTTCTCAATATAAAGTCAACAGATTACATCAGAGGACCAGGACAAATTTATATACAAAAGTGAGTTTAACTTTCATGCTGGATTCAGTGTGTTTAACTTAGCTTAAAGTAACTTTCATATATTACTCTATTGATTGGCAAAAATTTGGACTAAATGGTGATCAGTTTATTCAATGATTTACAATGTCAAAATTGTTCTTGTCTAATGCAAAATAAGGAATCCAAAGTATTAGGGACATATGAATGTTAGATCAGCTTTATAGTGTGTTACCAGTACCCATTCCTCAAAGTTATTTTTTAAAAACCCACTTTTTTCAGCAAGATATTGAGAGCTACACTGTAGAGGGCAGTGCTAGTTTCCCCAAAAATATCTGTGATAGATGTCTTCCACAGGTGATATAATTGAGATAGGTTCTCTGATTTCAAAGGAAATCATGGGATCCTGGTGTAGCAGATGCCAAGAGGCATGATGCAAATATCAGAGACACAATAGGCCCATTTACTAAAGACGATGATAGAGATAATGTAGTAATCAGAATGTTTTGATCCTCAGGGATAACTGGCAATGGCTTGCTGAGTAATGCGTGCCTAGGATACAACTGTTTAACAGCCTATTACAATGTTACTTGATCTAGATACTAGGAAAATCTCCAGACCTGGTGACCAGAAAATGGACTAAAATTAGAAAAATAAAGTTATATGTTTTCACCATTGAGTTCAAATTTTAGTCAAATGTTAGGTTTCTAGACCTCAGCCAATTTACAAACTTGGTACACCGGAACTGAACTGAATTCCTGAGGACTTAAAAGACCACTTTTTTCCACTAGCTAAAGGAGACAATTATGCTTGTCAAGTGACAAATAGAACTTTTGTCTCAAGTTCATATTACAGAGCCCAAGTATTTCTGTGAACTTGTTCAGCAATTGGTAAAACCCAACAAAATTGCTCTCTGACATGTGACTACAAGGTGTTTTTGTTAGGAAGGGCAAATGGAAGCTCTTTCTCTAGGAGTATAGTAAACCTGAAACAATAAAACATTAACACACCCTTGGCAGTGATGGGGGAGAGACGTGTGCCTCTATAAAAGACTTTAAAGATACAGCACTGTGGACACCACCTCCCTATTACAGTCCCTGTTTGGTCTATGGAGCAGGCTGAAGGATTATAATTGACTGTGGATTATATGAAATATAAGCAGGAGGTTAGTTAGCCTGAATAAGTTTAATATCTTTCCTGAAACATTCGAGATAGTTCCTGACACCTGGCATGCAACTATTGACTTGACAACCCTATCTTCTTTATACCAATTTTCAACGATAATGAGAAGTTCTTTGTTTTTGTCTACTAGGGCTAAAACAACACATTCAAAACTTTGTCTTAGGGATATAGCAACTATTTTTCTTTCTTCCCTAATATATTCCTCAAATACCTTATTGTTTTCATATAACAGAACTCGCATTGAGCCCTAAATGAATGACATTAAATTAATGGAATCTGATGACAAGGAAATAACAAGTACTTACGTTAGCTTTGTAAGACTCAGGTGAGCTAAGAGTTTGGCTAAAATGTCCATAGAATCTCAGGAGCCTGCTATATTGAAGGGGAGAGAGGTATACATCAATGATGTAAGCATGACTGTACATTCTCTCCAAGGTAAAGAAGAAGCTACTTTAAAGTTGGGAGAGCATTAGGACAAACATCTAATGTATACTGGGCTTAAAACCTAGATGGTGGGTTGATAGGTGCAACAAACCACCATGGCACATGTATACCTATGTAACAAACCTGCACATTCAGCATATGTATTCCAGGACTTAAAGTAAAATAAAAAAAGTTACTTTACTGCTTACTGTCCACCACTAAAAGAGAGACACAACACTCCTAGGATCTTTGGGATTGTAATGACAACATATACTACATATGAGTGCACTATGCTAACTCAGTCACTGAGAAAACCATAAAGCTGCTGATTTTGTGTGGGTACCAGATGAAGATCAAGGGAATCTCTGCAGGTAGCTCAGACTACAGTCTGATTCTACTGCTTGGGCTTTTACAAGCCAGCAGATTTGATGTTAAAATTCTCTATGATAGTGTTAGGCAGGAATCTAGACCCAACATGGCAGTATCACCTGGCATGGCAGGCCCTTTGTTAGGACTTCCCGCCTTTCACTTCCTGCTAAGACTCTCCGCACGTGAAAAAAGCCAGCGCCCGCCAAAAAACCCCTGCTCTGTGCAAGCTCCTGGACACGTCATTCCTCAGAAATGGAAACCTAACTCAGGAAAACCGAAACCTACAAACCCCACCTACCTCGCCCTATAAAAGGCCCCGGATACCCGCCCCGAGCGCGACTTCCTTGGCCCTCCTCCTAGCGAACCGGTGAACCTCGCCAGCGAGCCCAATAAAGGCTACCTCTGTTCTTATCTGCCTCATGTCTTCTTGCTCGGCTCCCCATTACATTACAGATAGTGCCACACCAAGTATTATTCATAAATTCTCACAGTCTCAATAGTAAGATAGGAACATGCAACATTAGGTAAATAACATCACTAAAAGCATTGTTTAATATATATATTTCTCAATTAAGCAGCAAATTGGTTTATAGTTTGGTACAAACAGCAGTTTGATTGTGCTCGTTGATAAAAATGTTTATGAAGCCTCCGGAGAGCCTCCATAGAGGAATCACAGTTCAGATATCTAAGATTCTAGTATGAATCTATGCATTCCTCTGGAGATAATTATTTCACTTTTGGAAAATAGCTTCTGGCTACTTAGAGACCTTGGTAGAGACAGAATGCCATGGGGCCTCCAATGACCATGCCACGTGTGTTGCCCCTCATGAATTGGGTATCCCTCTCCCTTCAAACCATATGTTAGGCATTTGTAGCATCTATATTTTTTCAAGTGTACACAGTGGTTAAGAGACTGGGATGAAGCTGGTCTGAACACAAATAAGTTACACGAGTAACTAGATTATGTTCCTTTTTCATCTGCTATTATTACATTTCTTTCTCTCCCTCAATTCATACTTACAGTCTCATAGGAAGATCATTATGACCTCTAGTTTTCAGATGGATCCACATGATACCAACTGGAGTGTACTTCTGTAGCAGTACAATTCCATTAAGAAGTATCTTTGAAAGAAAGAGATGAAAGAACTCTTTCTACTAAACATATCTTCAAACAGTACATTTTATTGCCCAATTTGTTATTTGAGAGATGACTAGAAATGTGAATATACATTGATTTATGAACAACAGCTAATGGGTTTCCTACATGGCTAGAGATTTGAAATCAGCAGGGTTGGAAGTTTAGTGTCAAAATGGTGATGGGAAGAGGTATGTGGAAGAACCTCTCAGAATAGAAACAAAAGGGAAAGATATTTACATTGTGGATCCAGAATGCCCACCAAAAGCCATCCATTGCAGACTAGACTCTCACTGATTAGACAGACGATATGATACATTCTGTGTATATCAGTTAATCGTCTTACTCCTGGACATCTTAGTGCTTGCTCTGTAGTTTCACATACAAAATGTTAATGACACAGATGGAGATTATGCATGGGCTCAAGAACATAGGTTTCCTTTTAAAAAGGCTTCATAGTCTCATTCTGAGTTCCTGATATGGCTTCATTCTCTGAAGGAACCAGGCTTCCTCTCAGTGGCACACTGATTACATTGGACTCCTTCCACAGTGGAAGAAGCAATAATTTCTTCTCATTGGAATAGATAAATAGTTTTTGAGTATGGATTTAATTTTACAGCTCATATTTCTCCTTCTAGAACTACCATCTGTGGAATTAGAATCCTTATTTACCATTATGGTATTCTTTGTAACATTGTTTCTGGTCAAATAATTTATTTCATAGCAAAATAAAATAATAAAATGGACTCATTCCATGATATTTACTGATATAATATTTCTGACAGAGCAGCTCATCTTGAAGAATTTTGGAATCATATTCTGAAGAATCAACTATGATATCATGTAGGAGACAACATTCAGATTGGATGGAATCCTATCCTTCAAGAAAGGGCATCATATTTTTATTTGAATCAGTGTTCAACATATAGGCGTATTTATTCCATAGTGAGACTATCAACTCTGGAAACCAAGGCATGCTAGTAGGAATACTCTTGTTATTCTAAACCTAATAATCCACTCAAACAATTCATCCTTAAGATTCAAAAAGTTTTAAGTACCGTGGGTTTAAAGATTTTAGTTTTCACAGGAAATATGATTTTGCCTAGGGGTATACAATGATTACATTTAATGGGAAGTTTAAACTGCCTCCTGGCCATGGTAGATGCCCCATGACATTGAACAAACACAGAGGGAGGTTAGGTTACTGGCTGGGGTAACTGCTTCTAATTATCAAAATCATATTGGGCTTGCTGCTACAAAGTGAGAGAGAGATAAACAAGGTTTGAAATTCATGGTTTTTTTAGGCATCTCTTACTACTTCTATATCAAGTATTAAAAGTGGGATAAAAACTTAAGATGACTCAGTATTCAACACAATAAAAATGAATGTATAAATCCCTCCATTAATACCCAGACCACGTGAAGTTTCGACTGAGGTCATGGATAATAGAAGAAGAAAAAGGTAAATATGACTTTGTAACATGTTACAAAAATGAGAATTTCAACTGCTATGAATACTTTTTTGCTTGTTACATATTTAATGGTATGTATTTACTTTCTCTCCTTTATTCTCCTCCTCTAAATAAGTACATTTATTTTACATTATGGATTATTACTAAATTTTCAGGAAAATTATTTTAAAACTCACATTCCATTTGTTTATTTTTGTTAGATAATGATATCTCTACCACAATAGAATAATTAAAGGTAGAAGTAGGTGGTAAAATTTGAAGGCTGAGATACTGAGTTTAAATACTAGCTGTTTTTTTTGTAAAGATGGAATCTCACTATGTGACCCAGGCTAGTCTCAGATCCGTGGACTCAAATGATCCCCCACTTTGGCCTCCCAAAATGTTAGGATTACAGGCTGGACCAACTGCATCTGGCCAGATGAGAATATTAAGGTTACTTCACTTCCCTAAAGATACATATTTTTTTCCTTTGTGCTTCACTTAGAAAAGTTTCTTCCTTTTTTTTATTTTTGAGACGGTCTCACTCTGTCACGCAGGCTGGAGTGCAGTGGCACGATCGTGGCTCACTGCAGCCTGGACCTCTTCAGACTCAGGTGATCCTCCTGCCTTACTCTCCAGAGTAGCTGGGACTGCTGGTGCATGCCTCCACGTCCCAGTATTTTTTATTTTTATTTTTTTGTATTTTTTATAGAGTCAGGGTCTTGCTATGCTGCCCAGGCTGGTCTCAAACTCCTGGGCTCAAGCCATCTTCCTGCCTTGACCTCCCAAAGTACTGGAATTACGGGCATTTACAGGCATGAACTACTACACCTGGTTTAGTTTGTAAAGTTTCTATTAACCTATCTTCAAGCTTTCTGATTCCTTCTCAACTGTGTTAAGTTTACTGACGAAACTGTCAAAAGCATTTTCTTTTCTGTTGCTGTTTTGGTTTACAAAATTTTCCTTAGTTATTTTAGCTTCCATCTTTCCGCTTATATTATCTTAATAATATTGCATTCTGTCTACTTTTTTATTAGAGCATTATAATATAAAGAATAATTATTTTTAATTCCATGTCTGATAATTAAAACATTGTGTCATATGTAAATCTGGTTCTGATGATTGTTTTGTCTCCTCAAACTGTGTTTTCCTTGCCTTTTACATCTTTTACAATTTTGGGGGGGTGGTGAAAGTTGGGCATGTATTGGTAATAGGAACTGGGTAATAGATCTATAGTGTGAGGGTTTATGTTAATCTCATTAGGAGATGGGGATGCATCTGTCTAACATTTATTATAGTTATATGTAACAGATATTTCAAGTTTCTCTAGTGTCCTTATTTTTGTCTCCCTTCTTAGTTTTGGGACTTTGCTTTGTATTGTTTCTCTGAGAGGGTCTGTGTCTTACAGTCATTTCCGCTGTAATCTACTGCTATTACGCTGGTGTTGTTACCCACCACAGGTTCCTGAGTTCTCAATGCAGCAGCAATTAACATGAGACCAAAACAGTTTTCACTGGAGTTTATGCCCAGGCATAAGGGAGGAAGCACATGAAAGAGGATAATCCCTTGATGAACGCTCCAAAAGGAGCTGGTAGAACTTTTTTATTAGGCAAAGTCTGGGAATTGACATCAAGAGTATGGTATGCAAGCTGGGCTGGGCAGCCTGGCTGGGCTATGAGGGGTAGGGTATACAGAGATGCATTATCTGATTTCAATGCTTATCTTGAGTAATGGGCCAACTGGTGGTCTGATGGGGGCAGGGGCAAGAAGGTTGTAAATGAGTTGTGTAGCATTCCTTCCTGAGGTGGGAGACTCCACAAGCTTGGTTATTTCCTAAATTCCAGTGCCTGGAATTATTTAAGTAAAAGGATTATTAGCAGTGAGGTAGTGGAGTGGGTTTTGTGATCAGTGGAAATGCATGAAAAAATGCTGTTGCTGGGGGTGTGAGTACATCTTTATCTCAGTATGATGCTAAAGTATGGGAAGGAGTGTTCTATAATCTTCTGATTACAGCAAGTCTCTTATAGGCCTGTGTCTCAAGAGTGTGGCTTTTGTGAGTATTTCTGCCTTTTTTTTTTTTTTTTTTCTAAAGGGATCTCTCTTTTTTTTCCTTTCCATTCTTTCCCTCCTTAGTTGCAGTATTCCCAGTCTAGTTGTTTAAAAACCTCTGTCATGTTGACTACAGATTTTTATTTTCCCCCTTGGGTGAGACAAGAAGACTGTAGCAGGCTAGAGTGACAAAATGTTCTCTTATGCTAGCTGGGATAAGGTTTCAGTACTGCCCACTAGTGACATCTTTTTCCCTAGAGACTAGGCTTTTGTTAGGGAGAAGGATCTATGAGGGTTTTATAGTGATTACTCTTTTCCTCCCACTGTTACAGCCACAAAGAAGATCATTTTTGAATCATGGACATGAAAACCTAGTGAAGTTCCTGGAGGAAAGTTAATAAGAATGTGGGGTCCCACTATGATTATTGCCAGAGTATTTGCTTAATCCCATGCTAGTCCACACTCACCCTCTAAGAACTAGTCAAAATTACTAATTAAGTAATATCTTACTCTTCCTGCCATCTTATGGTATTCAGCAGCTTCTACTTTAAGTAAGCAAATCACGGATCTTTCATCTCTCTGGATGTGTCTGCCTCTTCAGATTTTATGGTAGACATTTGCTTTGTGACCTCAGTTCTCTGATGGGTTCAAAAAAAGTTATTGATATTTTATTCGTCCAGCTTTGATATGAGGAAAGGAATAGTGACTTCCAAACTCTTTATATATTAGGTCTGAAACCAGTAGCCTAATCTTTTTAAAAAAAGAATTAAAAATACACGTTGCAAAAGATTGAGTATTAATTTTGAGAATGAGTATTAATTGGTTTTATAAGCTATTAAATATTATGAAAATGTTAGATACTCTTATCAGGAACTTAAAATGCGTTTTACAATTAGAAACTTACTTTTCTCCTCTTCATAATCGAAGTAAGTGGATTAAATAATTATTTTTGATTCTTTCTATATGAGAAAATGACTGTTTTCTTATCTTTTAATAATATCTTGCTTTGTAATATCCATCAAAACTGTGACATTCTTGGTTCACTTTTTCATTTTGTGGTTGAAACTACGGGGACAACACTTGGAATCTAATCAATAAGCCTTTTGATCTAACCCCTCTAAATGTCAACTTCCCCATCTGGGAGTTTGTAGGTAACTTATGATTCTTCTGATAAAAATATTTCTTTTATATATATAATTTTTTTTTTTTTTTTTTTTTGCTTCTATTACTTGAGGGAATGATTGATCCTCATCAACTTGCCAACATTTCCTTTTATTTGGTTGGCAGGATGCCTGTTCTTGTTCTAGAACTCTCTAAATATTTATCAACTCTATAGAAATAGAATAGATTTATGCTACTTGCAGTAAGCTTGAACATAGAATTGTGAACTATGGTCATCAAACTAGTATGAAAGAGAAAGTAGTGCTAATTAGCATGGAAAAACGGACAATCAATGAAACTCAGACCCAGGATACTGGCTGTGTATTATTACATAAGATAGTGTACCTGTCTGAAACTCTATTTCCCAACACCAAAAAATGTGTGTTCACGTTGGAAGTTTTCTATGGTTATTTAACAAACATATGTTGAAAACCAACTCTTTGCCAGACACCATTCTAGATGCTGAGAACAGTGATGAAAAACAAAGTCAAGTGTCTATCACTCATGGAGATTATTTCTAGAGTGAGGTTAACAACACATAAGAAATAAATGAAGACTCAAGGAATTATCAGATGGTGATGAGTATTCTACAGAGGATTAAAGTAAGGGGATTTGATAGACTTCATGGATGCTACTTTAGATCAGGTACTTAAGGAAGAAATCAAATCTAAATGACCAGGAATTAACCATGCAAAGATAGAAGAAATTGCAGGCAGGAATAAAATTGGCAAAATTTGGATCTGTAGAGAAGACTATCTTTGCTACAGGATAATAAGTAAGAGGGAAAACATTATAAATTGAAAAATAGGGGGGCGGAGCAAGATGGCCGAATAGGAACAGCTCCAGTCTCCAACTCCCAGCGCGAGCGACACAGAAGACCGGTGATTTCTGCATTTTCAACTGAGGTACTGGGGTCATCTCACTAGGGAGTGCCGGACAATCGGTGCTGGTCAGCTGCTGCAGCCTGACCAGTGAGAGCTGAAGCAGGGCGAGGCATCGCCTCACCTGGAAG
>NW_016803633.1:823659-862788 GCF_001698545.2 Rhinopithecus bieti | reverse complement strand
AGAAAAAAAAAAATAAAATAAAAAAAAAAGAAAAATAGAGAAGACTGTGATCTGATATTATATGTATTTGTAAGCTAGGTGAGGAGTTTAGACTGTATTGCAAATATAATCAGAAACCATTGACAATGAATTGAAATTGGAATTTTCTTCCAATTCCATGATTCAGTACTACTTATTTAAATAATCCTCATCTTCATTCTTTGAAAATATGGAAGTTAATATATGCTTGAAGATTACAATTGTAAGTAACTTGCAAATGAGATAATATATTTGAAGGTATATGTAGCGGTGTAAACATTTATATTTATATGTTCTTGTGTAAAAGTCATAATTTTTTAATACTTATTTTATATATGAGAAAAATCTAGCTCTTGATTTTTAAATTATGTGTCATAAATTATTAAATCAGGCAATGTCAAAGATAGGATTGAACCCAGGTTTTCAGACAATATGAACTTAGCTGTTTTTATCAACTACGTGTTTATCTGTGTAAAATGTGAATTATTGTGACCAAAATCTATCTTCATTTGAAAAGTTGATGCATCTTTCAACTTCTTCCCATTTTTTAATGGATTGACTCAACTCTCAAAATTGTTTGCTTTGCAGACATTTTTCTTTATTTTTGATTTTGTTATAAAACCATCTAGTTTTTTTCTTCTAGGTTTTCTTTTTTTCCAGCTAGAGTCATTTTATACAGCTCTGCTATCTGAGCTTTATATTTTATATCTTTTACCCAAGTCCACAAGTAATCATGTTTTCCCTTACATGGAAACTGTTTATTTCCTTTTTTTTTTTTTTTTCTTTTTTTTCTTGAGATGGAGTCTCTCTGTGTCACCCAGGCTGGACTGCAGTGGTGCGATCTCGGCTCATTGCAACCTCCGCCTCCCGGGTTCATGCCATTCTCCTGCCTCAGCCTCCTGAGTAGCTAGGACTACAGGTACCCGCCACCATGCTCAGCTAATTTTTTTTTGTTGTTTGTTTTTGTATTTGCAGTAGAGATGGGGTTTCACTGTGTTAGCCAGGATGGTCTCAATCTCCTGACCTTGTGATCCTCCCACTTCGGCCTCCCAAAGTCCTGGGATTATGAAACCGTGTATTTCTTTTGTTTATTTAAGAATTCTATTTTTCTTTTCACTTTCTCTCTCTTTTAAGTAATCCATGATAACTGCTAAGGTCTGAATACCTGTGTTCCTCCTAAATTCATATGTTAAAATTCTTGCCCCTGAGGTGATAATATGACTTTAGGAGGTGGGGCCTTTGAAAGTTGATTTAGTCATGAGGGCACAGTCCTGGTGAATAGGATTAGCACCCTCATAAAAGAGGTCTGAGAGAGACAAATTGCTCAGTCCAGGGTGTGAGGACACAGTTAGATGGTGCCATCTATGAACCCGTACACTGGTTCTCATCAAATAACGAATTTTCTGATGCCTTAATTTTGAACTTCTCAGCCTCTAGAAGAATGAGAAACACATTTCTGGTGCTTAAATGCTACCAAGTTTATGGTATATTTTTATAGTAGCCCAGATAGACTAAGATAATAACTTACAAAAATTTGAAACCTTATATTATTATTTTCCTGTTTATTTTTTCTTTCACAAAATATATAACTGATAATTTCCACTAAATTTGTATTCATTCCTTATTCCTTGTGAAAAATTCACACAAGTTAATTTATTTAACTCATTAAGCATTTATGATTGTTTACCAGGTGTCAAACACTTGCCAGGTACTGTGAAAATAATGCAAAACAGAACACAACTGACCTTCAAATGATGGATTTCCCTCCAGTTAGAGTTTTCAAGTGACTTTTGTTTATTAATTGAACCCTGGAGTAGAGCTATGGCTACGGCGTGGTGACTTGAATTTTGCCTCCAACACTAGGGAGAGAAACATTTTAAACCTCTGATGGTTGTGTCTCTAGCCACAGTTGCTAGCTACTCCTAGGTCCTGGTTGACCCTTTTAGTAGCCTTTGTAACTGGACTGAGATTAAAAGCTCAGGTGAAAAGCAAGAAGAAATATGATTGGGGCACTTAGTGTGTGTATGCCTCCTCTCTTCATAACACTACAGATTAAAGGATGAATACGGCTATTTTTTGTGATTTAAAATAACAAATCTTCCTATTTTCTTACTACATGTAAAATAATGTTATTTATTTAAAATTCTATAGCTTTCTCAGACAGCCAAAATCCATATACTACAAGAAGTCCAGTACATTTTGCTCACCAATAGCTAAGAAACAGAACAAGGACAGAACTGTTTTGCAACCAAAAGCCTAATCTTTTTATTCACTATTTTGACTACGATTTTTTTTAAATCCCATTATACTATCTAACTTCTAGACACAAGTATCATCATGACAACACTCTAAAAGTATGGGTACTTTATTTTGTAATCTGTTTCAGACTTCTTACATGATACACTGGAAAGAACATTGATTTGGCAGTGATCTCATTTAATGATTTGTATGTAATAGTAGCAGCAGCATCTATCACAGCTGACTATAAGAATCATCTGACATTTATTAAGTGAAGTTTTATTGGTAACATAGATACATATTTGTCACTAAGTATGAAACTGTTAGTTTATACATAGGAAATTTGTAAAATACTGTATTCCAAAGTTTGTTCTGTTTTGTTTTAATCAGTTATGTAGACAATATGATACAGTAACTAAAGCAAAAGGGAGGATATGGTTAGAATGTAAAGAAGAGTAGTAAATTCCAGGAACTTTTCAAATATAATTGAATAATTTGGGAAAAGATATTTTACATGTTAATTCATTAACTCTTGATATTGTAAAATGATAAAAATATGCACATTATACAGTGTTCCCTTGAAGATCAAATGAGATAATACAGATAATTATATTAGGCTGTTGTATTAGCCCATTTTCACACTGCTATAAAGATACTACCTGAGATTGGATAATTTATAAACAAAAAATGATTTAATTGAATCACCGTTCCACATGGCTGGGAAGGCTTCAAGAAACTCACAATTGTGGTACAAGTGAAGGGGAAACAAGGTACATTGTACACGGTGGCAGGAGAGAGAGAGCACAAGGGAAAGTACCACTTTTAAACCATCAGATCTTATGAGAACTCTCTCACTATCCCAAAAACATCAAGGGGAAAGTTTTCCCCCATGATTTACTCAACTCCCACCAGGCCCCTCCTTCAACACAGTAGGATAACAATTTAACATGAAATTTGGATGGGAACACAAAGCAAAACCATGTCATCCAGCCCCTGGCCCCTCCTAAATCACATGTTCTTCTCACATTTCAAAACACAATCATGCCTTTACCAGCAATCCCCCAAAGTCTTAACTCATTCCAGAATTTACTTAAAAATCCAAGTCCAAAGTCTCATCTAAGACAAGGCAAGTCCCTTCCATCTCAGAGTCTATAAAATAAAAAATGAATTAGTTACTTCAAAAATACAGTGGGGATACATGCATTCCCTAAATGTTCCTGATCCAAATGTGAGAAATTGGCCAAAATAAAGAGGCTACAGGCCCCATGCAAGTCTGAAATCCAGCAGAGCAGTAATTAAATCTTAAGCTCCAAAATGATCTCCTTTGACTGAATGTCTGACATCCAGGGCACAATGATGCAAGGTGTTGGCTCCCAAGACCTTGAGCAGCTCTTCCCCTGTGGTTTTGCAGGGTACAGTCCATATAGCTCCTTTCATGAGCTGACACTGGGTACCTGTGACTTTCCCAGGTACATGGTGCAAGTCGTTGGTGGATCTACCATTCTGGGATCTGGAGGACAGTGGCCCTCTTCTCATAGCTCCACTAGGCAGGGCCTCAGTGAGGACCCTGTGTTAGGGCTCCAACCCCACATTTACCCCCTTGCCCCAGTAGAGTTTCTCCATGAGGACTCCATCCCTATAGCTGACTTCTGCTTGGATATCCAATATTTCCATATGTCCTCTGAAAGCTAGGTGGACGTTCCCAAAGCTCAACTTTTGTCTTCTGCACACCCACAGGGCCAACACCATGTGAAAGCTGCCAAGGCTTGGGGGTTTCACACTCTGAAGCCATGGCCTGAGTTGCACCTTGTCTCACAAAACCATTTTTTCCCTTCTAGACCTCAAGGCCTGTGATAGGAGGGGCTACCACGAAGATCTCTGACATGTCCTGGAGACATTTTTACCATTGTCTGGGCAATTAACATTCAGTTCCTCATTACTAATGTAAATTGCTGCAGCAGGCTTAGATATTTTTTCCCCAGAAAACGGGTTTTTCTTTTCTACTGCATGATCAGGCTGCAAATTTTGCAAACTTTTATGCTCTGCTTCCCTTTTAAACATAACTTCTAATTTCAAATCATCTCTTTGTGAACATATGTGACTGTAAACTTTCAGAAAAATCCAAGTCACCTCTTGAATGCTTTGCTGCTTAGAAATTTCTCCTACCACATACCCTAAACCATCTCTCTAAAATTCAAAGTTCCATTGCTCTCTATAGTAGGAGCAAAATGTTGCCAGCCTCTTTGCTAAAGCATAGCAAGAATAGTCTTTGCTCCAGTTCTCAATAAGTTCATCATCTTCATTTGAGACCACCACAGCCTGGACTTCATTGTCCATATTACTATCAGTATTTTGGCCAAACCCATTCAACAAGTCTCTAGGAAGCTCCAAACTTTCCCACATCTTCCTGTCTTCTGAGCACTCGAAACTGCTCCAGCCTCTGCCTGTTATCCAGTTCCAAAGTTGCTTCCACAGTTTTAGGTTATCTTTATACCAGTACCCCACCCTACTGGTACCAGTTCTCTGTATTAGTTCCTTTTGACACTGCTATAAAGATACTACCTGAGACTGGGTAATCTATTACAAAATTATCTTTAATTTACTCACAGTTTTGAATGACTGGGGAGGCGTGAAGAAAGTTACAATCATGATGAAAGGTGAAGGAGAAACAAGGCACATCTTACATGTTGGCAGGAAAGAGAGAGAGTGTAGGGAGAGGTGCCAGTTTTAAACCATCATATCTCAGGAGAACTCCCTCACTATCACAAGAACAGCATGCAGGAAACATCTCCCATGATCCAATCACTTCCCACAAGGTCACTCTCTCAACACACGGGGATTACAATTCAAGATGAGATTTGGGTGGGGACACAGAGCCAAACCATATTAGTTGTTCTTGCATTGCTATAAAGAAATACTTGAGACTGGGTAACTTATTTTTTAAAAAAGGTTTAATTGGCTCATGGTTCCACAGGCTGTATAGGAAGTATGACTCTGGCATCTGCTCAGCTTCTGGAGAGACCTCAGGAAATTTACAATCATCACAGAAGGTGAAGGAGGAGCAGGCATATCACATAGTGAAAGCAGGAACAAAAGGGTGAGGCAGAAGGCAACACAGACTTTTAAATGACCTGAGAACTCACTCACCATTGCAAGAACAGTACTGAAGGGGATGAAGCTAAACCATTAATGAGAAAAACACATCCATGATCCAATCACCTCCCACCACTCCCCATCTCCAACATTGGGGATTACAATTCAATTCAGATTTTGGCGGATACACACATCCAAATTTTATCAATAACTATACAATGCATGTGAAAATGTTTTACACACTTAAAAACCTCTACTAAAAAAGCATCATTTGTTATTTCTTAGAACTCCAATAATAACTTAGATAGAGTTTTACCAATGATTGACATATTGTGTGATAGATAAAATTTTTGGCTCAAAGTTTTACTCTTTGACTGTAGTCTTGTCATTTGAACTGCTTTTGGTTAATGGTATGTTGGCAGAAGTAACGGAGTGTTGCCTGGCTTTAAAGAAGCATCACAGATTTTCACTTCTTCTTTTCCACCACTGTTTATCATCATAAGAAGATCATGCTATAACTTGCTTGCTGGCCTAAGGAAAGTTAGAGAATTAAAAATAACTCCTAGTTTTTTGAGCAATGGGCTAGCCAGTGACTTCATTTATAGAAATGGGTAAAATTCAGAAATGTTTGCATTTGATAAGAAAGTGTTTTGAACACATTAAATTTCAGATGCCTATCAGGCACCTGAGTGGAGACATCAAACAGGAATTTACATATCTGGCTTTCAAGTTCATTCAAAATGTTTAGAATAGAAATGCAAATTTGGTACTCATCTATTTTTAGACATATTAAAAGCACAGGACTTGATTAGATCATCTAGGGAGTGAAAACAAGATATTTGACTAAGCCCTGTGGTACTCTTAATATTTAGAACATAAGCAAAGAAAGAGGAGACAATGAAAGAGACTGAGGAAGGATGTTAATTTAATAGTAAGGCTAAGATCATGACGGCCCTGAAGATAAACTTAAAAAATTGTTTCATGAGAATAGGAGAAAATGAGCACATATGCAAAATCAAATTAAGAACTTAGCTGGTTGGGAGAGTTGATGACTGAACTAATCATTTGTTTTGGTAAAATTAAATTTCTTACTGATGTTGTCTAGAATTGTTTCAGTGGGTGGAAGAGAAATTTTATTGAAAAGAGGAGCAGAGAAGGGATTAAAAAGGAGGTCAAAATCTTTTTTTAAATATTAAAAAAATATGTAATACATGTCTCTATGTTCTTGAAAGTGATCCAAGAAAAGGAAAAATGCATTAATGCAAACAGAGAAGATAATTCTAGAAACAAGTTTTTTTTTTTATTAGAAGAGATGAGATTCCATTATACACGTAAAATTTGGTGGTTTACTTAGAGAGGAGCAAGAATAGCTATTCTACTTTAATAACAATAAAAGCAGAATATGTGAGTATAAATTTAGATTGATTGGTAGACTTGGTATGTTGGTATATTTGGGAGATTTGGCATTTACTTCATCATGGCTTCTAAATCTTCAGTAAAATAAATAAAATAAGTAAAATAAAATAAAAAAAAACAGTATGCAAACTGATAATAGGGTAAAATTGGATGACTGGAGGGAGAGCTGGAATTGTGAAATGATAATCTTGAAGAGTTGTAGCAATAAAGTAGTAAAAATGTAGAAAAAGCCACTGAGATTCATGGTCATAAATTTAATGTGAAACCAGTCAACAAGATTATAAGTTTTCTCCTGTCATGTTCTAGCTCAACTAGAAGGAAAATAAACTGACAGTTAAAATTAACCAGGAATAGAGATTTTCTAGGAAGTAGTATGGTTGATTTCAATATATTAGTGACTAATATGGTTTGGGTGGGTCCCTACCCAAATGTCATTTAGAATTGTAATCCCCATAATCCCTACATGTCTCGGAAGAGACCTGGTGGGAGGTGATTGTATCATGGGAGTAGTTTCCCCATGTTGTTCTCATAATGGTGAGGGAGTTCTCACAAGATCTGATGGTTTTACGAGGGGCCCTTTTCCCCTTTCTCCACTCTGGAGTAGTATCTTTACAGCAGTGTGAGAATGGACTAACACAGTAAATTGGTGCCACTAGAGACTGTTACTGTTATAAAGATACCTGAAAATGTGGAAGTGACTTTGGAACTGGTTAACATGCAGAGGTTGGAACAGATTGGAGGAATCAGAAGAAGACAGGAAGATGTGGAAAAGTTTGAAACTTCCTAGAGATTTGTTGAATGGTTTTGACCGCAATGCTGATAATGATATGGACAATGAAGTCCAGGCTGAGGTGGTCTGCAATGAAGATGAGAAACTCATTGGAAACTGGGGCAAAAGTCACTCTTGTTATGCTTTAGCAGAGACACTGGTGCCATATTGCCCCTGCCCTAGACATCTGTGTAACTTTGAACTTCAGAAGAATGATTTAGGGTATCTTGCATAAGAAATGTCTAAGCAGCAAAGCATTCAAGAAGTGACATGGGTGCTTGTGATGGTTAATACTAAGTGTCAATTTGACTGGATTGAAGGATACAAAGTATTAACCCTAGGTGTGTCTGCGAGGGTGTTGCTAAAGAAGATTAACATTTGAGTCACTGAACTGGGAAAGGCACACCCAACCTTAATTGGGTGGGCACCATCTAATCAGCTGCCAGTGAATATAAAGCAGGCAGAAAAACGTGAAAAGGAGAGGCTGGCCTAGTCCGTCAGCCGGCACCTTTCTCCTGTGCTGGGCACTTCATGCCCTCTTGGAACATCACACTCCAAGTTCAGTTCTGAGACTCAGACTGGCTCTACTTGCTCCTCAAGTTTGCAGACAACCTATTGTGAGACCTGTGATCTTGTAAGTCAATACCTAATTAGCTTCCGTATATCTATATATCTATATATATACACACATACACACACACACACACACACACACACACACAGAGATCCTATTAGGTTAGTCTCTTTAGAGAACCCTTACTAATACAGGTTTTGGTACCAGGAGTGGTTCTAGAGGAACAGAATATTAAGAATGGGGTTCTTTTGTTGGTTTTGGGGTTTCTAGAGTTGGCTGCTTCATATGATTAGACCCCAAAATGCTAAGGATTCTACTTCTAAGGATTCTACTTCTATGGAGAACACCAGTAGTCCTTGGCATGAACTGTTTAGAGAGTTATGCAAAATAAATGCATTTGACACTCCTGATTCACCACTCATGAGAGGCAAGGGGTTGAGTGACACTATACATAATACCTTTGACCATATGTGGAGAACCAAGGAACATAAAGAAGCTGGTTGATTGCTCCTAAGTTCAGGGAGCAAAGTAATGAAAGAAAATGATGAACTCAGGGATTCTGTCTCTTAGCTTCAAAAGCAGATACTGAGCCTCAAATCTGCTAAGATTGCCCTGAGTGAGAGTCCTATCTCCTGTAGAGAAAGAGCTAAACGTGTGGAAAAACAGACCCAAGGTCTTATCATGTGAGTGGCTAACCTGCAATGAAAAGGGCATGCACAGCCTTGCCAGATGTCTCCTGTTAAAGTGAGGGCATTGATTAGAAAAGAATAGGACCCTGCAACTTGGAATAGGGATGTGTGAGAGGACCCTGATGAAGTTGGGAACACTGAGCTTGTAAACTCTGATGAACGTTTTTTGACAGAAGGAACAGCTTCCTCATCCCCAGTAGTGGTAACTTTCCCTCCCCTACCAATGCTGCCATCAGCCTTTCCACATTTGTCTGAGGAGTTAAACCCTGTGCTTCCTAAGACAATAGTGATGGCCTCCCCCGAGGCAGTTGCCAGGCCAAATAATGTTGATTCTCTTCAGGAGCCATCCCCAACACCCCTGTTGGCTTCTAGATCTATAACTTTACTTCTAGGCCTAAAGTCCTGGCAGGATCCCTGAGGTGAGGTTGAGAGTGTGACCCATGAGGAGGTGTGGTACACTCAAAAAGAACTATTTGAGTTCTCTAATTTATATGAACAGAAATCTGGAAAATAGGCATGGGAATGGATATTAAGGGTATGGGATAATGGTGGAAGGAGCATAGAGGCGGATCAGGCTGGATTTATTGATTTGGGCCTACTAAGTAGGGACTCTGCTTTTAATGTTGTAGCTAGGGGAGTTAAAAATGTTCTAGGCCAGGCGCAGTGGCTTACACCTGTAATCCCAGTACTTTGGGAGGCCGAGGCAGGCGGATCACCTGAGGTTGGGAGTTCAAGACCAACCTGACCAACCCGGAGAAACCCCATCTCTACTAAAAACAACAACAACAACAACAAAACAAAATTAGCTGGGCATGGTGGTGCATGCTTGACTGTAATCCAAGCTACTTGGGAGGCTGAGGCAGGAGAATCACTTGAACCTTGGAGGCAGAGGTTGCGGTGCGCTGAGATCATGCCGTTGCACTCCAGCCTGGGCAACAAGAGTGAAACTCCTCCTCAAAAAAATAAAAGAAAAAGAATAAAAGAAAAAAAAGTTCTAATAGTTTATTTGGTTGGTTAACTGAAATATGGATTAAGAGATGGTCCAAAATGAGCAAGATGGAAATGCCTGATCTCTTGGTTTAACGTAGAGGAAGGGGTGCAAAGGCTTAGGGAGATTGGGATGGTGGAATGGATTAGTCAGTTTAGACCTACTTATCCCAGCTGGGAGGGTCCAGAAGATATACCCTTGACCAATGCTTTGTGAAATAGATTTGTGAAGGCAGCACCTGCAGTTTTGAAGAGGCTTGTAATTGCTCTTCTCTGTATGACAGATCTAACAGTGGGAAATGCAGTCACTTGACTACATTTTTAATTTAAATACAAAATTTAAATACAATGGGAATAACTGGATCCCAAGGTAGTAGGTCCCAATTGGCCACACTCAATGGTCAAAGGCAAGGTGGACGTAGGTACCATAACGAACAGCAGAGGCAAAGCAGCAATCAGCATAGGTTGACTCATGTAGACCACTGGCATTGGCTAATTAATCACAGTGTTCTGAGAAATGAAATTGATTGGAAACCTACTGCATTCCTACTTGATGTATACAAGCAGAAAGCTTCTAGGTCGAATGGAGAAAAGACTAATTTAAATTATAAAAACAGAGAATCGTGGCCCCTCAATTTTGAGACTTGAGCCAGTTTACAGACACAAAACCCCCTGAATGAAGGGGAGGATGGATCCCCTTGATGAAGGACCCCACTATATTACTGACAATTTATGCAGTGACTATTTTTCCTATCCTTCCGCAAGAATACCTCCGGCCTTTTACCAAGGTAAGTGTACATTGGGCAAAGGGAAATGATTAGACATTTCGGGGACTACCGGACACTGGCTCTGAGCTGACATTGATTCCAGGAGACCCAAAAATGTCATTATGGTCCCCCAGTTAAAACAGGGATTTGTGGAGGTTATGTAATTAATGAAGTTTTAGCTCAGGTCTGACGTACAGTGGGTCTAGAGGGTTATATTGTACCAAGAATAATTTAGAACTATATATGAGTTAATAAACATAAAGTTATAGAATAGTCATTGGTACAGTATAAAAACTCACAAAATGCAGCTATTACTAATATCATATATTAAGCCCTTCAAGGAAAAATATATATTATACTATAAAATGTCACCCATTTGCTTTGTTTACCATATATGTACCTATTTTTAACTTTTTAATGTCACTTAATTTCAGGTATGACTATTTCATACATCGTGTACTTATACTTTACTTTTTGTCACTTTGTTTTATTTTAATAAGTATAAGTCCTTAAAATTTAATGTTTTAATCAATAGAAGTTGTGTTGCATTTATTTGTAAGCTTGTCATATGTCTCAATTGTTTTTTTAAATTTTTTTGGTTTTGTTCTTATTTGCTTGAATCTTTTCCAAAGGGATTTTTAATAGTTTTTTAAAGTTATTTTTCTAGTTGATAAAATTAAGAAAATACTAATTTTGACTTACCTATATCAACAAAAAAAAAATTAGCCCACTTTTGTTTTGCTCTATTCAATCCAGTTAAATATTTTTCTTAATGCTCTGTCATTTTAAATACAGAAAATTTTTCATTATTTGATATTTTTACCATCTGCCATCTTTTTTGACAGATTAACAAAAATGACTATAATCTTTTTGCCATTTATCTTTTTTTAGTACTTCATTTATTCACTTACACTGTAATTGTTCTTTACATTGTTTTCTCTATTTTCAATCTCCTTTCATTAGATACATATCTTAAATTTTGGAAAGAAAGGAATGAGAAAGACTTCTTAACATTACAGACATGAGAAGATTTTTATCTTTTGTTGAGTTCAAACAAGTGACAACTCAGCAAGGCTTGACATTTGGTGGTCACAATTTTTTTTTCACTCAATATTCTGAAAACTGTACATTGTTAATTCCGGCATTTTGTTTGTGCAGTAATATCACAACCACTGACCTTTCTTCAGTAGTATCCATTAGTTTGTTTATTTGTCTTTCTTATTTTCCATTTCTGATGGCTTAAGTTATGTTTTTCTTATCTTTTCAGTTTAAAATTTTGTCATAATAAATCACTTTATTGATATTCCTGAGTAAACTATGAAATCATTATCAGCTTTCTGTCACTTGAAATCTTTACTATCTTTTAGTCATTTGCTTCTGATACAGAAATTATTGGTACCTTTCACTACATTATGTAACCTTGACATTTGTCACTCTTTTTTTTTCAACATTTCAAAATCATTCCCCTTTATTCTCCACATTCTAGGAGAGATTCTCACATTCGTTTTTGAGGTTACTGATTCAATATTCTGTAGCATCAAACTTTATTTTCCTTCCTTGAAATGCAGTCTTTTTTTATTCATTTTTGACTTATGTTATTACCTTTTAATCTCTTCTGATTTATTCCTTATGTTTTGTTTTTCTCATTTATAAGAACAAATGCCTTGAAATTCATTAAGAATGTGAACAGCATTCTAAATTTGTTATTTTGGGTTTTGCATTACATAATTTCAGAAGTATATGCTTCTTGTGTGTCTTCCAGATACTAATACATTTACTTATAATGTGTAATGTAGACAAATTGTTCCATGTTATCTTTTTGTCCTTATGTCTATTACTGTAAATACATATTGCATAGTATAGACTAAATGCAATAGAAATAGGACCAAATGGCTTAACACAATAGACACTTATACATATATGTGTGTGTGTGTGTGTGTATATATATATATATATATTGCTCCCAAAACAATGGTTGTTAAATGTACGGGAGGCAGATGATTTTTTATTCATGAACTCATTCAGTGACCCAGGCTCCGATTTATTATATCTCTACCAATGCATGGATATTTCTTATTCTCTGTGTGCCCCTGTCATAAGGAGAAAGAACAAACAATAGACTGTATAAGTGGTTTTAATGGACCAGATCTGGACCATAATGGCACACGTCATTATGGCGCATGTGCCATTGGTGGGCACTCAGTTCTATAGCTATATCTAACTATGAATGAGAAATGAGGCCATCTGAGTGCCAGAGAAGAAGAAAATGGATTTAGTTAATAGCTAGCAGTCTCAGAAATTCTCAAACAAGCAATATATGGTCTGTCAATATACAAGTCAGAATGAAGCAGACTGAGTAGGGTGTCTTTAGAAATAAATATTAATTAGCAACACTGGCCTTTAAACCTGCTTGGTAACATCACCCTTTCTCATAAAAGCATAAAATCTCAAATCTAGCCCAAAGTTTTTCTATACATTTGCATATCTTAACAAATATTTCAGTCCTTAAGTATTAAATAATAAATCAATAAGGTCTTGCCCAAGCTAATATTGAAAGATAAACTCACCCAATTTAGAATTATTTTCTTATTCAACCTCAGCATGACCTAGACTTAAAAATATCAAGTGAAAGGAGAGAGAGTTTGTCTTTTTTGGTATTTTATTGGCACATAGTAGCAAACATTAATGGCTGTTACTTTTAAAGAAATTGGAAGTCACATTCCTAGTTTTATAGATGGAGGATATGGTACCATGTAAAGCTCCAAGCCAGTTTCTAATCTTTAATAGATCTTAGGCTTTTGAATGTTTTCCCTACTGAAATCTTTTTTTTTTTTTTCTCACTTGATTTGCTGTATGTAATTCTGAATAAATACAGAATAGTCCATGGAGGAAAATGCATTAAATTCTCAGTAGGCTTTGTTCCTATTAGGTTTTTAAATGTTTCATAGCCTACTAGTTTTAGTCAATGTACTAGTTCTATCAAGCATACATTCTCATCAGTACTTATGAATCCTCCTAAATACTACTGGCTTCTCTTTAGAACCCTACCATTCCATTACCAGTTATTCTCCACAATATGAAACATTTGTCTAAATGTAGAGCTATGGTAAGTATAATAGTATTCATGACTGAGGAATATCATTCAGCTTTTGGACTCCACATGTACTGAGACAGGTGTTAGATCTAACAAGTATAATGAAAGATAACATTAACATAATCAGAATGACATAAAGCCTAAGTAATTTTTTAAAATCCAGATTTATCTGCATTGTCATTAGTGCCAATTACTTTTTGCTTTACATTTTCTGACAGCCTTAGCTTTCATTAAACGTTTTCATTTTTTCTTCAGTGATGCCACAGGTGTGTTTAAAGTGAGTGTCTTGTCCTTTTCTGTTTAAATGTTATTGTTATATAACATACTAGCCCTGGGTGTGTGTATATTATTTACAAAAAATATACAGAATTTCTAACTGAATAACTGTGCTGTAGTTTGTCTAAGTTTTATTATTATGGGATTCACACTAAAAGAAAATAGAACACTTTTCTTAATTACACTTGTTTAAGACTGTCTCACTGAAGGCGTTTCTCAAACTGATGTCCACTGGAAAATTTTTGTTAGTGATCCACAAAGAGTTACTACAGAAATTGGAGTATTTACAAACATTTCTAGAAAATGCCATTGCTGTAATATACAAGTACGTGATAGTTTTTTAGAAATCCATTTTTTTCACAATTATCCTTCTATGATTGCAGACAGGGAAAATAATCTTTCACCACAGATAGTCTGAGAAGTCGTGTCCAAGAAATATTCAGTACTACTTCCATTACGCTTCGTTTTCCTGAGTTGCTGCCTATGTCCTGTCTTCCCAGGTCATCCACGATTTATTCCATCATCCAGCTTTTTCTCTCAAAACTGGTCTGTACAGCCGGGTGGTGACTGACACCTATAATCCCAGAACTTCGAGATGCTGAGGCGAGTGGATCACCTGAGGTCAGGAGTTTAAGACCAGCCTGGCCAACATGATGAAATCTTGTCTCTACTAAAAATACAAAAATTAGCTGGGCATGGTGGCTCACATCTGTAGTCCCAGCTACTTGGGAGGCTGAGACAGGAGAATCACTTAATCCCAGGAGGTGGAGGTTGCAGTGGGCTGAGATACTGCCACTGCACTCCAGCCTGGGTGACAGAGCGAGACTCCATCTCAAAAACAACAACAACAACAAAAAACTAGTCTGTACATTGATTAATCTATCCCCTTTTTGTACCCTTCTCTAGCAACCCAAAATCTTTCATTGAGATTTAAGAAAATAACACTGAATCATCAAGACTCTCCTAAATTCTCAGTCTCACTTCTAAGTATTTTCAACAACCACATGCATATGCATACACGTCTGCTCCATCATTTTCTTTTTTTTTCTTTTTTTTCTTTTTTTTTTTGAGACAGAGTCTCGCTCTGTAGCCCGGGCTGGAGTGCAGTGGCCGGATCTCAGCTCACTGCAAGCTCCGCCTCCCAGGTTTACGTCATTCTCCTGCCTCAGCCTCCCGAGTAACTGGGACTACAGGCGCCCGCCACATCGCCCGGCTAGTTTTTTTGTATTTTTTTAGTAGAGACGGGGGCTTCACCGTTTTAGCCAGGATGGTCTCGATCTCCTGACCTCGTGATCCACCCGTCTCGGCCTCCCAAAGTGCTGGGATTACAGGCTTGAGCCACCGCACCCCGCCTACTCCATCATTTTCTAAACTATTTCATTCCTGCTTTTTTTTCTTTCACCTTCGTGAATAGTGTCTATTTTTTTCAATCAACAAACTTGTTCTAGTTTCACCTGTCTAAAATATCGGTCTAATCTATCATTTATTATCTATCAGTCATCTATCTCTTCTTTATTATTTATCTAATCTATTATCTATCTAGCTATTCCAACATAACATTCTTTTCCAAATACTGTCTCATTCCACAATTCCCCTTCATAAACATAAATAAATTAATGAATAAATTTTGAAAGAAGGGTCTATCCTTACCGCCTGTACTTTCTCATTTACCCTTCCCTCTTCACTGCATCTCTACTACTGCAATAAACTGCTTAACTGATGTATCAGCAAACATTTAACACAAAATACCACTTTGTGTTCTTACATCAGTTTATTTCTTCATGTTCTGCTTTCTCTGTCACCCTCTATTTTCTTCTAGCTTATTGCTCACTCTATCTCAGTTTCTGGTGCTTGATGCTCCTTTTATGTCATTTGAGCTTAGATCAGGGCTCGATCATCAAGCCTACTTCTCTTTTCTGAATATATCATCTTTCTCAAGCAATCTCATGTAGTTCCGTGACTACAAATAACATCCATATGCTGAGACTCTCAAATGTCTATCTGCAGCCTTAACTTTTCATCCAAAATGTAGACTCATTTCTGCAACAGCTTACTTGACATCTCCACTTAGATAACTATTAGGTCTGTTCTGCAATAGCTTACTTGACATCTCCACTTAGATAACTGTTAGGTCTGTCCAATTGAAGACATCCTGAAGGAACTCATAATTTTCTCTTCTACATGTGTTTTTTCCCTATGCTTCCCTTTCCTAGTAAATGACACCAGTACTAACTTTGTTGCTTAAACCAAAAAACTCGATTATCTTTGTTGATATTCATACTTTTTAACCTTTCCTTTAGAAAATATTTTCATCTCTACCTCCAAAATATATCACAGATTCTTTCACTTGTCCTCCACTGCTTCATTAACATACTTGGCTGGATCATGGTTATAACTACACGAGACTATATTAATAGCCTTCACTGGTCTTTGTGTAAGCTTCCGTCTTATGCTATTCTCCAAGCATCAGTCACACTAAATATTTGAATCACTCATCATGCAAGCATTTAAAACTTTTAGTAACTTTTTGTACAATTATAATAATATCCAAAATTATTGCAATAATGTAAAAGTGTTTGCTTTCTGCTCCTCTCTCAGAAATACCCAAAATATTTCTACACTTGTTATCAATCTAGTCACACGGGCTTTCAGATAGCTCGCAGCATTTGTGTTTGCTGTTCCTTTTGCCAATAATACTCTTCCCTGACTTCTCAATATTTATATGTATGTCTTGTCTGAAACCATGGCCCTTGACAGATCCTTCTCAGCCAATCAATTTAAAAGTACTCTCCATTGTTCAGTATCACAACACTCTTCTATTTTTATCACAGTGTATATCACTAACCGATACTATCTTGTTTGTGTGTGATTTTGTTTTTCTTATTTACGGTCTTCCCACCTTCTTCTCACATAAAATGTATGTCCCTGAATTTAATAATAAAGTTTGTCTTGATATGTGCTATACTTAGAAGAAGGCTTACTGGATAACTGAAATATTTTTTAAATGAATGAGATTTAGAAGCAGCTGAATTAACAGCTACTGGCCAGAGGTTATTTTAAACAAGAAGTTATTTAGGTCATGTTTTATGTGTATATTTTATCATTCAAGTTAATTTTAGTATTTATCTAGAGATTCAAACAGTTATGCTAACTTAAATTTTTCTCTAGTGGTTTCACCCAGACAAGAAAATGGTAGGAAAACTGATGTCACATAAAATGAAACATCTCTGGGAGCAAAGGAAAAGAAATGAAAATATAAAAGAAACCAAAGGTTTTATTTTCTTTTCTATTTTCCTTTTATTCTTAGTTGGAGCATATAATTATATATATTGTTGGGACAGTGCAATATTTTGAAACATGTATGCAATGTGCAATGGTCAAATCAGGGTATTTAACATATCTATCACCTTGAACATTATCATTTGTGTTGTAAACATTAAAAATCCTCTCTTCTAGCTTCTGTAAATATACACTAAATTATTTTAACCATATTTATCCTAAACTGCTACAGAACATTAGAATGTATTCCTCCCATCCAGGTGTAGCTTTGTATCCATTAACCAAACTCTCTTTATCCCCCACTTTCCACTACTTCTCCAGATGCTAATAACCACAATTCCACTGTCTACCTCTATAAGCTCAATTTTCCTTTAGCTCCCACATATGAGTGAGAACATGTGTTATTTATCTTTCTGTGCCTGACTTATTTCACTTAACCTAATGTCCTCCAGTATCATGCACGCTGCCACAAATGAAAGGATTTTCTTTTTTCATGGCTGAACAGTATCCCATTGTGACTACATACCACATTTTCTTTGTCCATACATCTTTTGATGTTGATGCCATATTTTTGCTATTGTGAATAAAGATGTGGAAAGCATGGGGTTCAAATACCTCTTTGATACACTAATTTCCTTTCCTTTGGATATAATACTCAGTAATTGGATTGCTGGATCATACCGTAGTTATATTTTTTGTTTTTAGGGAAACCTACATACTGTTTTCTATCATATGTGCATTAGTTTACATTCCCACCAACAGTATATGTAAGAGTTCTCTCAAATGATTATTTTAAAATACAGGTATTATAAATAAATGAAAACAGCTTTAATAGACCTTACCATTTCAAATGATTAAAAGAAAAAATTATCTGCTTTTTACAGATTATTTGTTTTTCAACTATGTGATTTGGGAAGGGACTAAGTATACTGACAAAGCAAAAAATAATGTAACTTCATTAAACATGCTAATTTAGATTCCTCTAAAAAATGCCAAACTATATTTTATTACTTTTCAATTACAACTAATCTATTTTGAAGTTCTAATTAAATGCCTGAATGAGAAAAAATGTTCTTGTTTTAGTTTTTAAAGGATTAGTGGTTGTTTCATTGACTGAAACATGAAACATAAATTTAAAAATTTATTTCTGGATGCAATAACAAAATTTTAGGTTTTGAGTAACAGTGAGATGAAAGCTTTAGAAATATTGTGTATGTGTTTTATTTTAACCGTGTTCTCTTAAAATGTTGTAGAAAAGTATATTTTCAGTTTAAATTGGTGTATTTTAAATTTACATTTGGGGACAGAGATGGATATTAGCACCATGCTTTGAAAATTTTAGTTCTTACTGTCAATTATTGAAAGTATTATTTTGTCTCACCAGAAGAATATAATTGCCATAGTTCAAGTTATCATTGTAGATATCCCCTGTGCTATCATATTTTACTCCATGAGAGTCTATGTGTGTTGATGTATAAAGATATGCTTACTGTAAATATATAAAAACTTTTCTTCAAACCTTTTGTTTGTCTATACTCTCTAAATAATTGGTTTGACTTGGGAAAAAATCTTATTTTAAAAGTGAAATTTCTTCAAATTGTCAAAGACTATTTATTATTTCACAGAATTTTATTATTTTTAGAAAAGCATAATTAGTGAGGGAATATAACCATAGAACATTTTTATTATTTACATAAATTTTACATCAACTAATTCAAATAAGATACAGCATTTCCTTTGTAATTCACGTATATTCGGTTGGAAAAATGGGCTAGTTTACTGATGAAGTGAGTAGACACATGGGAAAAAACTGGAACAGGTTCTAACACTGTAGGATCTTAGTTTAATACTGAAACAAGGGTTGATAAAATGAGTAAAAGAGAAACATTAAAATAGGAACCATAGGTCAGGTGTGGTGGCTAATGCCTGTAATCCCAGAACTTTAGGAGGCTCAGATGGGAGGATCACTTGAGGTCAGGGGTTCGAGACCAGCCTGGCCAACAAGGTGAAACTCCATCTGTACTAAACATATAAAAATCAGCTGGGCGTAATGGCATGTCTCTGTACTCCCAGCTACTCAGGAGGCTGAGTTAAGAGAGTCGCTTGAACCTGGGAGGCAGAAATTGCAGTGAGCCAAGATCGCATCACTGCACTTCAGTCTGGGCAACAGAGTGAGACTCAGTCTCAAATACATATATACGTATATGAATATAATCTCCAAAACATGAATCATGGTTAAATTTCTAAATATCTTTGGTTTTGGTTTTATCTTCATAATTAGCTGATGTAAAAAGAGTGATCAAGGAGGGTAAATCTATTAAAAGAAATTCTAACCAAAATGTTACTTTTCCAGATGATCAAGTCTGCCCTGACATCTGTCTACATTTGGGCAAGAATACAAATGAAGATTAACCTAAAAGTTATGAATGAGGCTAAGAAATTGTTACATAATACGTAATATAATTTTCTACCATGAAAAATATACCTTTATAAAAACAGAATTGAAGCACATGTGGAAAGATATGTTTTTTATGTCACTGAAAGTCCACAAAATATCAAAAACAGCTGTATTTCAACGATATTGTACATGTCTTGGTGTTCCTTGCTGGAACAGTGATAACTGTATTATTTGAAATAAACATAAATTACTTCCATGGTTTTTATGGTTTTAGGTCTTACATTTAAGTCTTTATTCCATCTTAAATTAATTTTTGTAGAAGGTGTAAGGAAGGGGTCCAGTTTCAGTTTTCTGCATATGGCTAGCCAGTTTCCCCAACACCATATATTAAATAGGGAATCCTTTCCCCATTGCTTGTTTTTATCAGGTTTATCAAAGATCAGATGGTTGTAGATGTGTGGCATTATTTCTAAGGCCTCTGTTTCTGTTCCATTGGTCTATATATCTGTTTTGGTACCAGTACCATACTGTTTTGATTACCGTGCCTTTTAGTATAGTTTGAAGTCAGCGTGATGCCTCCAGGTATAGTTTGAAGTCAGGTAGCATGATGCCTCTTTCTAGTTAGGATTGTCTCAGCTATATGGGCTCTTTTTTGGTTCCATATGAAATTTAAAGTAGTTTTT
This sequence comes from Rhinopithecus bieti, assembly GCF_001698545.2. NCBI lineage: Eukaryota > Metazoa > Chordata > Mammalia > Primates > Cercopithecidae > Rhinopithecus > Rhinopithecus bieti. Next base: position 842,507 of record NW_016803633.1, on the reverse strand, counting down.
TCTAATTCGGTGAAGAAAGTCAATGAATGATAGCTTGATGGGGATACCATTCAGAACGTAGGCATGGGCAAAGACTTCATGACTAAAACACCAAAAGCAATAGCAACAAAAGCCAAAATCGAATGGGATCTAATTAAACTAAAGAGCTTCAGCACAGCAAAAGAAACTATCATCAGAGTAAACAGGCAATCTACAGAATGGGAGAACATTTTTGCAATCTGTCCATCTGACAAAGGGCTAATATCTAGAATCTCCAAAGAACTTAAACAAATTTACAAGAGAAAAACAAACAACTCCATCAAAAAGTGGGTGAAGGATGTGAGCAGACACTTCTCAAAAGAAGACATTTATGCAGCCAACAAACATATGTAAAAAAGCTCATCTTCACTGGTCATTAGAGAAATGCAAATCAAAACAATGAAATACTATCTCATGCCAGTTACAATGGAGATCATTAAAAAGTCGGGAAACAACAGATGCTAGAGAGGATATGTAGAAATAGGAACACTTTTACACTGTTGGTGGGAGTGTAATTTCAGAAGTATATGCTTCTTGTAGAAGATAGTGTGGCAATTCCTCAAGGATCTAGAGCCAGAAATACCATTTGACCCAGCAATCTCATTACTGGATATATACCCAAAATATTATAAATCATTCTACTATAAAGACACGTGCACACATGTTTATTGCAACACTGTTTATCATAGCAAAGACTTGGAACCAACCCAAATGCCCATCAGTAATAGACTGGATAAAGAAAATGTGGCACATATCTACCATGGAATATTATGCAACCATAAAAAGGATGAGTTCACATACTTTGCAGGGACATGGATGAAGTTGGAAACCATCAGTCTCAGCAAAATAACACAAGAACAGAAAACCAAACACTGCCTGTTCTCACTCATAAGTTGGAGTTGAACAGTGAGAATACGTGGACAGATGGAGGGGAACATCACACACCAGGGCCTGCTGGGGGATGGAGGGCTTGGGGAAGGATAGCATTAGGATAAATACCTAATATAGATGACGGGTTGATGGGGGCAGTAAACCACCATGGCACCTGTATACCTATGTAACAAACCTGCACATACTGCACATGTATCCTAGAACTGAAAGTATACATATAAAAAATAAAAATGAATTGCAAATTATTATATATATTATACATTTGTATTTCAGATAAATCATAAAATAATAATATCGTAATTGCTAATTTGTGATCATTTGTGTTCAGTTGACAATAATGCCAAATTATATATTTGAGACATTATAATTCTCAGACAGTCATTAAGTAATTTCAATTTAGATATATTTTGCTCTACCAAAACAGGAATAACTGTAATTATTAATATAATTTTTCAGACCATATATAAATTCAGATATTAACCATTGAAATCAACTTAAAGCCTATAAAAAATCAAATATAATGAATTGATATAACAGAAGCTATTGAAATATTTTTATTTTATTATATGCAACTTTATTACTTATATTTCAATTTTTGCTATTAGCAGTGTATAAATCCATTCAGTACTTCTTAAATATTTTTAATTGTTTTTAAGCTATTATATTATAAAGAAATCAGAAAATAGCTCCATTTACTATTTATATTTTTTCAATGAAAATTTACCTTGATTGATAGTAGCCAGGAAAGAATCTGAAAATAATGATTGGGTTATTCATTTGGATTTTTTGCATGTAATTCTTTTCAGTCATACAAATAATTTTGTTTTCTGTTCTAATTTTCTTGGAATATTGAAATGCTACTTTAGTTGAATATTTCACATGCATTACCTTTACCTTTTTTTCTTTAATTTCATTCTTAAAATTAAATAGTCAAAAGTTATATTTTAGGTTTTAAAACTTTTATAACAACTTATATTCAAGAATCTATTGTATTTATGCTATTTGAAAAACTTATTGATTTTATTAATCTGTTTTCCTCTTTATTAAACTGTGTCTGTTTCCCATGAGATCAATGGAACAACCCACAAATCTTTAATTTGGACATGATTGCAACAGATGAGAAAGAAGATTTCTCTGGGGCCAAAACAGTGTTAGGAAACTTGATGTTTTGGTTATGCATGATTTCATGCCAGTTTTGAGCATTAGATCCTGAGTAATATAGGCATCCATATGTTCTCTCATATTTTTATTTAATTTTATTTTTTAACCTGATTTTGAAATGTAGGATTCTCTAAAGCCAAAGCCTAGAGTAGAGAAGTATAGGAGCAGTTACAGATCGTTCTTTTTGCCTTCGTCATACCCATCCTAGATTGGCTGCCTGACTCCATTATCACTTACTGATTTGGACCTGGTATTTTCTTACAACTATTTATAGTAATAACCCCTGTGATTGAGTGTTGAGAATCCTGCTGGTTTTTTCCATTGTCTCAGATATTTTGCTCTTGTGACTAACTTTGCTGTCTAAAAAGTTTGATGCCCTGACTACATCTGTTGCCAATTTGTCTCCTACACCAAAAACTGTCCTGTTCAACTATTGTTTCCTCCCCTTTCTTTGCTAAGCTAACTGATACTACAGCTAAAATCAGCCATAATTTCTTTTAAAACATATAGTTAGAGCTGAAATAAAAGTTGTGACAAGACATAAAATTTAATAAACTGTGATAGTACAACTTCTTTAATAAAACAGCTACTAAGTAGACTTTTTAAAAAAATATAACCTATAGTACATAGGAATTGTATTATTATTTCACTGCCTATTGAAGGACTAAACTAATATTCAGTTCATTACCCAGATACTTCTATGCCTCATTTCTCATTTGTCATTATGAAGCAAAAATCAAAATATAATCATTTAAATAGAGTTGAAGTTTTATTTCACTTTGGAAAAAAAGTACACACTTTTAAATGTAGATCAAAGTGAATAAAGTCGATACAATGAAAGAATATAAGCTAAATACTTTTGAGAAAAGAATTTGCATTGCCAAATATATAACAGAATTTCAGCCTTAAAAAGAAAAGCTGTTATTGAGTAAAATGGTCTCTTATGTGGTTGCAATGGAAGGAAGTTTTCCATCTGTATCTGGAATTAATAGCATCTGAAAAAAGAAATTGAATGCAAAATGATTCTTCTACTTGGCAAAATGAACATAGATAGATTAGATGCCTTGAGATAAAAAACCACCCAGAAGCAAAGAAAATTAAATGAAACAATGGTGAGTTAGATAACTATTGTGAGCCACAGAGGGAAGATGGAAAGTTGTAATGGATTTATACGAAAACAGGCACCACAACTAGCACTGGAAAGTGCTGTATGGAAGAAAATTAAGAATACTCTTAGCTACCTCCCTTGCTAGTGACCTTAAGGAATTCCTTTAGAATAGACCAGTTGACAGACTTGATGGTATTTGCAAGAGAAAAATGAATGTAGGGAAGCACATATGGACCCAGAAAATGAAAAGAAAAATAAAATTATGTATTGGTAAGTCCTTTGACCATTGCATGAATGTAGAAATTTTAAAAAATAATGAAAAAACAAAACAGAAAAGAAGATAGAATCATGTGATCTTTTAGAAGAAATGAGACTCAAAGATCAGTTTATCTAGCCTCTCAATCATTAAATGAAGTTCTAGAGTAACGAGAATATACTTGTTCCAAGGAGAATATTGTTAATTAAAAAATTTTTAAGACTGATATTTTCACAAATCAAAATAAAACACTATTTAATTTATACCCTATATTTTATAATGACTTTCAAGCTAAAAATGATGTGATTTTAGGGGACTTAAAAAGTTGTTGTATATGTGATGCTGTTATTAAAAGAGTAATTGCTTTAGCTGAGTCAGTGTGCCTCTTACCTACAATTTTTGCAGGAAAAGCTGAATTTAAGTAATTAAGTTTGACAGTTAAGTATTGCACATAACTTGTTACCAATATATTTTATATATCAAATCCCTATTCAGACCCTGTCAGAGAAAACATAATTTAACTGATTATATTTTTTAAGGATGAGGTATAAACACGCGCTAAAGAGGAAGCAGAAAATAACAATTTTTACTGAGTATAGAAGTGTAATAATTTCTAGGGCATTTACTCTTTAAAAATATTTATGGGCTGGGCACGGTGGCTCACGCCTGTAACCCCAGCACTTTGGGAAGCTGAGGCAGGCAGATCATGAGGTCAGGAGATTGAGACCATCCTGACTAACACGGTGAAATCGTGTCTCTACTAAAAATACAGAAAATTAGCTGGGCGTGGTGGCAAGCACCTGTAGTCCCAGCTACTGGGGAGGCTGAGGCAGGAGAACAGCATGAACCTGGGAGGTGGAGATTGCAGTGAGTCGAGATCACAACACTGCACTCTAGCCTGGGCAACACAGCGAGACTCTGTTTCAAAAAGTTAAAAAAATATGAATGTGATACTTAATCTGTATACTAAACTCTATAAGAAATATCAGTATTTTTAAATTTTTTATTTATAATTTTAAAAAACTTGATGTGAAGAATAAAGTGTGCCTATAATGACAAAGTACTTTTTAATGCATTTATGTAGTTACTTCATTTAAACTTGCTGATATGGTTTGGATGTTTGTCTCTTCAAAATTTCAGGTGGAAATGTGATTCCCAATTTTAGAGGTGGCTCTTGGTGGGAAGTGATTGGATCATGGGGGTGGATCCCTCATGAATGATTTAGCACCATCCCCTTGGTGATAAGTGAGTTTCTCGTACAGTTAGTTCATGTGAGGTATGGTTAAAAGAATCGAAGATCCCCCGCCCTTCTCTCTCTCTCTCTCTGGCTTCCACTTTCTCCATGTGACCTGCTTGCTCCCCTTTTACCTTTCACCATGATTGTAAACTTCCTGAGGTCCTAGCCAGAAGCAGATGCTGGCAACATGTTTCCGGTACAGCCTACAGAACTGTGAACTAATTAAGCTTACCTTCTCTATAAATTACCCAGTCTCAGGTATTTATTCATAGAGATGCAAAAACAGACTGACATACTTGCCTAGTAAGAAATGTGTTGGTATGAAATGTATTGTTTTTATTTAAAATTGTAATTACACTTTTAATTCCTTTGCTCATTCATAGATGCAACATTTCAGTAGGTATTTTCTACTTAGAGGACTGTGAGTGTTAGAAATTTTTATTATTTTACATGAAAGATAAGGTAATACAATTGTACCAGTAAGTCTAGAAATTTTCCAATGGTAATAAATGCCTATATAGTTTCAAGGATTCTCTCTCTGTGTTTATGTTGACTGTTGAAACATATTTATGGGACATATTTGGGCTGAGCTGAATGCTTTTATATTTTAAGAACAACTTCTGGGAAATAATTTGTAAATAGATGAAAATAAAACTCTAAAGAGATGTTCCTGATTAAGTCCTATGATCAGTGCTGCAAACACATTCCTTCACAACACTGTGGGCAAGTTCTTCAGCACATCATTTAATACCCTCAAAATTAGGTCTCCTTTTCATGGTTTTGCACAGCGGTCAAGTATTTTAAAATTCCATGTATATATAACCTTGTTAACAGCACTGAGGTTTTCTCATACATGTGCATTTGCCTAGAATATTCTATATTCAAAGGGTGAATTCCAACTGCTCCTTCAAGACACAACTTGAAATAAGACAGAACTATACTCACTCATCACTCAACTTTGCTAATAGTTCCATTGTCTCATATATATATATATATATGTGTGTGTGTGTGTGTATAACTATCCTTGTAATTATCAGTTTGATATCATCTTATAATAGTGTAATAATGGATACTCATAAATGTAATTATGCATAATATGATTATTATGTACAATTATTTACCACACTGGAGATGACTCTACAAATTGAAAAATTAGAAGAATCAGTTCTGTGATATAAGATACTATAGAATAAAAAATGCCTAATGTTTGCAAAAAGAAAAGAAGGATGTCTTGGAGATTTCTAGGAAGCATGTATCAAAGGAGGTTGACTTTCATTATTTAAAAAATGGTAATGAGTGACAAATATAATTGTTAAATGAGAAGTGAATCTTAAATATTCTTTTGAAATATTTCCACCAAGGATAACGAAAATTTCTTTTTAAGTTTGGGGCCTAAATGGTTGCCATGAGCACTTGCGATTTTAGAGGAAGAACAGAAGAAAACAAAAGAAACTGTTCTCTACATATGCAGTTGATTAAGAATCTATTAGTATACACAGAGAAGAGAAAACATCAATATTTTATAAGCTACATTATCCATATTATAAGAAGTTCTCTTTCATACATAAAAAGTTATTTCCCTGATTGTTTCATAATTACTCATACATTAAATATTTACAGTTTTGTTCTTTCTTTAAAGGTATAGAGAAACCGGTGGCCACTATTTATAGAACGATTCTATTTGCTATTAAAATTAACCAAATACAATTTTTGTCTTTTCAAAGTATTTTAAATATTTTGAGATCTAATGCTACATTGAATAGAGCAATCTGTCCATGAATTAAGTGTTTCCTAAATATATTGAATATACTTTAAGGCAACATGCCTCTATTTTTTATGAAACCAGAATGCTCTAAATAAAAAGAAGGGCCACAAATTAATGAAAATATTTGAGAAATATTATTTTTACTATCCCTTTTCAAGCACACCAATCATAATACTAGCTAGCCAACATTTATAAAGTACTTAAAATGTACTAGCTATTGTTATAATCAGTTTACATGTCGTAAATCATTTAACCATTGCAAAAAATTTTGTACAGTGATTTGTTATACTCATTTGATGGATAAAACTGAAACACAAAATCATAAAAAGCCCTGCCTATTCTCATATGATAAATAATTGTGGAGATTTGAACGTTACCAGTCTAGCTGAAAGTGCAGCCAAATTTTTTGTCAGTTTATAACAAGGATGGTCTTTACTCCAGTTTCCAATAACTTGTTTATCTGTTTCATCGGAAGCTTCATCAGAGTGGTCTTATTTCTCATATTTCTATCAGCATTTGGGTAATGACCACTTAACTAATCTCTAAAGAGTTCAAAACTTTCCCTAGTCTTCTTTTCTTCAAATCTCTCACTGCAATTCAAATTTTTTCTATTGTGCTCCTTCAAATTCTTCTAGTTTCTTCTGATCATTACCCAGTTTCACAGCTGTTTTCACATATTCAGTTATTTGTTATTAGTGACAGCACCCTCCTGGTACCAATTTTCTGTCTTACTTCATTTTCTGTTCTTATAACAGAATACCTAAAACTGACTTATTTATAAAGAACAGAAATATACTTATTACAAGTATGGAGACTAAGAAGTCTCAGCTTGAAGGACTTCTTACAAAGGAAGAAGAAACAAAATAGAATTGGGTTTTTTAAAGGCTGGGGAGGATAAGGGAGAAGGGGAAAAAGAAAAGATTGGTTAATGGATAAGAAATTATAGCTAGATAAGATGATTACATTGTAAAATTATTTATCACTGTAGAGTGACTATAGTTAACAACAATTTTTTGTATATTTCCAAATAGCCTGAAGAGAAGATTTTGAATGTTCTCAACACAAAAGAATTATAAATGTTTGAGATGGATTTGCTAATTATCCTGATTTGATATATTACATTTTGTACACATATATTAAAATATCACACTGTACCCTATAAATATAAGCAATTGTTATGTGCCAATTAAAATAACAAATATAAATAAACTAAACTTTGAAATACCTCTTTTCTGTATTAAAAAGATAAACTACATTGTATTAATGAGATTTTCTTTAATTTCTTTAAGAATGTGTCCATAAATATCAAATTAATATTAAATATATCGTTCCAGGAATACTGAAGACCAATATTAAATTTTTATATTTGTATTTATTCATTTATTTAAAATTTTCATTCCAGCTTTTACTTTAAATTCAGGGGATACATGTTAAATTTTGTTACATGTATAAACTGGGTGTTGTGGTTGTTTTATATGCAAAATATTTTATCACCCAGTTAGTGAGCATAGTACCCAATAGACAGTTTTTCTATTCTTACCTTCCTCTCAATCTCCATCCTCAGGTAGACCCTGGTGTCTCTTGTTCTTTTTGTATCCATGTGTACTCAATGTATAGCTCCCACCTATAAGTGAGAATATGTGGTATTTGGTTTTCTGTTATGGCATTAATTCCTTTAGGATAATGGACTCCAGCAGCACCTATGTTGCTGTAAAGGACAAAATTTCATTCTTTTTTTTTATGGTCGCATAGTATTCTATGATGCATATGTACCACATTTCATTTTTCAAGTCCACTGTTGATGGGTATCTAAGTTGATTCCACATCTTTGTTCTTGTGAAAAGTGCTGTGATGAACATATGTGTGCATGTGTCTTGTTGGTTGAATAATTTGTATTCCTTTGGGTATGTATTCAGTAAAGTGATTGTAGGGTCAAATAGTTCTGTTTCAAGTATTTTGAGATTCTCCAAACTGCTTTCCACAGTGGCTGATAAGTTACATTCCCACCACCAGCATATAAGTTTTCTCTCTTTTTTTTTTTTTTTTTTGACTTTTTAATAGCCATTTTGACTGGTGTGAGAAGGTATCTCATTGTGCATTTGATTTGTCCTTCTCTAATGATTAGTGAGGTTAAACATTTTTTCATATGTTTGTTAGCTTCATAAATGTCTGCTTTTTAGAAATGCCTGTTCACATTCTTTGCCTATTTTTATGGCTTTTTTGTTTGTTTGTTGATTTGTTTAAGTTCCTTATAGATTCTGGGTATTAGACATTTGTCAGTTGCATAGTTTGCAAATATTTTCTCCTGCTCTGTAGGTTGTACGCTTACTCTGTGTGTGTGTGTGTGTGTGTGTGTGTATGTGTGTGTGTATGTATGTATGTATCTATCTATCTATATTTCTGTGCAGAAACTCTTTAGCTCAATTAGGTCCTACTTATCAATTTTTGTTTTGGTTAGAATTGCTTTTGGAGTCTTCATTATAAAATCTTTGCCAGGGCCTATGTCCAGAGTGGTATGTTCTAGTTTTCTTCTAGGGTTTATGCAATTTTAGGTTTTACATTTAAGTCTTTAATCTACCTTGAGTTTATTTTTGTATATAGTGTAAAGAAATGGCCCAGTTTCAATCTTATGCATATGGCTAGCCAATTATCTCTGCAGCATTTGTGAAACAGACAGTCATTTCCCTATTGTTTGTTTTCCTCAACTTTGTTGAAGATTAGATGGTTGTAGATGCATAGCTTTATTTCTGGGTTCCCTAACCTTTTCCATTGGTCTATGTGTCTGTTTTTGTACCAGTACCATGCAGTTTTATTTACTGTAGCCTTGTAGTGTAGTTTGAAGTTGAGTTGTATGACATATTCTATTGGATTTCAGCCCAAACTACAACACCAAAAATATTTTGCTAATATAACCCCAATAAAACCAATGGGAAGAATTCAGCCACAAATTAAGACCCCTGCACAAAACTTCAGACCTCTATGCAAATTACACCACAGTTAAAGGAATATCAGCCCACACAAATGAGAAATATCCAGCACAAGAATTCCGGCAACTCTAGAACCCAGAGTTTCTTACTTCCAGATGATCACACTAGCTCTTCAGCAATGATTAACCAGAGTGAAATGGCTGAAATGACAGACAGAATTCAAAATCTGGATGGCAGCAAAAAGTTTTGAGATTCAGGAGAAAGTTATAACTCAATCCAAGAATTCTAAGGAATCCAATAAAAATATTCAAGAGCTCAAAGATGAAATAGTCATTTTAAGAAATAACCAAACTGATGTGATAAAACTGAAAAGCTCACTATGAGAATTTCTTAGCACAGTCAGAAGTATTAACAGCAGAATAGACCAAGCTGAGGAAAGAATCTCAGAGGTTTAAGCCCTGTTTTTTGAATCAACTTATGCAGACCTAAATAAAGAAAAAAAGAAAGAAAAGACAATGAATGAAACCTCTGAGGAATATGGGGTATGTAAAAAGTCCAAACCTATAACTAATTGGTACCCCTGAAAGACAGGGAAAGTAAACAACTTAGAAAATCTATTTGAGGATATTGTTCATGAAAATTTCCCCAACCTTGCTAAAGAGATTGACATTCAATTCAGAAAACTCAGAGAACCCCTGCAAAATACTGTATAAGACAACCATAGCCAAGAAAAAAGTCATCAGATTCTCCAGCGTCAACATGAAAGAAAAAAACATTAAAGACAGCTAGAAAGAAGGTGCAGGTCACCTACAAAGAAAATTCCACTGGGTTAGTTGTGGAACTTCCAGCAGAAATCTTAAAAGCCCGAAGTGTTGGGGTCTATATTCAGCATCCTTAGATAAAATAAATTTCAACCAAGAATTTTATATTCAGCCAAACTAATCTACATAAGCCAAGGAGAAATAAGGTCCTTTTCAAACAAGCAAACACTAAGGGAATTTGTTATCAACACACTGCCTTAGAAAAGATCCATAAGAGAATGCTGAACATAGAAAGGAAAGATTGTTGCTAGCCACCACAAAAACACACTTAAGTTCACAAACCCCAGACACTATAAAACAACTACACAATCAAGTCCACATAACAACCAGCTAACAGCATGATGACAGAATCAAATCCACACATATCTATTTTAATCTTGAACATAAACGGGCTAAATGCTCCACTTAACAAGAACAGAATTTGAAGTTGGATAAAGTATCAAGACCCAAGTGTATGCTGTCTTCAGGAGACTCATCTCACATGCAATGACAACCATAGGCTGAAAGTATTGGGATGAAGAAAAATCAAGCAAGCAGAAAACAAAAAAGAGCAAGAGTTGCTATTCTTATTTGAGACAAAACAGAGTTTAGTAATGATCAAAAAAGACAAAGAGCATTACATAATAATAAAGGGTTCAATTCAACATGAAGTTTTATTTTCTAAAAAATTCATTAGATTCTATCCCCACAGTATCTCCTAAGATGATTTTACTATTGGAATCATGAATCTCATAGATTGCCTTTGTAGTTTGCTTTATAAAATTTCCATTTGCCTGTCACTGTGACACAAATTGAAGAAAAATGTTAAACTACTTAAATTCAAGGCAAAGGCATTTATGGAATAAAGGAAACTAGACATAATTTCTTATTTCAGAAAAAGATTGATTTTTGGAACCAGAAAAAATGGTATAATAAGTAATTGTATCATTGGTATAGGCTCATGTCTAGTTTAGAAATTTTATTTTGCAAGTTATTAAATTACTGTTGCATTGATATTTTCATTATCTTCATAAAATGTTGCCTTAAGGATTTATTTATCATTTATTTGCTCAGGTGTAAGTAAAATATAAAATTTTAATACTTTAAAATTTTACTAGGATACAAGACACTTAAATATAACATCTACTTAAAATTTTGTTAGTAATTCAGTTATTTTTATTATATTAAATTCAGTTATTTAAAATTACACATGGATAATTAATGACCATTCTCCATAGCTAGTCCAGGAGGATCTTTACAATATCTGATCAGCAAGATTACATAATTGCTATAAACAACATTTACTTATTTCCCATTCTTCTTTTTTGGGGTATGATTTTTTATTGCAAGTATTCCAATGGTGCTTCTTTATTGTGTCTATGGTGTGATGAGGACATGTTACTCATTGTTTCATTTATAGGCCCCCAGACCACATATATCTGGATTGTACATCACTCAAAGGTAATAAAATTTGAGCTGGATATGGTTCCTGGATGGGTTTCGAGTTGTCTTCCTTAAAGAGGGATTTGACAGCATTAAATATATTCAAAGAAATCTTCAAAGCTCTATAGAGAGGTGAGAATTCCAGAGTATAGTTTATTAGCTCTTTATTTAAAAAATCATTTTATTTCTTGACAAACACCTCGTTTATAATACCTAAGTTCCCTCTCAATTAAGTGGAGAAAGCATCTACCTTTTAGCAGTAAATATGCTGAGTCAAGACTTAAGATGCAAAAGTGCCCTTACTATCATTTCGCATACAAGCTCTTTCACCAAATAGGTGTAGATAACTGTGTAGTGGTAAGAGATGGAGGTAGAAGGTAAAATGAGCTTGAGTTTTTAAATTGCAACATAAAATGAATGCTTCTTCTCACCCAGAAACACCTATTTTATATTATTATATGAATGGAAAATAACATTATTTTATATTTAAGCCACTTTCATGTTGGTTTGTCTGTCATATTGTAGTAGCTTGAGTTACCGTATTACAATGGCATCTCACAAAACAGCCCAAACTAATGTGTCTTCAATCTTAAGCTGTTTCGTCTTAAGTTCTCTGAATTGTGTATCTAAACAGGTTTCATACCACAGATGTTCTTGATTCTCAAAAGGATTAACAATATAATTAGCAGATTTTATTTTTCCAGAAACTTCATTGAACTAAATATTAATATATCTATGTCTTATACATCTAAACTGTTTTATTAAAATTAATCTCAATACAGGGACTGTTTTAAGATCATCCTAAATATTTTATTTTCCCCCCTTTGTTTAAACAGTTCTATATTTAGAACATGTTTTGGTTCTAATGAAGAGCATAATTTTGTTTATTTTTAGAAAAATATAAAGTTTCTCTACCCAAGAAAGCCACTCTCTTCCATTAGTGTACACATTCAAGAAATAAATACGTGGGCTATTGAAGGAGAAAGCAGATACAGTTGGCCCTTTGTAACCATGAGTTTCATGGATACAAATAATTAAATCAACAGAGAATTCAATCAATGGATCAAACATATTCAGAAAAAAATTCTACAGTTTGAAAAAGCAAAATGTGAGATTGCCATGCAGTAAGAACTATATTGAATTCACACACATGATATGGGAGAAGCTACACAGGTTATATTAAAAAACTAGGCCATTTTATATAAGGGATTTGAGCTTTCACAGATTTTGTTATCCATAGAGTTGCGGTGTACAGTTGGTGGGAAATGGGTTGCTGGGACAAATCTCCCATGGATACCAAGGGAAGACTGTATTCACTTATCTGGGCAGATCAACTCAGGTAATTAATACCATAGACATAATTGCCTTTTTGTACAATATTAACTTTAGGAGATCATTACAAATTAACCTTCCATCATTTGCTTCTGTCTGGGCAAAGTATAAGCCTATGAAAATCTTTTAAGGGTTGATACCATCCACAAACTTTGTCACTCTTGTTTACTAAAATTTTGATCTGACATGATCATTGTTTTTTCTTCACATTGGACTGGAGATACTAAATGTAAGGTTTAGTATCTGTGTAAATATAGTTCTTCTATGTGTGGTGTTTTAAGTGAAAAAATAGAATATTGCCAGTGTTCTTTATCCACACAATTCACAATTTCATAGAGGGAGTTTCATCAATGGCTTTTTCTCTATAATTATAACATATTGAAAGTCCAAAATCTTCTCTTCTTTGCTAAGATACAGACAGTTATAAAGGAAAGAGAAATAAGAATGTTGGATTTTTTTAAAAGTTAGGCCATTGAAAGTTTAGAGAACAAGTATCCAAAATTTTTCCCATCACTAACCTCAAATAAGGTCAGAGCTACAGAAGGCTAACATTAACCACTCCTATTTTCAGATAGAAAAGCATCCAGTACATGGGCAGAAAGAATAAAACTTATCTTTCATCTAAGAAGTCATATATCAGTGTCTTCAGGTCATTGTGAAACATTTCTTAAACTTAAACTTAAACATTTCTAAAACATTTCTGAAGTTTTCTTTAACTCCATTGCAATCACTCTTTTATTAGAGAACAAGTGATGGTTAGACTTCATCCAATGAAACAAAAATAATTTCTCATTGTAGCTAATACAAATAGATAACCATAATGAATATCTAAATAGTTGGATACCATTTTTTAAAAAGGGGAAGTGATAATTTTGTATAAAAGCAAGGTTAATTGTATACCTTACCTAAACTTAGAGCATGCAACAATTTTCTATTTAACACACTGGAAAAGAAAAAAGTTATTAAAGTGCAATGCAATTTAGTAATTTAGGAAACCAATAATATACTGATTCTGGGGCAAAGTACATTATATTTCTTCACTTCCCATACTTTGGACAATTTGTAATTGTCAAAAAAATGGACATGTGATATTTTTACTCAAGATATTTCACACTTGATCGCAGTTTCTAGTTAATCAGCAATTGTCTAACACAGATTGTCAACAGAGAGTAGTTCTGTGAATATTTAAAGTGGAAGAAGAATTTATGTACTGATTTTAGGATTTTGAGGAAGTTTACATATGAAAGAAAAGAAAGAAAACCTATATTTGTAGAATAATACTTTTTTAATTAAAAGAGCAAATCAAAAGATGTATAAATAGGTCTTGAATATTAATTAAAAAGTATTTTTTACAAGGCACTGGATCTTCCACTGTGAAAGATGTAAATAAATATATTATCACATATCCTATAAAAATTAGTCTTAACATTTAATAGAAGGGCAATATGTACATATATTTCAAACTATATATAGTTATATAAACAATTTCCAAACATATATACCTATATGTACATGTATATATTATACATATATGTACATATATATGTGTGTATGGGTGTGTGTGTATCTACCTGTATGTCTCTCAAAAGGGAAAAGGCAAGGTGTAATATTTCTTTATTATTGCAACAATGCTACATAAAAAGTAGCCATAAAACTCAGTGGTTTACTACACAAAACTTACACTTATGAGCTGAACTTCTGCTGGGATCTTCTGAGCTATGTGTGACTCTGCTGCGTTGAGGTGGGTTTAGCTGAGTTCAGTTGGGCCTGCCTATGGGCTGCAGGTCACATTCAGGTCTTATTCACATATATTCACATATCTTCTTATTTGAGGACTCAGGTTGAAGGAGCAAGTGCTATTCAAGATACAAAGCTCTCAAGGAAGAGGGCAGGTTTTCAAGAAGATTATGTGTATACCCATAATATCTTTTAAATTAATTCTATGCTCAGAATTGGTCCTTTGTCGTATCTTCCTAGCTGACATATGAACAAGCATGACAGATGACCAAGCCCCAAATCAGTGGAAGGTGGAATGTATTTCTCGTTTCCTGTGAGTCATGTGGAAGTATAAGACAATGGACAAATATATATAGGATAATATCCTATTTCGGGGAAGCAACAAAGATTGGGAGCAATCATTCAATGTATTACACAGGAATTTTTAAAAAGCCCAAACAGTGCCTAGAGAGAGCATATGATAACCCTGTTTTATTATCAGCTTCCTTCCCGAACCACTGTCTTCCACCTAATAAGAAACTATGACTTCCTGAATTAAATGAATCACGTATTACTCAGATTTGGATCCCTGGTTTGGATCCCCAGGTCTAAAGGTAGATAGATAGTGAATAAGTGGGCTATTTCAATTATCTTGTAACTGGAATTTAATCTTCCAGCATGTCACCTTCTAATCTATCCCCCATTTATTTTATTTTCAGAGTGATTTTACTCAATATTGTATAATTGTCAGACATTTATTTAAAACTCCCTTTTTACACTTCTCCATTGCCTTTAAGACAAAATGTATACTTGGAAACTTCCAATACAAAGCCAAGTTAAGACTTCTTACCTCCTGCAAGCCTTCAGCAATCCCTTCCTTTGACAAAATGATATTCTATTCACCATGCTTCTACACATTTGGTGCCAAATCTTATATAGTGGCTTAATAGATAATACAATTATATTTTATATGTGTTTTTATATGTACATTCTAACATATATTTCAGTATTTACTCTAAAATTGTGTCTTTATTATTTTGGCCAAACAAAACAAGATAGATTCCTCTTTGACTCGCAAAAGATTTCTAAAATTAAATTTTCAAATATCTCACCTTTCTATTTGTCTCTCAATATTAACCTTAAATTTTTTTTAAGATTCATTTTCTGTCATAATGTGTAACTTTCCTTCTCTCCTTTTAGATCACTCTTTTAACTTTCTTTCCTTAACAGAAATCAGGCTTATCTCTGAGAACACCACTTCAACTGAAGAATGCTTAACTGATGACTATTTATTTATTTTTTATAAACCATGTGCTTTAAAGATAACACAGAAGATTGGCATTCTTTTTATTCTCCATTAGAAATTCCATATTACTAATCCTGCATACATTTTCAGAAGAAAATAATCTCCATCTCTCAGTTGAATAAAAATAAAATAAATTTAAATATTTAAAAAAGAAAAGAAAAGAGAAAGAAATGCAGATCATTTTAAGATCAAGTCATTGAGCTACACCAGTCTCTTCCTCTTCTTAACACTGTCATCTGTGACTTTCAGTTAGTTCCCATCACTCCTCAAAGATTTTATATGTGGTTTAGATATTCACCTTTATCCCAAGCCCTAACTTCATATGTATTGACATTAACATTCATGTACACAACATGTCCAGCTGCAGAGCTCCTTAGGTTTTACAATTTCTTAACGAGCTTCTATGGCTTCTCACTTGTCACTTACTTTCACGGTCAGACTTTGAGCCTTTTCATAACCCAAATCTGCTTAATCTTCAAAAATCACTAATTCAATAATCTCACTTTATGGCCAATGTCTCATTTCCTTAAGTCTTGTTCAACTAATTTTAGCGATTTTTTACTTCATCAAGATTTCCAGTTTCTTGAAATTGGCACATTTTACAAGTTTGTTAGCTATCTCATTTTTTTTCCGACTCAGCTTTATTCATTTATTTTTATGTCCATTTGTTCAAGAGTATATCTAGATATATAAATTTCTATTATCTCTCTGAAATGTTTTCAAATCTATATTGAAAATTTTATCTTCTGTGAACTGAATAATCTTCACCAAGACTGACCCTGATCATCCAATTGCTTCATGAGATTTTCCCATAACAGGATAAAATTTTTTCCACTATGAATTTTTAACCACCAACCTTAATTAGGATCTCCAATTTGTTCTGCAATCCTACATTTCTGGCTCTCTTCCCCATCTCCTATCTGACCCGTTTCTAACTCTCTTCCAATTTCCAGTTTTCAGTTTCTTTCCATTTATTCCAAAAAGATGACCTTGTACAATGTAAAACTGCTTTGTGCCTCATATTTCTTTCATATATAGAGCTCCTAAATGTTGGCTTGTTGTTAATTAGCTTATATCATTATGATTATTAGTGGCATTTGCTTCCTTCTCTCCTCTTTCCCCATGTTACAATAAAATTCTGACTTCCCATGTTTCTCACATAGTTGCATCATTTACATTGGCTTTTAAATCAATTCGAGTGTATCCTATTCAAAATGCAAAAAATAAAATAATGCAACAAAATCTTACTTTTCACCTCATATTTAGTATGCTTTCTTACCTGGAGCAAAGTTCTAAAACATCTTATCCATATGTTATGCCTTATTCCATTTTATTTTTAATCTCCCCCTCACTACACCATTCTGTCTTTCAGCCTCCATCTCTCTATAGATAAAATTCTTACCAAGGTTAATAATTATTTGTTTGTCACTAAATATATTACTGCTGAACACTCCCACCTTCTCAGAACACTCTCTTTATACTGTATTTTATTTTCAAAATTCTCCCGAATTTACTCATACTTCTCATCCTTTGTAATCCACAACAAAATGGTAGATTTTCTAGAGTTTCAGTCCCAAGGTCTCAAGTTGTCTCAAGCTAGACTGTTCTCCTAGGCAATTCCTTCTTTATATCTGACTTTCATATATATTAGTCAAAAAACCAAAAACATTTATCTGTTAAGAATGGCCTGTTAGCTTCAGATACTTATATCTAACTACGTAACTAACATTAATTTTTATATATCTCGAAGACACTCTTACACAACAAAGACAGAAACTAAAATTATGATCATTACACACATACATGATCCCTTACCACAGTTTTTCTTCACAAATGGAACAAATATCCATCAGGTTATGTAAACCAGAAACCCAAGAATCATCTATGACATCTGCCTCTCATTTACCCCAATATCCATATCACTGGAAAATTTTATTGACTTAGCTTACTAAAAATCTCATGAGCTTGAACACTTACATGAAATACTATGAATCTCATAATCTTCCCTAGTCCTGGATACCACCATTTCCTTCCCAGTATAAAAACGTTGACATTTACCCATTTCAATTTTTAAAAAATCCAGAACAGTCTTTTAAGTGAGCAAATAAGGTCATATTACCCCAATATATAGGGTGGTTAAATGGCTTTTTACTGTTATTAGGGTGAAGACAACATGCCTAAACACTGCTTAAATGCTCTGAGTGTTTGGGTACCCACCTAATTCTCCAACCTCATCTACACCACATTCTCTCTAACTGCAGCAACACTGAACACTGGCTTTCTTTTAGTTCCTCACATTCACCATGCCTCGTTTTACATACACTATTCCTGCTGCCTGGTTATAATTCCAACCTCTCTTCCATCCATTCATCTGAGGCTTCTGGTTTTCATGAAACTACCACTTTGAAGGAGCTAATTTCTCACATAGTAATTACTAATTAATTGATTATAGATCAAATGATCAATTAAAATCTTTTATAGCTCCATCTCTTTTTTAGAGCATATTACTTTATGACACTAATAATATAGCAGATGATATTTCTATTTTTTAATTATTATTGAATCTTTTATTTTTATTATTATACTTTAAGTTCTAGGGTACATGTGCATAATGTGCAGGTTTGTTACATATGTATACTTGTGCCATGTTGGTGTGCTGCAACCATCAACTCATCATTTACATCGGGTATAACTCCCAGTGCAATCCCTCCCCCCTCCCCCCTCCCCATGATAGGCCCCGATGTGTGATGTTCCCCTTCCCGAGTCCAAGTGATGTCATTGTTCAGTTCCCACCTATGAGTGAGAACATGCGGTGTTTGGTTTTCTGTTCTTGTGATAGTTTGCTAAGAATGATGGTTTCCAGCTGCATCCATGTCCCTACAAAGGAC
>NW_016803633.1:792961-819630 GCF_001698545.2 Rhinopithecus bieti | reverse complement strand
TCCCAGGGGCTTTGTTTACCTACTTAAGCCTCAGCAATGGCGGGCGTCCCTCCCCCAGCCTCGCTGCTGCCTTGTGGTTAGTTCACAGACTGCTGTGGTAGCAATGAGGGAGGCTCCGTGGGCGTGGGACCCTCCTGGCCAGGTGTGGGATATAATCTCCTGGTGTGCCCGTTTGCTTAAAGTGCAGTATTGGGGTGGGAGTTACCCGATTTTCCAGGTGTTGTGTGTCTCAGCTCCCCTGGCTAGGAAAAGGGATTCCCTTCCCTCTTGCGCTTCCCAGGTGAGGCAATGCCTCACCCCGCTTCAGCTCTCCCTGGTCAGGCTGCAGCAGCTGACCAGCATCGATTGTCTGGCACTCCCTAGTGAGATTACCCCAGTACCTCAGTTGAAAATGCAGAAATCACCGGTCTTCTGTGTCGCTCGCGCTGGGAGTTGGAGACTGGAGCTGTTCCTATTCGGCCATCTTGCTCCGCCCCCCCCAAGTAGAAGGTTTATTACTGAATCGTTAGTGGTTGTCAGAGTACCCACGCACACAATAGGTGTTTTGTAAATGTTTGTTGAATGACTAAGCAAAAAACTAACAGAGTGGCTTGTTCAGTGATGATTTGTAATAAATTATTTTTATTGAGATGGAATTAGACATACCTTGGCAGTAAGCTGGTGTTCCATAAATGTCAGCTTGAAATGTGTGAAAAACAATTTTGGACTTTGTGTTTATATTATTGGGCAAACAAGTCTATTTATTCAAATAGACTGGCCATCAAATGAAATAGTGACTTGAAAGTTATGTCACTGGTCAAAATATTAGATATTCTCCCATATTTCATTTTCATATTGATAAAATATGTTTCTGACAAACTCACTTGCAGCAAGAATGGGCTCTACTACTGTTTCTAGCTAGACTAATAATATACTATTTTATTTTTTCTAATTTCTTCCCCAAACTTTCAAAGATAATAGGACTAAATTTTTTCTTCTATTTATTTCCACTTGTTTCTATAGCCCTGTTTTTTTTTTTTTTTTGTTTGCTTTTGTTTTGTTTTGTTTTGTTTTTTGGCCCTTAGTTATATTTTTACCAAACTACATTAAAGATAATTTTCAATAGAATTATCTACTTTCTTGAGCATAAATTATTTGATGCATTTTTATCTGCCACTTTTACAAACCCATCACAGTGCTAAATATAAACTTCTAATACTTATTTTTGAGTTAAAGTATACAGGACTACATTGATTTTACAGCACTGAAGAACTTCCCAGTAAAATGGAAACTATGATTCTGTAATGGTCAAAACATGAAGTATACTTTTGTTAGTTATAACTGTTCATTAAGCACACTGAAATGTTGTTAAATGATTGTCCACTATAAAATGTATGGAAAAGAAAACATGGGCTCTGGAGAGAGGTAACTTTTCTATATTATTTTAAATCTGTTTAGTAGCTATGTTTGATACAGTCATAGCGAAAAAGTGGCATTTCAGTTTTTTAAAATAAATTATACCATACCGGTCTTTAAGAAAAAAAAAAGAGAAAATTATCTTAAGGAGGTACATTTTTTCATATTTCTGTTCATTATGAATAAATCAATACTTCAGCAACAAACTATACTGCTTATAAATGAGCATTTCATTGAGACAAAATAAATATGAAAAGAAATATAGATGGTGTTATGTCAGTTAACTTTTTTCTTTAATTTAGAAATCAATTTTTGTCTGGGCATGGTGGCTCATGCCTGTAATCCTAGCACTTGGAGAGGCCACAGTGGGAGGATCCCTTGAGTTCAGGAGTTCGAGACCAGCCTGAGCAACACAGAGAGACCTCATCTCTACAAATAGAAAAAAAATTAGCTGGACATGGTGTCATATCTGTGGTCCCAGCTACTTGGGAGACTGAGGCAGGAGGATCACTTGAGCCCAGGAGGTTGAGGCTGCAGTGAGCAGTGATTGTGCCACTACATTCCAGCTTAGGTGGCTGAGAGAGACCCTGTCTCATAAAACAAGAGAAAAAATCAATTTTTAATGCAAGAAATATTGTCAGTAATTTTCAAACACCCACTGTTTAAATTATAAGCCAATAAAGCAGAAAGAATATTCATCTTAGTTATTTTGTTACAAAATATCAAATAGTATGATTACTCTGATTACAATTTTAAAAGCATTATATAGTATGATACTTATAAAACACTTTCTGGAATATTCTCTAACCTTAACCCAAGTATACTGGAACACAAATTAACTATTTATATGTAAATGGCCTTTAGATTTTTTATATTCAAATGCCCAGATAATAATCTTTGAAATACGTATTCAGTCATTTTGTTTATTGACTTTTACATAATTTCCTTTGCCAATGATTTGAGGTGGCTAATACAGAAATATTTATTATTGAAAATTTGCAATTAATTAAAAATAACACATTAATAAAGATTAAAATTAAGCCAGAAATAATATGACAAAACATGCCATTAAATCCTCAGCAACTGTAGAAGTTGAGAAAGAAAGACGGCTTTGAGTTCTTAGGAGTTAAGCAATAAGGATAATGTAAATTCAAGATTCACTGTGCCTATAACTAAGATCATTTGCTCAGAATGTCATCATTTGTTTAACTGAATCTAGAGATACCTCTTTCTCATGAGCCCTTTTAAAGGGCATAATATGATTTGGTGGGCACAGTATGATTTTGTGGGCAAAGTCCTAATCAAAGAAAAACAAACAAAACAAAACAGTCCCTAAAATGACAAATGCCAATATTGAGATTAATAGGGCCATTTGTTAAATAAATTTTCATAATGCAAGGGTATTGTATGTATTTCTCTCAAATATCATATAACCAATTACAGAAAGGATAATGGCATTGTGGTTTAGGTACTCTGTTCTATAATAGCCTTAACTAACTAATAAATTTCAGAATGTAGTTGAAAAGTTGAAGTGATTAAATTAAAATCAGACTTCCATAAATGTTAGTTATCAAGATGGAGGTTTTGACTGTTATTAGGCATGGTGTTGTTTTGTAACATGGCATAGGAGTGGACATACTCTAAATTGTTAGGAAAATATTTGTATTGTCTTGTTAGATGTCAATGATATTTTCTTGATGTGGACTCCTGGTTCCTAGTGTGAGAGGATGCAGAAAAGCTGTGAATATCCATATGAGAAGATTTCCTCATAGTCAAGAAGACCACTTGGGCCACACCATGAATGTTCACTTGGGTTTTGGTAGTGTTAGAGGTCATTGAGGTAGGAGGCTAACTCCTTATGGAAAAATACCTCTGCTTTCACCCAAGAAGAAGAACCAAAAACCCAATCTGAATTATCTTGTCTTCAAAATTCTAATCATTCTATACATCTTTGAATGATCTTTTGAAAAATGACCTCTCAAACAGCAAATTTGCTGCCAGATGTCAAAGATGCTTATTATCTAAGTTCTAATAACCCTATTTTTTCACAGAATTATTTTAACAACTTAAAATGTGACTGTTGGCCCATTTGGTGGCTCATGCCTGTAATCCCAGCACTTTGGGAGGCTGAGGTGGGTAGATCATCTGAGGTCAGAAGTTTGAGATCAGTCTGGCAACATGGTGAAAACCTGTCTCTATTAGAATACAAAAATTAGCTGGATGTGGTGGTGCAGGCTTGTAGTCCTAGCTACTCTGGAGGCTGAGGCAGGAGAATCACTTGAACTTGGGAGGCAGAGGTTGCAGTGAGCTGAGATGGTGCCACTGCATTCCAGCCTGAGTGACAGAGGGAGACTGTGCCTCAAAACAAACAACTACAAGAACAAAATACATTGACTGTCACTATTATCCCCAAATACCATAGTTTGTTTTTGGAGATGACTCTATTATTATAATTTCACACATTTACTACCTGGGTTACTTAGTGTCTCTTAGTATGGTGGCACCATATCTGATTTGTTTAGTGATGAACTATAGCATTCCAGAAAGAACATTGTTATAATCGTAGATAAAGATATAAAAAACCCCTATGGATAACTTATCAAAATCTTACTGGAGATTGTAGCTAAGACTTCAACCAACTACTGAGCAGTAGAAATCTTCTAAGTTCAATTCAATCTTCTTCAAAGTAAACTTAAATTTATGTTAATCAATTTACTAGGAAAGCAAATCCTAAAAAGGCATGTAGTTTTGTCTATTCAGAACTGTGCTTTATCCTCCTTTCATTAATGTTTCAGCATTCCCCCAGCCATAGAAAAAAATCCCCAAAAAAGCTAGCCAGGTAGTCTATTCAAACATGATTTATTAAGAAAATGGTCTACTAAAAGTATCTTATAAAAAAGCATCTGGCCGGGCGCGGTGGCTCAAGCCTGTAATCCCAGCACTTTGGGAGGCCGAGACGGGCGGATCGCGAGGTCAGGAGATCGAGACCACCTGGCTAACACGGTGAAACCCCGTCTCTACTAAAATACAAAAAACTAGCCGGGCGAGGTGGCGGGCGCCTGTAGTCCCAGCTACTCGGAGGCTGAGGCGGGAGAATGGCGTGAACCCGGGAGGCGGAGCTTGCAGTGAGTCGAGATTGCGCCACTGCACTCCAGCCTGGGAGACAGAGCGAGACTCTGCCTCAAAAAAAAAAAAAAAAAGCATCTATATGTCCTGCTGATTCTGACTACAAACTATATCTCAAGTCAATTTACTAATCACCATCTTCACTGATATAATTCTGGTACCAGTGATTGTTGTCTCTTTCACAGACTATTGGTATAGTTAACAAAGTTTCTTTTCTATTCTCCAGAAATCATTTCCATACAAAAGCCAGATTAATCATTTTAAAACCGAAGTTAGACCATATTCCTTTTTGTCTAAAATGTATGAATACTTACCTATTAAACATAGATAAAAACTTAAATTCTTTAACATGGCATATGAAAGCCCATGTGATTTAGCCTCTGTCAATATCTCTAGCCTCAACATTTGCTGCTCTTGTTTTTTCTCACAATGTTCAGTCTCACTGGCATTTTAGGAGTTCCTTGAAAACACCAAGACTTTTATCATTTCAAGCCTAGGTCCTAAGACACAGGCTGTTCAGTCTTATTCCCGTTTGTTGTAGTGATATGTAGAAATGTTGTAACAATTAGTACACAACATTGACACTTCTATTTGGAGAGGCCCTGTTACTGCAAAGCTCAGCACTTCTCTTTGATGGTTGTGGCAAGGTTCTCCTTTATCCCCACTGGATATAATAAGTTAGGCTGTACACCTGGGTTGTTCCTGGCATCTATCTTATACTTGCTGCAGCAGCCTTGAACAAAGACACAATTATGGATGGCGCAATGGAGAGATAAAAATACACTGAGCCTTTGATAATTATATTAACCTTCTAAGTCAATCTCCACCTCTTGGTTTATTGAGACAACAAATTCCTTATTGTTTCAGTTGTAGTTCATTTTTCTTTTGCATAAAACCTTTTGACATTATTATAACAACAGTGTTTTCATAATCATTGTTATTACCAAAAGGAGTCAGCAATACTGTGACTCTGTGGTTGATCATTTAAGATTTCTTAGCCTTCTAAACCGCTATGTTTTTAGGAACTGGTTGAATGCTAACTAGCTGTCCTATGGGACAATTATTTAAATTAGACTTATTTTTTCCCAGCTCAAAAATGTGGAAAATGTAACTATCTTAATAGATTGTTATGCGGATTAGAAGTAATGTATGCTATTTTCTCGCACAGTGCCTAGCACAGAGTAAACCACAATAATTTATGGCTATTAACTATCATAACAAAATCCTACTTTAAAGCCAGGTTCACTATTGTTTAAGAAGTTTAGGAGAGAGAAAAAGCATTTAGTTAATTGTTCTTTTTTTCCATTATTCTCCAGTGTCAACAACTTAATTTATTACTTTGCTGTATTTGAAGATGTTTTTTCTTAAGCCAACCAACTTTGATGCAATGAATAAATGCATATAAGTGGAGATACTGAAAATGTACTCACAAAATTGGTTTTCTTGAAACCACATAATTACAACTGTCAATCCTTATTTCTCCAGTGTTAAGGGGAAGCTCACTGATAATGACCACTACTGGTAAGTAATTAACTCCCTCTGATCTAGATCTCAGAATTTCTTGATAGTGTATGTGTGCTTATGTGAAATTCACTACTACAAAGATATAGCAAAAGCAACACCAAAAATACAAAGAGACTCTTCAGAAATCAAAATCCCAGCAGGTTCAAGTTTTAAAGTAATCTACATGCTGGCAGATCCAATAAACCTGCTGATTATTGGCTACTCTCTCTAAATCCCACTGCGTCTTACCTACTCAACTGAAGAGGCTGCTGTTCTAAATGATTGCTAATAGTACATGGCAACAGGATATATGTTGAGATCTATTATTGTTATCAGGAAAATGACAAGAACAGTTGCTACTACCCTGGAAACAGAATGAGATATTGAAATATCTTGTCAAATGTATTTTTACTGCATAATTCTGTGCAAAAAGCAGCCTAGGTGTATACTTATTTATTTGATGCTATTGTGTGTAGTAGAGATTTTTCTCTTGTATTAATATTTTAATTTGAAATGTTATTTGCAAAATGAATTTTTCAAAAACTGTATTTTGGAAGCATATCTGTGAAACCAGTATCTTTTAGACTACACTATTGATGAATAGATTTTTTTTTTTTTGAGACAGAGTCTCTCGCTCTGTCACCCAGGCTGGAGTGCAATGGTGTGATCTTGGCTCACTGCAACCTCTGCCTCCCAGGTTCAAGCGATTCTCCTACCTCAGCCTCCAGAATAGCTGGAATTACAGGTGCCCTCTACCACGCCTGGCTATTTTTTGTATTTTATTAGTAGAAATGGGCCTTCCCCATATTGACCAGACTGGTCTTAAACTTCTGATCTCAGGTGATCTACCAGACTCAGCCTCCCAAAATGCTGGAATTATAGGCATGAGAAATCTTGGTCTAGACTCATTTTGAATAGGTATTTGGGGCTAAAATCTTATATGATATATTCTTTTCAATAAAATTTTTGAAGACATAGAAACAGCAATGCAGATTGTTGTACATTTTGTATCAGTGAACTGGTACTGTGATGTGGCATTAAGGTACTTTTTTGTGTCAGGAAAATAGACCACAGGAATACATATTTATTTCTGTAATTTAAAAATAATGTTGAGAAAACTGCTATTGTGGGTTCTGCATTCGCCTTTCTTGTTGCAAAAAGACCATCTTCCTACATTTCCTGTAAAAGTATTCAAAGTCTATATCCTAATAATGCTTTTTTAAAAAAGTGTCACATATAGTTCCATGAAACTCAACTTTTAAAGATTATAGCACTGAGACAGTGAAATTATGAAAGGTGATGTTAGGATGCTCCCTAAAGCATAGGGTATGATTCAAAATCATGACACATTTTAATTGTGTTGCTCTCTGTGCAATATAGCACAGGACAGGCATTCTCAGTTTGGCCTGTTGAAGTGGTTATACATTTTGCAAGTTTCCCTCAGAATCTCCTGATTCACAGAACTAGTGAGATCACCAACATAATTTAGCTAATTTCCTTGAAAAGAAGTCAGTAACATTGTGGGAGTGCCTAGAAATAATGCTCAGAAGAGGCCAGGATTCATCTTTAGAAGTGGTGTAGAGATAGGCCTTGGAGTTAAACTACAAAGGTGTAACTACAGTTCTATCCTTTAGATGACTTCATGTTTTAACCTTTTAAGCTTCAGTCTCCTAACTCAGGTTAGTGTTGCAGTAATAAAAGAAAATAATACAGGTAATCTTTATAAACACTCTACTCAATAAGAGTAAGTTGATGCTAATTTTACTTTTCGTAACAGTATGAAAATTATTATTATCAATTTATTTGGTACAATCTCCAATATTGGAAAAGATTCACTTCAAATTTTTTCCCTTTATTTACTAGCAAAGAGTAGGGTATAGTAGCCGGTCTAATGGCTTAAAAGAATTATTCCCTCAAGGATCTAGAGCTAGAAGTACCATATGACCCATACCTGGGGGGGGGGGTTATACCCAAAGGATTATAAATCATGCTGCTATAAAGACACGCACATGTAGTTTATTGCGGCACTTGGCAATGCAAGACTTGGTCAAACCCCAATCTCATCAGTGGGACAGACTGGTTAGAAAAATGTTGACAGACTACACCATGGAATCTATGCAGCCATAAAAAAGGATGTTTGTGTCCTTTGTAAGGACATGGGATTGCAGCTGGAACATCATTCTCTGCAATCTGTTTCAAGAACGAAACCAAACACCGCATGTTCTTCATCTCATGGTGGACTGAACAATGGATAACTGGACTCGGAAGGGGAACATTCACAACCGGGGCTATTATGGGGAGTGGGCTGAGGGAGGAGGGATTGCATGGGAGTTATACTGATTAAAGGACGAGTTGTGGAAAAAAACACTGTGCTGAATGAGTTGATGGGTGCGCACACCAACATGCACAGTATACTATGTAAAAACCTGCACCGTTATGCCCATGTATCCTAGAGAACTTAAAGTATAAAAAAAAAAAAAAAAAAAAAAAAAATTATTCCCAGGGACATCTGGATTACTACCCTTTCTTCTAGTTCTACAAAATGTTTTAGGAAATGTATTTTCCTTGAGATATACAAAGACTATGGAGCTAAATGTATTGGATGAGAAGAAGGCTCCAGTCTGAGTCACTTATGAGCCACACCTGGTTCAGGTGAGGTAGTCCACAGCTTGTCTCTAGCCAATGATAAACGTGGAGTGTCCCAACCTTTTTTATAAGCCTGAGCTTGGAAGAGAAGTTAATCATCCATGATGTCAATTATGTCCTTCCTTCAGTCAAACTTAGCATAGACAACTGTGTGTCCTGAAGACACACGAGAATTTTAGAGGCCATGATGTCTATACCTTCATTAAATAAAAATTAGTAATCTACTTATTGTGTACCTTGATTTCTTCAGATAAGAAACCACGATTAATTTAAATATGCTTATGTCTAATCTTTTCAAATAACTGTATCTATTATTGACATATGTCAAAACAGAGTTAAAACTCTTTAGGAAACATAAATTGTTCTTTGTTCAATAATCATTGAATATTGATAAACAAAAAGAAAAAAATGTTTGTTTCTCCCTTTCAAAAGCACTAACAATTGTCAACCTGATACATTGGATAATATCTTTTACTAGTGCTGTTGCACGTTACTGATAGTTGAACATGTCTTAATTATATTGTGTCAGAAAGTCAACCTAGAGTCAATAAATTACTTGTTATTAATTAACAATTTAATCGAATGATTTTCTCTGTTTCTAGATAAAGAGCTCAGATAGACCACAGAACATCCTTTCCGGAAAGCAATACTATGAGCAGAAAGTAAAGAACAGAATAATGAAGATGAGAGGGAACCAAAGTGAACATAACTAGAGAATTTTGACAATATTGGCCATAGTGTTGCTTTTGCTATTACATGGTAACATCACATACTTATCATTTTTTAACAGCTTTAAGCATTTATTTGTTTTTTAATTCCAAGGGTTGTTAGGCACATTATTTAATATTTATCTTTTTTGATAGATATTAGGAAGAGCTAAGAATATTTTCTACAGACTTGGTGCAAAGTAAGAGTCCTAAAATTTCTTAATATAATGATAATAATAATAGCAAACACTTGCATGGTGCCTACTGGCTGTCAGGTACTATTCTAATCATTTTATACATATTAACTAATTTATGGGATGATTACCTCAGAGTAACCTAATGAGGTAGTTCATAACATGCCAATTTTACAAATGAGGTAACTGAATCAGAGATGTTAATTACCCAAATCCATGAATCTAGTGGATTTTAGAGCCAGAATTCAAATTCAGGCATTTGAGGACTAGAGTGAGTTTATATTTTTATGCAAGATTCTAATCTATTGAACAAAACAAACCAACGTTTTACTAAATGACTATAGATTTTTCTCCACTTTAGTTTTTAACTTACCATTTTCAATTTTCAACTTTTGAAAATATCATGTCACTACATGCAAACTCAGTGTAATTAAGAGAAATGTTATTAGGGATTAACTTATGGCTATAATGCCTAAGTTCCACATTTGTCTTATGAGCTGCTGATTGCTGTTGCTCAGCATTGACTCTCACTGACTAACTAGTCCGGACACCAAAATGTTGCCTACTGTCTAACTGAGAGTGTCTATAACTTTTGTTTCCATTGTTTATATTTCTTACATTTTCCTGGCTTTATCTGGAGTATTCTCTTACTTAACTACCTCACTTGTAGTGTCTGCCTTTTGATCATGCACAGCCATTGCACATAATTCTGGAGTTTATAAATTGTCAAAGACAGGAAAAGATAAACTTTCAGTCTTTCAAATGTCCCAAAAATCAGAATATTGCAGGCCTGATATTCTTAAGAGTTTAAAAAAGCTGAGTGATATACTTAACACTTGCAGCAATGTCCATCTTCAGAGATTGTACTGGTGTTCTCATAACATTTTCTTTTTCTTCATCACTTGCTTTCATAGTCTTTAACTCATATTCATTTTGTCTCACGCAAAATTATAGAATACCAATTAAATACCATAAACATTGTACTGGGGAACTCCCTTTTATTATTCCAATACTAGATATTGTTCATATAAGATCTTCATTATATATAGTACCAGAAGTATACGTATTTTTCTGGTTTTATTGTAAATAATATTAAGAAATTTTAGCATTTGATAGAGATAATTTAGAAGTATATACTGAAGTTTAACATTGACCCAAGCTAGCTTTCATTTGTTATAGAGTCATGATAGTATGCATAAGTTTAAATCATTTAACAAGTACTATTCATTCTTCTACTTGTTTTACAGCTATACTTGTGTTATCTGGAGCTGTGTCTGTCCCTATAGGGTTAGTCTCATGAAGACTTGAGTCTTTCTGTTTCATTAGACTTACTCTAAATTACTTAAAGAAATCTAAATGAATCTGTTTCTCTTTTGTCCAACACAATGTCCACCATTCTTGGGAATAGGTTTAGTGATTTACACACCCACAGAGTTCTGAGCCTCAGCTTCATCATTTACCCCTGACAGTGAGCTGCCTATTTGTCTAATGACCATTGTGCCCCTGTGGTGTCTATTTGCCCCTCCAGTACTCCCTTAGAAATTACTCTAATTGCATATCCGCAAGGGTTCACATTTATATTGTTTAAAGTTTTCTTTAGTTGTATTTGTTTAATGTGGTTATATTTATTTAGAATGGTCTTTTCTATGTCACACAGGAAAGGTGAACTTTGGGGCCTTCTTTTTTTTGCTCATGTTAGTTGGTGTGAGAACCCTCAACCCCTGTGAAGATCAAGTTGTCAGAGTCTGTTGGGCAGTAGAGAATTGATGAGAAATGAAAGATACATGGGAGGATACTTTTAGTAGGCTAAAGGAAATTAGCTAAGATAATTTTTATGGCTGAGTTAACCTGTCAAGAAATTAGAAGAGAAAAGAGTTCAGAAATATGTGCTGAGAATTCCATGTTCTTACTCCTACCTCAAAAACAGAAATCAAATTCTAAACACTAGACAGGATCCTAGGTAATATTCTTTCAACTGACACCAAATCATTTATTTCCCAAGCTAGAATTTGCTCCTAGTGCTTTGTTGTATTATCTCTAAACTTAATGATTAATAGACCTTAATTATTAATATTGTTTACAAAAATTATGGACTTTGTGTTATGTTTTTATGTGCTTTCTTAAAATAGAAACGATCTCTGTATTATCATGGAAACTAAGTTTAATTTGCATAGTGTTTCCCATCTTAGTCATTTAGGTTGTCTTTTTCTTGTAAGAAAATCCTATACTCAGTAAAATATGATTACCTAAGACAAGTAAATTGTTTAGTAACAAGAGATAATAAATTGACATCATAATTTAATCAAGTCAAATTAAAAACAAGATTCTTGTTTAAATTTTCTGGCTTGGATTTCTAATTTATAATTATTCTTATGATTATTCTTATAACAAATCACATCAATTAAACTATACAGACAATATAAATTGACTGCTAAGTTTAGAATTTAAAAAGTTTCTTATTAATATGACTAAGTATTGCACATAACTGTGTCTTCTCTCTCAACAAACTTATTTTAATAGTACAAATAAAATAATTTCAAAAAGCAATGCTCAAAGAAAAGAATAGGAGAAAAGAACATAGCAGAAAAGTCAAACAGAAAGTATATGGAAAAATGCTAAATGATAGAATAAATCACAGAAAACTGATGTTACACTTGCAAAATAGAACTCTGAAGAAGCTTAGGAATTGAAGGCACTAGGTACTTTTGAAAAGACTGGTTTATTTTACTGAAATGGAGACAGATGAGTGGGTTACTGATATAGTTTGGATGTTGTCCCTACCAAAATCTCATGTTGAAATGTAATCCCCAGTTGTTGGATGTGGGACCTGCCTGGAAGTGATGGATTCTAGGGGTGAATATCTTATGAATGGTTTAGCACCATCCTCTTGGTAATGTCCTTGCAATAGTGGGTGACTTCTCCTAATATCTAGTAATTTAAAAGTGTGTGACACCTCACCCCTACTCTCCCCTGCTCCTGCTTTCACCAGGTGACACACCTGGTGTCAGAAGGCTCCCTTCTTGCCTTCTGCCATGATTGGAAGCTTTCTGAAGCCTCCCCAGAAGCTGAGAAGATGTTGGCACCTTTCTTTCTGTAAAGCCTGTAGAACCATGAGCCAATTAAACCTCTGTTTTAAATAAATTACTCGGTCTGAGATATTTCTTTACAGCAATACAAGAATGACCAATACAGTTACATATTGTGGAAGGGTCAGTAAGATACAGATCTTCAGTACTGTGCAGCACTGAGTGACTGCCTATACCTAACAACCACAACTCTGACAAAAAACATGTTTATATTATGGTGATATTTGCTCTGTCGAGCTCAGAGATAAAAATATTGCCTAGAAACAACATTAAGTGAAAGTAATGTTGAAAGACATGCTGAAAAGACAATATTCACTGAATGTTGAGGGACCTCCAATGCAGAGATCAACTTATTGTTTTAACATCAGCTACTAAAGCATACCAGTTCTCATGTACCAATCAGTTTTCGTATGTCTCACCACTAAATATAAATAGCCCAGATTCAGACATAGAGAAGAACCCTTAACATAAAAGTTGGAACACCAAATAAACAAACAGCAGAAGAAAAGAACTCAGGAGATATGGAGTAAATGTGGGAAACAAAAGAAATGATAAATATAAAGGGTGATGTATAAATGTGTGTATATATACAGCATATATACAATAAAGTAAGAAAATTGCGGAAATTGCAATGAGGAGATGACATGGAAGATGGGAGAGTATAAAAAAGAAAATGACAGACTTAGTTTAGGAGATGTTACATCCCGCTTAGGAATTAGAAAATGAGTAGAGATTAGAGAATTCCAAAAAGTCACAACAAAACAAACAAACAAACAAAAATAGAGGACAGAAAATTATGTAAGAAATAATACAAGAAAATTCCCTGGTACTAAGTACTTGCATTTTCAGATTGAAAATATCCAGAGAGAATCCAGCACAATAAATGAAAACCTATATCACTAAGCTATCTCATCCTGACATTTTAAGATCTAAAGATAAAAAACTGAAAAGCTTCCAGACAGAGAAAAAATATATTATTAAATAAATAAAGCAAAGTCAAATACAAAGGATAAACAGAAGAATGTTATGAGCTTTCTGAGAAGCAAAGTGGAAATGTAGAAGGATTGATCTAAAAATTCTTAAATGATTTTCAATTCAGAATTCTGTAACAAATTAGGAATTTTTGATAAATCTACAATAGTTTTTACCTCACACAGACCCATTATTATGATGCTGCTGAAGACCATACTCCTGCAAGGTGAGATATTGAGAAGTTTAAAGAAAGAAAGAGATAATAGGATCTATGAAACAGGCATGCCATGTAGGAGAAAGGAGAAAGAAAATCCCAGCATCATGAGGAAAACAATTTCCACAGTAATGATAAAGCAACTGAGACTGGAGGAGATAGAGACAGGGTGGCAGGAGGGATGCCTTCAAATTGAAAAAAAACATACATATATATAAAAAATATAGTCTAATATATTATATACATAGTATGATATTCTGTATATATTATATAGTACATATATACTATATATGGTATATGTAGAATAGTATATATAGAATACATATATTCAATTTGTATATATACATACCATATATGTATATGCATATGCATACTATATATAGTATGTGTATATATAGTACTATATACTATATAGTTATATAGTATAGTTATATATAATATATACAATATATAATATATAGCTATATATACTATATACGATGTATATATTATAGTTATATACAGTATATAGTACTATATATACAGTACTATATACATACATAGTATAGATGAACATATATATACATATACATACTAAACTTGTTCATACATACACATACATACACACATTAAACTTCGTTACCTATACTAGAGTATTAAAAATCAGAGAATATTTAATGATGGAAATAAAAAAAGGAAAAAATGCCCCCAAATTTTAATCGTTCTCTCTAGATAACATAAACATTTAATTCCTATCAATTTACATCATTTCAGAACATTATAGAAATTAGATGTAACCAATGTTTACATGATTATGGTAATATAAAACATAATATTTATTAAATAACTCTAAACTTTATTGAAAGAATGTGATAAGGGAAAATGTTTTCGTTTGATGTAGCATGAGTGGTCTAAAACTTCATTTTCTGTAGTAGGAAACTGATAGACAATATTTATTAATGGAACAACAAGATATAGCAGGATAACTATGCACTTAGGAATAGAGTTACAGATAGAAGAAACATCTAAAATTAATAAAAACACTTTGAAGTGCTTTCATGTTTATTATCAACTATGTAATTCTATTCAATTTGTTATAATATATACAGATATACACACACATAACACACATGTGTGTATAGATTTGCGTGTATATATTTGTGTTTATACTACATATATGTAAACATATAGCCCTTCTTCATCTTACTCCTCTTGCCATCTCCTCCTCATCATCTCCTTAGGTAATCTAATGATAAAAGACAATTCCAAAGATTGGAATAATGACTCCAACATTTTGCTAGAATTGATTCATATTTTGATATTTTTCAAATGATTTTAATGAGAATTTCAAAAATAGCTATCAAAGAAGTAAGCATATACACTCTGACATCAGAAAACCTAAGTTCAATTTCTGGTTCTCTTATTTACTAGGTATATTTCCTCAGGCAAATTAACCTCCTTGGGCTTTACTTTCTCCTTTTGTAAACTGGTATAAAAATAGCACCTATTTTATAAAGTACTATGAAGACAAAATTAACCAACATAAAGTAATTAGTGTAGTGCCTGGCGCAAGACAAGCACTACACAAATAATAATTGCTATTGTATATACCAAAAAGGATATCGTTAAAGGTATAGCAATACAGTAATTATTTCAATTTGCTTTCTAATCCATTCTTTTAAGGAAAGCTGTTATGTACTTTATTAAGACAGAAATATATAGATTAAATCATTTCAGATATTCATAACTCTAGGACAACATTCTTTAATATACCATTTAAATAATGAGTAATGGAGGGTTTTTTTTTTGTTGTTGTTGTTAAACTGAATGCTCTGAGGGAAGGCCTTTTTCTATCTTAATTGTTGAACAATGGGACCCTCGAAAAATGTTTGACCTATTTTCTTTTCATTATTTATTTATTTTTGCCTTTCTCATTTTGTGTGTGTTTTTTGTTTGCTTGCTTCCGTACCCAAATTGTGGAATAAGTTACATTATTTCCGGTAACACAGAACAATGCAGTATTAAAATGCCATTTTCTGATACAGCTTTTTTCGCCATCATTATATTCTCTCTCTCTCTTTCTCTCTCTCTCTCTGTCTCTCTCTCTCTCTTTTTCATTAAGGTTCATTAAGGAAAACCAGAGGCACTATAGATGATTCAGATAGTATAAGGATCAGACCTTGGGCAGTTGTGATGTTGGTGGAAGAGACTCTGCACAGACATTGTTTCTGTGTCAATTATTTAGCCAAATTTGCTACTGGTCAGCCAAGGCAGCAGTGAGAAAGGAAAACTGGATGTTAACAAGGATGTGACAAAACTGAAATCTGTGAAAATGATGAGAACCCCATGGGGGCATGGGAAAGTTAGTGCACATCCCCAAAGAGCTGCACATGTGCTTACGTGAAGACTCCGAAAAATGGAAGAAGTGGATGTGGCAGGATCTAGAGGAGTTATAGGTCTGGTGCTGCTCCTCACTGATAAAGTTTGCTAGCAGACCAACAATAATTCATGTGAACAGCCACAGTACCTGGGTGAACCTGCATCAACTTTCAGAAGATAAAAATATGGCTGCTAAATCTAAATCTCACAAAACAAATTTATGTTATGAACCATATATGGAAATAATTCTGGGAAATGTAGTTTCAGCTTAAATTGTGGCAGTACAAAGCTATCCTCTATCCTTTGTCAATTTAGCATCCATTCCCATCTCTCTTAACAAGAATAACTTATTATTATTATTATTATTATTATTATTATTATTTTGTGTGTGTGACAGAGTCTCGCTCTGTTACCCAGACTGGAGTGCAATGGTGCTGGTGCCACCTCGGCTCACTGCAACCTCTGCCTCCTGGGTTCAAGTGATTCTTCTGCTTCAGCCTCCATAGTAACTGGAACTAGAGGTGTGCACCACCATGCCTGCTAATTTTTTGTATTTTAGTGGAGATGGGGTTTCACCATGTTGCCCAGGGTGGTCTCAAACTCCTGAGCTCAGGCAATCCATCTGCCTCGGCCTCCCAAAGTGCCTGGATTACAGGCGTGAGCTACTGTGCCCTGCTCAACCAGAATAACTTCTAAATAATAATAATAACGTATTCATTATTTTGCCTAATGGGATACATCTTTACCTTACATAATTGAAAACACGCTAACCTTGTCATTAAAAGAGAATACACATTTTTATTAGACTTTGGTTAATATAACTTCCTCATTTTAACTATGTCAGACTCCTTCCTTTGATATCTTATAACCTACATACTGAAATATAAGATCTATTATTATGAACACATATTACATTAAATGGTAGGGGGATGGAAGATGGGTAAGAAACAAAACTAGTTAATAGATACATACACAAAACTCAATAAATTAAAAGGAAAACAGTCAAACTCTACTAGTCTTCATTTTGCAAAAAATTATGTGACAGTGGCTGGTTTAGTAACTACCATTTTACACTAGTGTAATGAACTAAATGTTTGTGTCTCCCCACATTCATATGTTGAAGTCCTAACTCCCAAGGTAATGGTATTAGGAGGTAGGACTTTTGAGAGTGATTAGGTCATGAGGGTAGACACTTAAACAGTGAAATGCATGCCCTTACAAAAGAGACCCTAGAGAACTTTTTAGCCCATCACGTGAGGACACAATGAGAAGATGACAGTCTGCGATCCAGAATAGGGTTATATTAGTCCATTTTCACACTGCTATATAGAAATACCTGAGACTGGGTAATGTATAAACAAAAGAGGTTTAATTGATTCACAGTTCCACATGGCTGGGAAGGCCTTAGGAAACTTATAATCATGGCAGAAATTGAACGGGAAGCAAAGCACTGTCTTCACAAGGTGGCAGGAGAGAGAGAGATGGCGTGCATGTGAGTGCGGGAGAAATTACCATTTATAAAACCATAAGATCTCCTGAGAATTCACTGACTATCACGAGAACAGCATGAGGGAAATTGCCCCTTAAATCTAATCATTTCCCTCTGGGTCCTTCCCTCAACTCGTGGGGATTATGGGGATATTTAGGTGGGTATACAGCCAAACCGTGCCAGGGCTCTCACCAAAACTTGACCATACTGGCACCTTGATCTTGGACTTTCAGCCCCCAAAACTGTGAGAAACAAATTTCTCTTGTTTATAAGCTACTCCATTTATGGGCTTGCATAGTAGCCTAAGATGACACCCATTCTGTATTTTTTTTTTTTTTTTTTTCCTTTCATGGTTGGCAGAGATGGCCCAAATTTATATCTGAGAAGGTATGTTCTCATTGTCCATCTTGGCCTATGGAGAATAGCTGCCAAAGGCCTCATTAAGGATGCCAGGACTCCCCTCATAAATTTAATTCTCATAGAATTGCTTTTGAGAGTTTCCACTGAAGTTCCCTGGGATACAAGTTCCCCAGTTTAATATTAGTTTGTGCAAAAGTAATTATGGTTTTTGCCATTTAATGTAATGGCCAAAATTGCATTTACTTTTGCACCAAATGAATACTTTGTCAATATGCCCTTTATCTCCATTTTCAGGCTCCATTACCTTACCAGCTGATATGGCTTGGCTTTGTCCTCACCCAAATCTCATCTTGAATTTTAGTTCCCATAATCCCCATGTGTCACGGGAAGGACCCCATGGGAGGTAACTGAATCATGGGGGCGGTTACCCCCATGCTATTTTCATGAGAGAGAATAAGTTCTCATGAGATCTGATGGTTTTATAAGGGGTTGTTCCCTTCTTTCCTCCACACTTCTTTGTCCTACTGCCCTGTGAAGAAGGTTCCTTTCTTTCCCTTAGCCTTTTACTATGACTGTAAGTTTCCTTAGGCCTTCCCAGCTATGTGGAATTGTGACTCAATCAAACCTCTTTTCTTTATAAATTACCTCATCTCATGTATTTCTTCATTGCAGCATGAGAACAGACTAACACAACAATCAATGCCCTAATTTTGTCAGAGATGCTTGGAGGTTGGGAGGTAAATTTTGCAGGAAAGGTCAGCCATCTGTAGCATTAGGCTTCAAGTTTGATTTTCTAAAATCTTGATCATGGGACCACAGAATATATCTTGATTTTAGGGCAGTAGAGAAAACTTTCTGGTCATTCACTTGAACTTCAAGCAGAGGATTTAAAGTCCTGACCATATCGTTTTCTTTCCCCCAAGTTCTTCAGTGTACTTAGAAGCAATCAATCAGCCTATTATATTCATTTTTTACAAAGTATTCTACCTGATCCCTCAAAGCCTTACCTTCTATAAGCACTTGATTAGAAATGACTATGGGTGATGATTTAAGTATCTGTTGCCACTACTTGTAATGAGTTAGCAGTGTCTCCTTTATCAATGCAAATAGAGTCATTAATGCCTTTAAACCTAATCAAATCACATAATAAATTCTAGATAAATCAGTGCCAATTCAGAAACTACTGAAATTTCCAAGTAGTCAAACCCTTGAATAATTTAATTTATGAATAGCATTTATCAGTGGAATTATATATTTTGTAGTTCTCAGAGCAATATATTATAATAATTCACATTGCTCTATGTGGCTATTTTATTAATTACAGTTATTTGAGGAAGATTCAAGGGTAAATTTGATTATATACCATTTTTCTCATATACACCTACTTTAAAACTTAAAAGAACAATAAGACTTATTATGCCCTTATGTAATAAGAAGATCCCTTTATGTGATAAAGGCAATGCTTATGAAATGGTTAATAGAGTTTACTCAATAGCGTCTAATGGTTAGTCTATGATACTGTTGTTCAGTTGTAGATGACAGTATGTAAATACTTCCTGTGCTTAGCCACATTCCTTTGGAAAGATCCCATAACTTTTAGCAGTTTCCCAAATTACCCCAAAATTGAAACAAAACGAACTAATGAAATCCAGCTTGAAATAAAATGGTTGAGCTAAAAAACATTTAAAATAAAAGAAAGTTTTAATGGCACTATTGAAATGCTATAACTAATGATATGCTATAGACTTTTTTCATGGTCATAACCTTTCTTTTCTTCTTAAATTAAAACTTATCTTCATGGTATGAATCAAATAAGTACATAATAATAAAGGAGAAAAGATTTTAAAACAAAATCAGCCTTACTTTATATTGTCAGTATTTTAGGTTCCATGTGTACACTCAATAAGATAATGAATAGAAAGACAGGAAGTACAATTAGTGCAAACAACATTTATTTATTTTTTACACATTCAACCTTTGACTTTCCCTTTTAATTTAAATTTTCAAGCGTTTGTTAACCACCACAGCCACACTTTTCCTTTTAGCCTTTTGATTATACCCACTATGATATGGTTTGACTGTGCCCCAACCCAAATCTCATCTTGAACTGTAGTTCCCATAATCCCCACATATCCTGGGAGGGACCCAGTGTGGGGTAACTTAATCATGGGGACAGTTACTCCCATGCTCTTCTTGTGATAGTGGGTAAGTTCTTACCAGATATGATGGTTTTATAAGGGGCTCTTCCCGCTTTGCTGCACACATTTCTTACTTCTGCCACCATGTGAAAAAGTTGCCTGCTTCCCCTTCCACCATGATTATAAGTTTCCTGAGGCTCCCGCAGCCATGTGGAACTGTGAGTCAATTAAACCTTTTTCCTTTATAAATTACACAGTCTCAGCAGTTCTTTATAGCAACATGAGAATGGACTAATACACACTAGATAGGGGTCTGTTCTTCACCAGTGCTTGTGTTTTATATAGGAAGATCGAATTAACCAGATCTCATAATGTTCTGAGACTTCTATTGGCAAGTCATACTGATGACTTCTGTTGGCACCAACTTTAATCTGAGTTTCAGAACCATATTTCTAACTGGCCAGGCAATATGTTTTTATTCAATATGTCTAAAATTAACATCAATTTACTTTTGCCTACAGATTTAAGAAAA
This sequence comes from Rhinopithecus bieti, assembly GCF_001698545.2. Lineage (NCBI taxonomy): Eukaryota > Metazoa > Chordata > Mammalia > Primates > Cercopithecidae > Rhinopithecus > Rhinopithecus bieti. The sequence goes on along the minus strand of NW_016803633.1, from coordinate 798,910 downwards.
ATGATGTAATTACATAAATGCTGAACATTTTAAATTACAAATTAATATTTACTATCTCATATAAATAAACCTAATCTGCTGGTCTATGGCAAAACATCTACTCACTAACAAATTCTCTGTTTTACCAAAATAGAGAAATATTTTACCAAAAGTACTTCTAACTGCTTATCTGCTAAGCTTGAGGGAGCCATATGTTTTTAGTACAGATAATGATATAGAAAACTACTAGTATGCAAAGGCTTGTCAAGGAGAAAACCATGTGTCCATTAGCAATTATTATCTCCTTGGAGGTATAAACTCTTCTGACATAAAAATCTATTCCTTTTGGAGCAGAAAGATGTACTTTGGCTCATATATTTTATCCTTCACTTTCATCTGACTCCTTATGAGTTTAAACAATATCTTGATATGCAAAGTAATCTACTTTATAAATATTATTTTCTCAATATGTAATTCCAGCAAAGTAATGTGTTTTGTTAATTATGTAATATGAAAAGTTCACTTCTAATTGTTTTCATCATAAAGCAGCAAACCTGAGCATTGTTTTATGATCACCAGTCATAGTGATTAAAGAAACCTCAAAATATATACATACATTTTAAAAACAATTTACTTGAGACAATTGTAAATTCATATGCAGTTGTAAGAGAGAGTCTATGTACCTTTCACCTAGTTTCTCTCAATGGTAACATCTTACAAAGATATAATATAATACCATGACCAAGAAACTGAGATTGATGTAATTCATCTACGTTATCTAGATTTTACCAGTTTTACATGAACTTGTATATGTGCATTTGTTCATATGTATATGTGTATTTAGTTCTGCACAATTTTATCATATGAGTAAATTCATGTGATCAGCATCACAGTCAAGAGGTTTGAATTGCATATCCCTAATGACTAATGAGGTTGAATATATTTTGATATACCTGATTGCCATGAGAATGTCCTAGTCAGTGAAATATGTTTATATCTACTGCTCTTTTTCTAATAAGTTGTTTTATTGAGTTTCTTATGTACTCTAGATATGTCTTCCGTTGGATATGTGGTTTGCAAAGATTTTTTTTCCCAGTCCATAGCTTGTCTTTTTATGAACTCCACAGGGTCTTATATAGGGCTGTTTTTAATTATGGTGAGGTACAGTTTATCATTTTTTTTACTCACACTTTGATATCATGTCTAAAACTTTTCTTAGTATTAGGTCTTGAAGATTTTCTCTTATGTTTTCAAATATTTTCTAATTTTATGTTTCACGTGTAAGTCTAGGATAAATTTTAGTCTTTTAGTTCATTTTGTAAAGTGTACTTTTAAATCTTTTTTTGTTTTTTTTTGTTTGTTTGTTTGTTTGTTTTTTTGCCTATGGATTCCAAAACCAGTTGTGGAAATCTGTAATTATAGGTAATTCATTTTTTTAGTGAAAGTAAATTCAAAGGTCTATCATGAGTTAATGTAATTTTGCTTATATTTTAAAGAAAATGTAGATATTTAAAACTATTCTACTAATCTCAGTGTTAAATCATCCACATCTTTGAAAATATATGTAGTAATTTGGAGAATTCATTAGACATAATTTCTCTTTTATATTTTAAAACACATAATCACAAAGAATTATGTTACTTGGATAATTTTACTTGTAGTTGATTGTGTTTAAATTTACAAACATAGTCTTCTACTATTATACTTAACTTTTGTCCTATTTTTGTAACCTGCCTTACAGATTGAACACATATTATCAAAAGTTTTGCATTTGTGCTACTTTTAAACAAAATAGTGTATAAAGAACAATAACGAGAACAATGAACAATTCTTACACTTTTTTCTCATATCTATCACCTCTTTTTCAGTCACACTGCTAGCTAATTTACTCTTATTCAGATCTTATGTTATATCTGTAAGGTGGCCCTGCATCTCTATCTCTCTCTCAATCTCTGTCTCTGAGTATTTTTCTCTTTATTTCTCTCTCATTTGTCCAAATTAACAATAAGTAATCTGTATATGACAAACCTTTCTTGATCTTCATGTCAACATAGCTTTTATAGAAAAGTAATTGCTATTTTGGAGGTAGGGGATTAAATAACTTTGGCAACTGACAAGAAGACTTCTGCTTTCAGTAATATGTAACAGACTATACATATTCATCAGAGCCAATTATTCTGATGAAAACAGTTAGAATGGGCAAATTGCAGTATCTCATGCCTATAAATCCAACACTTTGGGAGGCTGAGGCAGGTGGATTGCTTGAGGCCAGGAGTTATCGACCATCTTGGCCAACACAGCAAGATCCTGTCTCAAAAAAAAAAAAAGAAGAAAGAAAGAAAACAACTAGAATGCTCGTTATCATATTTTATTTCAAATTGTTTTAGAAACAGCACAATTATATTGGACTGCTGTATATTCTATATAACATTAAATTATATAGGGTAGTGGCATATATGAAAATTTGTGATACAGAAATCTTTATAGTTTAAATTATCATGTCATCCTTTCAAAGGTCTGTTAAAGAACACAAATTTTAATTTGATGAGGTTCAATTTATTTTTTTTTTATGACTCCTGCTTTTGATGTCAGGTCTAAGAACTTTTGTAAATAGACTCTAAATGTGGCTGAGTTTTATGTCCTTTAGAGTATATCCAGAGACAAACTTTGAAAAAATGCACTGTCATCTCAGAAAAAAACTTTTTAATGATTTTCTGCCCTGTTATCACTTTCTGAATAAATGAAGCAACCTATAGAGTTGAAATGTTCCTGCCAGCTGCCTACAGTCTATTACTGAGCCACTGAAATAAAGCATTCTGTACCTACTTAGATTAATTATGATTAAATTTGAAAGCTGAGTTGGTTAAATTGCTTCATCATTTAATTAAAATGGAGATAAATTAATTGTTTTTATATGCTTCTTTTTTGAAAGACTGTGAGTTTCTGATTATTGGCTAAGTTTAGGAGTACTTAAGATTTAGAATGTAAGCCACTTCAAATAGAAAATTTAACTGTTTCATGATTTCAGAGAACATGTCTGTTGTGAGAAGATTCTTCACATTTTAATGTAATAAAATTAACTCAAAGATAGCTCATATCTCAGGAGACAAAAAATATTAGTGTAGAAGTATTTACAGCCCTCCTCTTGTCAACAACACACACATTCACAACACACACACACTATATATTCTATGGAAGATCATTTGTTTGATCTGCTTTTCTGCCGGTCTTTGATTTTTATAAAATATAGATTGAAAAATTTAAAGAAGCAAAAAAGTCTGCAGCTATCTACAATGAGGAGGCAGAAATACAACAGAGAAAACAATGAAAGAAGATGATCATCTATACACGAGGGTTAGAGAGGTGGATGGAGAGAAAAGAATCAGTTACGGAGAGAGGCAGTGAAGGAAACTTGCTAAGAAAGATTACGTAGAGTGAGACTGAAAATCTCACTCAGAATTCATTTGTACAACTTTTCACTAAAATATTATGCTGTGGTGAATAATTAAATAGAATCAAGAAGGCTCTTGTTTTTGTTTAACAATTGAATTACAACTTATTGAGGACAGAATGTACAGTTTTATGTTCATCTATAAATAGCTAGTATCTATAAATATACCTTATTTACCCTATATCACTACTATTACAAGAACATAATGTTATCCCTGGTTCTTCCCAGAAGAGAGGGTGGTGAAGAGGCAGCGTCTTTTGTCTAGAGTAATACCCGAGATTCATTTTCCCACACCAAGGAAATCAAGGATGTGGACACACAAGGAGTGAGGTTAAGAGGGGGAGGTTTAATAGGTGAAAGAAAGAGAAAAGCTGTCTCCTGCAGGGAGAGGATATCCCAAGCGGCCCTTCTGGTCCACCATGAAGTGCAGGAGGTTTTATAGATGAGCTTGAGGAGGCTGTGTCTAATTTATAGAGGACACAAGAGATTGGTTGGACCAGGTGTGCCATTTGCATAGTGCATGAAAAACTGGTTAGGACTAGATGTTCCATTTGCCTAGCACCCAAAGAAGGTGGATGCCCCGCCCCAATCTTTTATTATACAGATGGGTTCTCTACCTGACTGGTACCATATTGCCTGCTTTTCTGCTGTACACGTGGTGACAAAGGAAAAGGAAGATGGAGTCTCCATGTCTAACATATTTGGCTTCCGGGTAGCCCTTTTCTATTGGCACAGCTGCCAAAGTTTACCCGTTCAAGCTTCCAGCTTGCTTATCTATGTTTGCAACTGAATTTTACAGGCTGCTCTTTGTTAGAAAATAAATGATTTCAGGTTGCTTTTTGTTGAAAGGGAAGCCTTGCTGAGGACTCCTTTGCCCTATCTACCTAAATAATTTCTTTTTTAGATCCTGTATCAATAGCATTCACTGGTAATGGAGGAAGAGACTTGAAACTTTAGTTTCTCTTCTTCCTCACCTCTTCCTTTTAGATTCGAAACCCTTACCTTTCCCACCCTAACTTCTTCAAGTTTACAGGCTTTTGCATTATACAGTAGAGGTATTTCACCAAAATCCCTAAACTCTTGTGACTGGGCAAAGGGTAGTCTTTTTAATAGTTTAATGATGTCCTCTAGGATGATGACACTGAAACTGTATGGCTGGCTAGATCTGATCTTCCTAGTAAGCTTTAAGTTTCTATTTTCAGTGCATTTCTGCAGTTTTACTACTAGTATCTCAGACTCAATCTGTTCAAATTTAGGTTCACCCAGTCAGTTCAACTTATCTTTTACTCTTCCCCATCATACACTTCCATATGTGTTCATTTCATCTATTATAACTTCTATATCCAGCTTTTGTATTTTCCTCTTCTCTGCTAAGTTTATAGTCCACACCACTATTGTCAGCTACCTGGACTACCTTAACAGTGTTCTAGTAAGTAGTCCTATTGGCCACTGTGGCCCATTCTACACATATCAGCCAGAGTGGTTTTGTCAAAGCCTTCACCAAATCACCTAACTCCCTTACTTAACAGTTTTTTAAAGGATTCCATTCCCACTACAGTGGAATTCACCCCCTTTACCTTGGCATCCAAGTCCCACATAATTTGTAGGTCAACTTCTTCAACCATCTCTCCTATTATTTTCTAACTTTCTTACTGAGTTCCAATCACATAGAGTTTTAATTTTTGATTATTAAATTCAGAATCATATGGTGTCATTTTTCAAGGCCTCTGTACTGCCTTCACCCATATTTGGGAAGCTCTTTCATAAAATACCTTCACAACTGTCTTTTTGTCCATTTACTCTCAGATCAAATATGACCCCCTCAGACATTTATTTCCTGATTATTGTAGCTCAACCAGCTTCCCAGATCCCCAATTCCCATAAGCAGTTTTTAAATTTACATATTTATTGCTTTTGTCAAATTCTCACCCCCAAGGTAGTATCTAATTTTGAATAAAAGATGATTTCCATGTTTTGCTATTCTGGGATACAAATGATTTGCAAAATTAAAAGTTTTAAGGACCTCTTCCAATATCAAAATATGTTCTTTTCTTATCTGTACTACATCTACATCTAAATCTCTCTAAACAATCTATTGTTTTTAAGTTCTAGCAAAATAAGACCATTTACTATTGTTACTGTTAATATTTCCAGAACGTATCTAAAACCTTGATCCTATGTATATGTTTTAAAAGTAATTTTTTCCAGGGAGTTGGAATTTAAAATCTACATGTGATTACTAAAACCTAAATATCATTTTGTAAACACTTAGATTCATTTTGTTTCTTGTGTTTGGTGGCTAAACTAATTATCTAAATAATGTAAGCAGTCTTATACTATATGCTATTCATTTTGCTGTCAATAAATGAAAAAGTGTAAAAAATATGTGGTAAAAGGGTTTAGATAAAAAATTTTTATTTATATAGGTACATAGCTATTTCTTAGAATAATACAAGTTAAAAATTATATCTACATATTTTTTAATATAAGTCTACATGATAGGATAGAATATTTCTTTT
>NW_016803633.1:784383-789800 GCF_001698545.2 Rhinopithecus bieti | reverse complement strand
GATAGGAAAAAATAATTCTTTTTATCTGGCAATGAGTAAGATTTTAGCAAAAAAAAAGAGTAAGACTTACATTTATTATAGACCTCTTTTATCAGAACAAATATAAGTTATAAATTTCATATGTTCTTTTAGTAGGCTATGTTTGATGTAACCATTTGTTCTACATGAAATAAATACTTGTTTTATATTTACCAATGACCCTATATATTTCAGACAGCAAACAGGAATAAGAAACAAAAAAAGAAGAAGTCTAACATGTAGTTTTCATCTATAATGTGCAAGGTTTGGGACTATGTAATTTATATAAATAAAACAATGTTCACAAAACCACATAAAATAAGGATGGATTGATTACTTTCCAACTCTTTGGACTTTCGGAAAAACAGCATAGTACAACAGAAAAAAATTATGCAGGTCTGAATTTGAATCCTGTTTCTATTTATGTATTATATCAGTGTCATTTTTCTAATCTATAAAATCTTTAAGGCTTTTACCTTAAAGGAATATTGTCTTTTGCAGTCAAATTCCTAGGAAAAGTTGTATTCCTTCAATTTCTTCAATCCCTAGAGCCTGGATTCTCTCTTAGACTCCTGTCATCTGGCCTTTCTTTCACCATTCCAATATCACTGCTCTTGCCCAGTTCACCTGTGACTGTCATATTATAAAATCCAATGATGAATTCATGTCCTCATTTTACTGGTTCTCTCAGTGACACTCACATAGGTGCTCACTCCCTCTTCACTTTCTTTATATGCTTTCCTCACTTGCCATTTAGGATACCACTATCTCCTGCTGCTGCTGCTTCTACTTCACAAGTGTTCTTTCTTTTTCTTGCCTGTTTTATTTTAATACTCTCAATGTCAAATTTGTGAAAGATTTCCAGGTTCAGTTTGGCCCTTTTCTATTCTTGAATTAGCTTCTTTCCTTGGTGAATTCATGCAGTGTCATGATTTTAAATACATGTACATGCCATTGATCCTCAATTTATATCTTTAGCCTGATCTTCCTTCTGAACTTCAAACTCAATTATTGGCTGCTTACTCAATATCTTTACTTGTCTGTTTGTTGAAAATCTCAAACTGAATATATATAACATTGACCACTGTTCTTCTCCTCCTAAATCTGCTTATACCCACATCCATTCTTTCAGTTGCTTAACCCTAAATCTTTGGAGTCATCCTGCATGCTGATCTCCCTCTCCCACCCCCAACAATGTTGTCTGTCACAGAATCTGGCAATCCAGCACTTTCTCACTACCTCCCTAAATAAACATCTACTGTCTCTTACTGGGATGACGGCAATAGACACCTAACTGGCCTCTTTGCTTCTATTCTTAGTTCAATACTATTAAATCTTCTACAGGTGCCATCCAAGGCAAGGGTAGGGGTAGGAACCCTATATCAGGTCTTGTCTCCCTTCAACTCAAACCCTACCATGATTCCTCATTTAACTCAGAGTAAAAGTCAGTCTTATGTACCCTGTAAAGCCCTATAATCTTATTCCTGCAAATTCGCCTTAAATCTTTCACTTCATTTTCTATGCTTTCTATTTGTCACCTCCACCAAGATATGCCAGCTGCACTGGCCTCTGGTTCTACCATAAAAGATTAAACATTTGCTATTTATTTATTCTGGCATAAGTCTATAAGTCTGTGTGATTAAATCACTTACCTTCTTAAACCTTTGCTCAGATTTCATCATCCCAAAGAGGACATCCTGAGAGTTTTTTTTTTTTTTATCCTCATATTTTCCTTTTTTTTCTCTCTTTTTGAGACACAGTCTTACTCTGTCACCCAGGCTGGAGTGCAGTGTCTTGATTATGGCTCACTTCAACATCTGCCTCCCAGGCTCAAGCAATCCTCCCACCTCAGCCTCTCAAGTAGCTATGACCACAGGCACGTGCCACCATGCCTGGCTAATTTTTGTATTTATTTGGTAAAGATGGGTTTTCACCATGATACCCAGGCTGGTCCCAAACTCCTAGGCTCAAGTGATCTGCCCGCTTCAGTGCTGGGATTACAGATGTGATCCATTGTACCTGGCCCTCATGTTTCTAAATATTAGATATTAATAATTCATTCATTATATAAATTTTTATTGTCTGTTTTTTCCTGGTAGAATAAAAGCTGCAGAAAGACAGGAATCTAGTCTCTTTATGCACAGATATAGCCCAAATTCCTACAAGAATTCCTCATACATAAACACTTATTAAATAAAGTTATCTAACCATTGTAAGAGTGCAGCATAGCTCCTTCTTGTATATATTCTGCTATGTTTTGGTATGTTCAAAAGACAATAATAAGTACTGATTCTATGCAAGATGTATATCTTTAAACAATGTGCTGTGTGGAAATCTTCACACGGCTGGCAGAGATAATTTGACATTGTAGTGCAGTGCTTAAAATGGCAAGCTGCTTGTCTTTCTATTCTGATGAGAAAAAAAGGCAATCATGAAAGCAGGGTTGACTGTTCACATAAGTTTTTACTGGAGTTGACATGGGCAAAAAAGAAAAGAAAAAAACCAAAAAAGTCATAAGTTCTCCCCTGAGTTGTCAGGAACATCAATATCAGAACGTGGCTTGAATGCAGTGTTAACTAGTTAGACTTAGTGACCAAATACAGGCTGCATACCTGAAGGGAGTTGCGGATAGCGTAGGTATCCAGTCTCTTTGAAGGCAAAAATAAGCACAAGGCAGCAGTGTCTTAATTAGACACTGTAACTTCCCCGTCCCCTATAAGAAAGAGGAGTTTAGACATTTTAGCAATAGCTAGAGTTTTGCTAGATAAATCACACACAGGCAAGGATCAGGGCAATTTATAGCCTCAAAATTTCAAAATCAATTATTATAAGGCATGGATGAACATCAGTGTTTTCAGTATATTACAAAAATAATTCATGACTATTTTCAAAGAGTGTTTTGTTTTGTTTTGTTTTGCTTTTAATGTTAATATGTGGCTGGGCATAGTGGCTCACACCTATAATCCAAGCACTTTGGGAGGCCAAGGCCGGCAGATCACTTGAGCCCAGGAGTTCAAGACCGGTCAGGTCAACATGGCAAAACCTCATCTTAACAAAAAATACAAAACAAAATAAAACAAAATACCATTAGCTCAGTGTAATGGTCTGTGCCTGTAGTCCCAGCTACTCGGCAGGCTGAAGTGTGAGGATCCCTTCAGCCCTGGAGGTGAAGGCTACAATGAGCCAAGATTGTGCCACTGTACTCCAGCCTGGACAACAGACTGAGACCCTGTCTCAAAAAAAAAAAGGTGACATGTAAGTATATATGTCTAGAATCCATACTGGTAATTGTTATACAATTTTATGGGAATAAAAAAATTAAATCAAGTTACTTAAAAGTCATGATTTCAAAACAGATGTTTATTTTTCCAGGAGAAACTTAGAAAGATCTAAATTATGTGTTAATCAGTACCAATAAAATAACTGCTACATGTTAAAGAAACTACTGGTCTAAGCTTTACCATGAAAATTTTATTTAAAACATTTCACACTTTGATACTTTGTTTTCCTGAAGAGTAGAGAATATATTTTAATCTTTATTTATTTACTGTCTGGTAAACAATAAGCACCTTATAAATATTGTTTAATAAAGAATGTAGGTACTATATTTGTATATTTAGGATAAAAATATTATCCTTTAGGTGCAGTCCATGTCCACTCTGTATCTAAAGAAAACTGGCCCAATATCTGATAAGAGGGGGAAGAGATATATGGTCCCAAATACACACACACACACACACACACACACACAGAGAGAGAGAGAGAGAGAGAGAGAGAGAGAGAGAGAGAGAGAGAGAGGGAATCTGAATGGCTTCATAGCTGCCTTTGAGGCAGTATAAGAGGTTATTGAAATAAAAATCTTCTCTACTTCCATTCCCCAGGTCACTGTCCAAAGGCAATTACTGATACCAGATTTTTCATTTCTGTAATTATTACATGCTTAAAACTCAATTTTTTGTTTTGCAAATTTGGATAATATCTATTTTCTTAACTCTATTAAGAAATATGTTAATGCACTCAAACATTTATTTTCACCTCTACTACTTCCTCTCAGCCTCAATATTTGCTTGGTACATTAACATTTTTCTACTTTTAAGCTTTGACTAGGAACTAGGTATTGAATGGAAATTTATATTTTCAAGTTGTGGTGAGGCACCAAACATGAAGATAATAGATGGAATGACCTGCCCATTTTCTGGAGCAGTGTCAGAGCCAGACACAACCTTGCAGGACATAATGAGAGGCAGTAAAAGCAGCCCAGCAACACAACTCCCAAAGAGTCTATACATCTTACTGATTCATTGGAAGAATACTGATTAATTGAAGATTTTTTTCTAGAGATTCAGAGTGCTGTAAAAAAGTTTTCCTACTTAAAGATGCTTCTTTGTCCACAGCCAAACTGGTAGGAGTAAGGAAGAGAAACTTCTTAAAAGACACTTCAGATGTTTTCACCAAAGGGAGGGCTGGAGTGTCAGTCCCTACAGGACATAAGCCATGGTAAATAAATTGTAGTAGACATGCACCTTGCTGACACTAGAGCAGAGCATGAGAGAAACTCACAGTAGTGCCAGGAGTGTGGAGAGATATGTGGAAGTAAGTACTCAAGCCCCACCTCTCATCCCAAGAATGCTGACAGCTGGAGACTACTGGCTGAACCAATCAAGATGGCAGCAGCAGAAGAGGCAGCAAGTGCTGGTCAAATTGGCAGAGCAAATATTTATGACCTTAGCAATCAGTCCCTCCAAATCAGTTCTGTGCAGAGTTTCCCATGGAAAGGTGGGTCACCCGTATAACATTCTGCCTTTGTTTCTGCCATGACAGTTTACAATCAAAAGCCAAGAGAAACCCATGAAAGACTCCAGCTACATAAAAAGTTATTTTATTTTTTCCTCCTATGCCTAGTTCACATGCCCTGATCCAAGAAGAGCCAGAAGCAGCCTAGTAAGTGGGAAAAATGAAGTGTAAGAAAAAAGTGACAAAATCATGAAAGAACAAATCAAATCCTCTTTTTTTAGGTCCTGATCCCTAGTTCCAAGCCATAGGTAAACTCTAAACTGTAGGGAAAGTAGTATGGACCTGCATGCAAGAATGTAAGTATGGTGTCATCTCTGGGGCACCCTCTGGCATTTGTGAATTTGGTATATTCCATCTTTATTCATTCCTCAATAATTTCCCATTTGTTCTTTCTAGTTAATAATACATTTAAATTATGTAAATAATATGGAGTACTTTCTTTTTATAAGAAAATCACAGCAATGTAAGTAAAGCAATAGCTCTCCCTGACCCTCATTTAATATAGTTTTCTTTCCAAGACATTGGTTTCATGTCTGAATTGTTTTCATGTGTATTTACCTAATTATTTTACAAAGAACTTATATATATATATATATATATATATA
>NW_016803633.1:770415-782627 GCF_001698545.2 Rhinopithecus bieti | reverse complement strand
ACGAGTTGATGGGTGCTGACTAGTTGATGGGTGCAGCACACCAACATGGCACAAGTATACATATGTAACAAACCTGCACGTTATGCACATGTACCCTAGAACTTAAAGTATAATAAAAAATAAAAAATAAAAAAATAAAAAAAATAAAAACAAACAATTAAGCAGAATTTCCTCTTTATTTCTAAGTGCTTTTAGTTTTCATGAGTTCTCTGCCATTTAAATGGACTTTTATAACAGGTGGAAGATTAGTCTATAGATCCCTTGAATATAAACCTCTTGAAGCAGTTAAAAATTGTGTACATGTTCTTTTTTTTCAAGCTCACATCTTAACTTTTAAACTTCTAAATAACATTTTTCTGTGTATCCTCACTCAGCAGCTTCCTGGACTTCCGGTTTTTAATCATAGAACTAGGCATATTTAAACAAATTGCCACAACTACATAAAATATAGAATAACATAACTAAGAAAAAATGTAGGAAAACTGAAGTGGTTCATGTGACGGAAATTGAAGCTTTGAGAAATTGGATAGTTTTCTTAAGTTTGCACAGTTGATAATGAGTGAATTCAAAAATCCCATCTGATATTTTTTCTTAGTCTAACCTTTTTTATATGATTGCCTTTTCCCAAGAGTATAGCATAGCTAAGGAGAAAAATTACTGTCTTTTATATAAATTATGTCAGTGGCTTCCTTGAACTTATGAGAACATTTCAAGGAGTGGATTTTTAAGTGATGCAGCAACATGTTGGACTTTCTCAGGTAAGGGTGTGACAGATTTCAGTTTTCTTTCTTTTATGTCTTCTTTTATACAACATTTTTCTACTATGCTTTTAAATCCCACATTGTTGAATCCTACAAATCATATAGTCTAAGGCTAGGTTATAGAGTTCCAAATAAACTTACAATCTCTATGCCTGATACTATTATACAAAAGTAAAATAAAATTAAGGCAAAACATATATCACACTATCAAATCTTATTGATATAGCTAGAAGAATAAAAAAAGTATCAGTTCCTTACCAGCTTCTGGTAAGCTTTGTGTAATATCTAGATACACTGAAAGGTTTTATAGATATTTGTCTTGTTAAAGATAAGTTAATAAATTATCATTTTGATATCAAATCAGAAAACTACTTGACAAAATTCCATTTCAGGGACTGAGTCAAATGTTTAACAAAGTAATCAAATCTATTAAAATTATTTAAAAGGCTTTATTTCTGTAGAAATATACATGTATCATATACCAATGATATCAGTATAGAACTCATATTTTGTTGACTCTATTGATAGCATATTTTTGTAAGACTAGCTATTTTAGTGTATAATTCATCTTTGTGTGATAGAAGCATTTGATTATAGGTAGCAATCTTTTCTCCTTTTTTTTTTAACCCCCAGTCAGGGGGTTATTTAGTTTTCTTTGTCACTGATATAATGTAATGTCATCATTATGACAAATGTTACCAATATTCCATTATCCCTGGAATGCCAAAGCATGAATCTCCTTTATAACTGTAGCAACAGGGAGAGGTCTAGCTTCTGAGAATGTGCTGTACAGAGACCATTTGTTTGAGAAGTTTCTATGTGACCCAGAATAAAGAACGAGCCCCTGTGCATCCTCCCTGTATTTTATTTCTAAATGTGATGAATGTAGTTGTCTAGCAAAGCTAACCTGTGTTTAAAACCAACAACTTCAGTTTCCAAAGCCTAAGACAGATGTTCAGGGGATACATATTTTTTCCTGATGCTAGAAGAAAGCCTAAATTGTTTGCCTTTTTTTCTTTTTAAGAGACAGGGTCTCACTCTGCCACCCAAGCTAGAGTGCAGTGGTGAAATCACACCTCATTGCAGCCTAGAGCCCCTGGATGCAAATGATATTTCCACTCATAGTTGGGAGTACAGGTGTATGCTACCACACCTAGCTAGTTTTTTTCTATTTTTAAGTTTTGTACAAAAGAGGTCCAGCTATGTTGCTCAGGCTTGTCTCCAACTCCTGGATTCAAGTACTCCTGCTTTGGCTATTTTCCTCTCTTTTAGAGAGGAATGCTTCAGCTAGAATAGCAAGAGTAAGGAGAAATATTTTTTAAAAATAAAAAGAATCTGAGACATTATCAAGTCCACTTGGCGATTTACCATCAAAGAGGAATTCTCTCTCAAAGAAAGTTCTTGCTTTTGCAGTTTTGTTTAAAACAAAATGAACACCCCCACACAAATAATATAGAAAAAAAAAAAGTTAGGCTTGATTTATACAAGACTAAAGGTGAGTACGAATAAACAATTATTGGATATTCTCTTGAAATTTACATCTCCTTTCATCTTACTGAAGTGCAACTGATTGGAGGAACTGTCAGATAGATAGGCACTGCTAAATTGCTAGGTTTGACCAAACGGAATGCACCTTCCTAGTGAAATCATCAGGCATTTCAATTTATGTATAACTTAAATATCAAAAAGTAGATAATGATTAATGTTTATATATGTACAATGAGTAGTTAATATACTGGAGTTGGAAGAAACCAAACTTGGCTAAATTTTGAACTTCTAACAGATTCTTGGGTGATTATCTATATTACCTGAGATGATGTTACTGAAAGTGTGGTTCACAGAGCTGCAGAATTAGTATCACTCAGGAGTGCTAGACCTACTGAATTGGAATTTCTGGGAATGAAACTGAAGAATCCATGCTTTAAAAGCCCTCCAAGTGATTTTATGTTGGTTACATTTAAAACTGACCCAAGAGTTAAGCAGAAGGAATATTTGAGAACAGGATTTAAATTTTACCTGGGCATCTGGCATGATTCAGGAGTTATCTGATAAATAACTTACCGAGGAAAACATTGGGACTCAGATCACAAGTGAATGGCTCTTTGAAATGAAGAAATAAAATCAAAATCCAGCCATGTACAATATATGCCCCCAGGGAAACATTCCATCATATTCTACTGTTTTCAGTTATTCATGTATCTTCTAGGCTAACTAGATTATAAGGTTCATGTGAGAGTTAATGGGAGCCAACTCGTTTTCAGAATAAACAACATGCCATCTACATAAATTGCCCAAACTGCTCTAAAATATGTATTTTGAGATTTCTTGTGCTTTAATATCATGTCTGTTTTTTTTTTGTTAGTTTATAGTATGGGTGCAACACACATATTTATAATGTTTTATATTGAGTATATATTTAATATTATATATTTCTTAAATTTAGTGAATATTTTTGCAGTTAACAATTGGGGCACATTGTCAAGTATGCTTTTTTAAGAAGCAATTATGGAAACAGTGAGACAGAATACTTGATAAATGAAATCATTCTGCAAAACTGTCAAGTATTGACAATGAAGTCCTTGTTATGAGCTGACCCATTTCACATGAAAGTGACTAAACATTTTGATAAGCTACTTTATTAGATAAAACAATCTTTTTCACTTTTATTCTGTGGATCTGGGATATTAAATAAAAAAAGAATAAATTCTAAGAGGTAAAAAAATGAAAAATGGACTTAAGGGAAGAGAACTTTTAAAAGAGTTTTATTATTGTCTAATTTCAAAGAAACAACACAAGATTTTTAAAGTTGAAAAGGTACCGATTGATCTCTCCCATGTTAAAGTCTAGAGAATTGAAACCCAGATAGATCAAGTGACTTGCATGTGACCAGGTCCAGGTACAAACGAGTAGCAGAGTAAACTCTAACCTAAGTCTTCATGGATCAATGCTGTAGCCATTTGACAGTGCTATTTTTCTTCTTCTTCTAAGTTCCGAGTATTTTTTATGTTCCTCTCAATTCAGAATTTATGTGCAGCTATGAGTCTAGCTGTTCACTTACGTGAACAGAAGCCCAAATAATGAAGAAAAACTGTAGCTATTAACAAATCATATATATCCCCTGGTTAATGCGAAAATTACGTGTAAAGTAAGAAAATTCCGATAAAGGCTTTGATTTGATTCCATACTTACCAGCAGAGATTCATTGGCCCTCTTATTAAGAATGTCTTTTGATCATTTTCTTCTACTTTTTGGGCCAGCAGCCTGGGAGATTTGCAGTGAGATGGGTGCTGCTATCATAACGCTTTCAGAATTCATGAGTTTCCTTGTCACACTCAATTTCCCTAAACACGTATCAAAGCCCCTTATTTAAACTGTCACAAGTTCTGTGGCTTACTATATGCATTTTGAGGTAAAATTCACTTTATATTAAGTCTTTCCTAGATGTTCACTATGGAAAATATGGTAAGTATGTGTATAAAAGTTATTCTATTTCCTTTGAAATTATAACTTGAAAAGCATGCCTATAATTTAACCATTATTACTTTTGTAAGGCATACTTTTGAACTACTCTTCTAACACATTTGAAGTAACTTTAATTGTTTACATGCACAGATATCAACAGATTAATTGAACAATAACAATTGAACTTTTTATACATATTTTTATTTTATCATATAAATATAATTATACAATACTTGTATTAAAACCAAGCCTTCTGTTTACTCTAGGAATGATTTCAGGAGTTGGATTCATTAAGAAATGCACTATTATTTATGGCAGGTATAGGGTTGAAGTTCCTTAGACATGAGGAAAAATATTTGTTGTTGCTTTAAATATAATGATCGAAGCCTGGTTAATTATGAAGAATATGGCAAAGGGGAAGCAGTCTGACATCCTTGTGATTTGCTTCACTTATTATAAAATTTGTTATCATAGAGTTCTCCATTTGCATTTGCCTCACACATAAATCTTCGGCTTGACTTATTAAAAAAAAATGTCTTTAGTAAATAACCAATAAATGACCAAGTGGTGAACATCAAACATACTTCCTTGCCCTCAGAGTTAAAATAGTCAGCATAACATAAGTCATTAGTGTAAGCAGATGAGAGTCAGGATAACAAAAACCAAGCTCTATTCTTTCCCTATTTTTTTCTCTCATGTCAATAAATGACATTACAAGCTATCATGCTCTATGGTAGGAAATCTGGAAATCTCTTGGTTCTTGGTTTTCGTCACCACTACTATGATTCTCCACTTCTACAGCCAGTCCTCTGGGTTCTACCTTCATGCTCTAATCTGCAGTTATTTTCCATTTTTACCATACTAAAGCTCATATTGTCTCAGGACTACTGCAAAATTTTCCCAAGGTTTCTTCTCATTGCTACATTTGTCGTGTTCTTATTCATGATATAAAAAGATCACCCGCAGTTCATTCTCACCTAAAATTTGCAGTGACTTCTTTTTGCAATCAAATTACACTCCAAACTTCTGTGAATGAAGTGCAAGTCTTCTGTGAACTGAGGCTGCATAAATTGCAGCTTATCTTTCCAAATCAATTTCACATCATCACAGTGTTTGCTTTCTTTGCTACCTACATTGCTCTTTCCTTCAT
Organism: Rhinopithecus bieti; assembly: GCF_001698545.2. Lineage (NCBI taxonomy): Eukaryota > Metazoa > Chordata > Mammalia > Primates > Cercopithecidae > Rhinopithecus > Rhinopithecus bieti. The sequence goes on along the minus strand of NW_016803633.1, from coordinate 777,254 downwards.
CTCTACCATGTCAAATTCTTTCACCTTAGTGATTTTCTGGAGTTTTTTCCTCAGGCTTTTCCCTGGGTTTAGTAGAGCTGTCTCCCAAGGTCCAGGGCTTACTTGGTTAGCCTCTTCAAAACATCTCACTCTTGGTTTCCTAGATGTCTTTTATATCAAAGCATAGAAAGAAAAGATAAGAGTAGCTTGAAATGAAACTAGGGAGGTAAGTGAGGATCAGTCATGAAGTCAGTTTTGTAGGTTGACTTGGCTTGAATGTTGGCAGAAACATTTATAAAAGCGCACATTCCTATAGGGAAGGGTTAATGTGATTCCTAATAAAAGGTAAGATCATCTTTTATAAAAATTGTCCAGAATAGAAGAAGTAATTAGGCAGAAAACAGGTCTGGTGAAGGGAGTATTAACTATCATTCTTGGCCTAAACATCCTGAAGACCAAAATAGAGATGTTTCAAGTGGTTGTATTCACATTTAGAGAGGCTATGGTTATAGGTGGTTACCACGTGGGAGAGAATGACAGAGTTTAAACAGGGACCTCTGTATTACTGTTATATTAAGACAAGCACTACTTGGGCAATTTATATATCAGGACAATAAAGTTTGGATTACCTTACAAAAATAATTACATTCACATAGAGTATTATTGTGTATTGCATTTTACGAAGTGCCAGACAAGTTCATGTTCATAGATGCTTATGTTGATTTCTGACAGCATCTATATAAAGTAACATGACAGCTATTTTTTTTTTTTTTTGACAGGGTCTTGCCCTGTCACTCAGGCTGGAATACAGTTGTGTGATCATGGTCCACTGCAGCCTCGACTTCTTGGGCTTAAGTTATCTTCCCATCTCAGCCTGCAGAGTGCTGACACCATAGGCGGGCAATGCCACTCCCAGTTTTTTTTTTTGTAGAGATGGAGTCTCCCTATGTTGTCCAGGCTGGTCTTGAACTCATGGACTTATGGAATACTCCAGCCTCAGCTTCCCTAAGTGCTAGGGTTACAAGCATGAGCCACCATGCCTGGCCTATGACAGCATTATAGTTGGGAAACTAGTAGATGTGCTATATTTTGATGTAACATTAACAACAGGAAGGCTAGACCTAGAGGACTATTACATGATATGTTTAATACTAAATTCAACCTTGTGAATTGTTTTATATTAAATATTTTAAAAACTAATGAAAAAATAGCTATGGCAATTCTTTCTAATATAAATATGAATTGCACAGATTCTGAGGATTATTCAGACAAATTATAAAGTAGACATGAGCAGAGGGAAATCAATGAGATTTCAACTCTATAAGGAAATACAGAATGCCTTATTCACTCTTTAACATCAAGCCCTAAAATATACTCTTTGAATGTATAAATGAGTTATTTATATAAACATTTTCTATGGACTGAATACTTGTGTCCCTTCAAAATTAATATGTTGAAGCCTTAACCTCCAATGTGATGGTATTCAGAATATGTGGCCTTTGGGACGTGATGAGGGTTAGATGAGGTCGTAAGGGTGGGGACCTGGTCTGATGGAATTAGTGCCCTTATGTGATTAGACATCAGAGCTCTGTATCTCTCTTTCTGTCTCTCCCTTTCTCTCTGCACACAAAGAAGAGTTAGTATAAGCACACAGTGAGGATGTGGTCATCTGGACTTCCAGCCTCCAGAACTAGAATAAATACATTTCTTTCTTATAAGCAACTTGGTCTACATGGTATTTTTTATGGCAGCTTAAGCTGACAAATACAATATTGTAAGCTAATTTTTAGCTGCAATATGGTATCACATAGTCAACAAAACTGAACCTTGAAGCACAAATTACAATTGAGATGTTGCATATATCTTCTCCTTGAAACTGAAATGGGGATTGGAATTTAGAACTGTGTGTTTCACAGTATCTCATGATAGTATTTAAATTCTCTGTCAGAATTTGCATAGCTTACAGTTTGGACTACCCAGAATTTCCACAAAGGAAATAAGTTATGCTGTTATTATAACACTAAATGCTTTATGGAAAGACTGAATGAACCTGTGGGAAACATTTTATGAAAATATATTTCCAACATCAGTGATAGAATTGGAAAACATAATTAAAGTGATTGTTAGGTGCTGAAATAGTTTATCACCTTTATGCTGTGTTTTTAAAAGTGTTATTCCTAATGGGACTGTGTTTTGTTATTTATAATAACCTGTTTCTTACTTTTCTTTGGAATTTAAGTATGCTCTTAATTTCGGATGCATTCATTATACTTAAAAACAATGTATTACAATACTGAGATAATTGGCTATCATATGGGAGAAAAAGTGCTATATGGGGAGTAGAAAGAGATAGTTCTAGTCTCACTTATGAAAATGAAGAATTTTATGTATGAATATGTGTATTTAGTTTTTTCAATTCATTGTTTTGTTCCATACACTATTTATAAAGGATGACCACCTACCATTTTGGTGCAAATGGGTTTTCTGTAATAAGCCAATCATATCATATCTTTGGATATATACATACTCTCTCCTCTTGGTTATACTCGGAGTCCACTGCATCATGAGTTCTGCTTTTATAAAAGTATGTAAATAGCATTATTTCATAGACTAGTTGTGATGATAAAATTAAATAATTGGGAAAAATCCTTTATAAATCAAACAAAGTCTGGCAGGATTTCTAGCTACAGTAATAGAAATATATTGGCAAATCTCCTATGAAAACAAGTATAAAACTATAATATTATAGAAAATAAGTATTTCAGAACTCTGAAGTTAATTAAAGGCAAAAACAAATTGAGGAGTATTTATTTGTGAGAAACTTCCAGAACTTTATTAAAAACCAGTGAGACTCTATGGCCTCGCCTGGGGCTGCTCCCATTCCCACCCCACCCCTCCTGGCTCTGTCCACACCTAGCATCACCAGAAACGCTAGCAACATTGCTGATAAAGGCAACTGACTGGATTTGGAGCAGAAAGTGAAAAACCACACCCTGCAGCGTAGTAAAAGTTTGTTACATAGTAAAAGTAGCAAACTAAGTTGGAAAGGAGGATGGAAATCTGATGCTCTGGCAGACTAAAGTTATAGACTTGATTGAGGAAAGTGGCAGAAAAGCCAGATATTTAAAAAGGAAATAAAGCCCAGAAATGAAAGGTTCCTGGAAGGGATAAGCAAGCTCCTCATACATCCCTGACTGACTAGAAAACAACTGAGCTGCCTAGAAAACAGAGGAAACTGAACTGGACTGGTGGAAAGTGAAAGCTTAGGCAGAATTGAAAATTGTCTAACTCCCACTCTACCCCCCAGATCCATCTGCCTTCGGGCACAAGGCATTTGAGCCTAGCCTTTGCCCCATCATTGGCTGACCAAAACTCATACAAACACATGGAAATCTGGTCTTGTGGCTAGAGGAAAAAAGAAATTTAGAGAGAGATTGAGTAACACTTTTGTTAGTTTTAAGATATATTTTTGTGGATACAATTTTGATTATATTTCTGAAAACAACTAAAATGATTTTTTAACTATGCGATAAGATTCTGAAGGTCTCCCAAAGAACTACAAAGGTAGTTCAGTCAATGTATTTTGAATACTTAAACTTCTGATGCTACAAACAAATACATAGGGATCAAAAACTCAAATTGACAGGAAAATATGAACTTTACTCATTTTACAATGATTGACTTAAATCCCTGTAAATATGCTGAGATATAGATAAAAATTAATATAGCTAACTAATTGGGATCACAGTCTAACTGTGTGAACTGTATAGTGCCTTGTACATTGTTAAAAGTTGGTGCTATTCTGTGACAAAGTAAAACTGCTGGTTAGAGCATCAAGACTATTAGCCCAAGAGCATTATTAGTTTTGCTATGTGCTCTGCCAGACCCCTATTGACTCCAATAGGGAAGGCACTGTGTCCAAGAGGCTGCAGAAAAGACCCAGCACCAGTGATCCAGACATAGGGATTATTGAGGACTTAAATACATGGGTGGTCCAATGGTAGCTGGGTGGAGAGGAGAATTACTACTGTTTATAAAAAGCATGCAGTTTGCATATCATTTTCATTTATCACCCTCCACCTAGCAACCTCCATTTAACCCAAAGCAAAGGGCCTTGGTTCCTTGCATGTCTATATTCCAAGGGATGGTCCAGGAGTTTGGGTGTTCTTAACAGAAAAGGGGTGAAACTGGTTGGCCCCTCCTGTTTTTTTTTTAGCTCAGATCTCCAAATACACATTCTTCTTAGACCTTAGGGTCATTCTCAGGGTATGCTTCAATTATCGCTGTCAGATGCATCTGCCATACATTATGCTCTGGTTGTAGAAAGACTTGACCTTAGTTCAACCACATTCTTTGTTCCAAGGATAATACAAAATAGTTGAATGCCGAAAGAATCTTATTATTAAAATTTTCTCAAATTGCAGATTCTTCTGATGAAAGGATAGCTATATGTATTAACTTTAGTGCAATTTTTCCCCAAAGACCAACATTATCCAAATTCATAAATGTGCATAAACAAATTCAGCTTCTTAAATTTATTTGTGCATACAACCATATTTAAAACCAATAACTGTTTTATATGCTCATTTCAAATGTTCATATGGTATCAAAGTCCTTGGTTTCTTTACAAGAGTAAAATATGTCTTTTGGATTTAACTAAGACATCCAAAAAATATTTCTCCATTTAAGAGCACAAGGCTAACATCAACTGTTAATCTGTAACCATGCCCCCAAAGAAGTTTTACAATGTTAAAAACAAACAAACATACACATAGGTAGAAACAGACTGCATTGCACACATGGTAATCTAAAAATCACCTAATAATTGATAATCCATTTACAAACAATCCAATATTGCATTCCCAGGTAAATGTATTTTCTTTCTGATATTCATTAACAAGAGACACTTCTAAGGATTCTGTGATATTTCTTATGCGAGTGGGAAATACTCTTGAAATGGTGGCCTCTACCCCAATCTTTTTAAAGCTGTTAGATTTATATTTTACAGCTTCAAGGGAAGTATGTTGGAGGGCATATAACAGGACTGATTCTTTTTTTTGTTTGTTTTTTTACATAGCCCACACTTTTAGGAGAACTTAGAGACTTTCCTAAGAAAGTCAAAGGAAAAGAAATAAAGTTTCACATAGGAGCAGGGTGACTTGATGGAAGAAGGACTTTAGACTGTATGGAAAGTTTCTTGGCCTGAGAAAGAAAAAGAGGGAGAGATTTTTGGATCTAGAAGCAGTTAGAATAAGGGCTTCAGGATTTTATGGATAAAGAATCCAATAATCACCTTGGGCTCTAGGGATAGGGTTTCAAAACTCAATAAAAACATCTATAGACAAAGAATTTCAACAAAATTTTGGAGACCCACCAAACCTAAAGGGAACATATGTGTGGGATGTTTGATGATGTGTGTAGACAGACAACTAAAGACTAGAGATACTTCTTCCCTTGTACCCTAATTAATGTATAGGGTCTTGGAACCAGAACAAAAGAAAGGAGGGAACATTACAATCATTGAGTTCAAATGCAAGGGCAGCCCAAGAGAATGGAGACTCCATGACAAATCTTAAAGTTATTTATAAAAACATCTAACGGTGTTTCTCTCACAACAGAGTTTATGGACTGAGATTTGTACCTGTTCCTTACATATGTGAAGTTACAATTTGATTATGGACCATATATTAAATTACTTTGTTAAAATAGAAAATAGCAATTTTGCAAATTTAATGTAAGCATCTAATAATAAATACTCTTAGAGTAAGCATATATTTTTCCCTCTTTGTACTTATGAGTTTAAAGCTAATCATTTCTTTGCTATTTAAAATAATAGCTGATAGCAATTTTAGGCACTAAAACAAATGAAATGAAATCCTATTTTAAACCTTATCACAATGTTCCAAAGACAGATTAAAATATAATAAAATGTAAAATGACTTTTCCTTAGAAGAATTCATTTAGCAAAACAAAAAAGGGAAAGAACCACTTGGAAATGATCAAAATATTCTTTACATTCTCAATATTTGGACAGATGGAGGAAAATTAACATGAAAAAAGCAGATATTCCTAGGACAAAAATGCTTTCAATCAGGCGTAAATTCATAAGCCTCTAAAAATTTGAAGATGAATTCACTTCATTACTCTCATCAAATAATTAGAGACGGTACAGTGATCTCTGGGAAAGAACTACTTTTTTAAAAAAGACACACTCAGGTACAATGGATTCAATTCATACAAATTATAAGAGCAAAATTTTGTTCTAAGCCACCAAGTCTAAGTTCATATATGGCATTTTACTACATTAAGCAGACATCCTCTGGTAGTAATAATAAACTTCTGAAGCCACATTGCCTCTCCTGTATCAGTGAAGACCTTGTTAACTCTCACAGAGACTATTTTGATGGCCTTCCAATTGTTTGCCTCTAATCTCCTCTAAAAAGAAAATCACATTTTACCCTATTGCCGGAGAATGTGTTAAGAAGCTAATCATGGCTCTGATGATGTCTCTGCCTTGCATAAAAACTCTCCACTGGCTATAAAATAAAGTACACATTTCCTAGTTTGACATTCAGAGATTACTAGTTTAATTAGTTTAAGCATAATTTACTATAGAGCACTAAAAATAAAATTTAAGTTTTTTTTACTAATGCTCTATCAATATATAATAATAAATTTTTGAGTAATAGAGGTACAATAATGAAAACCACATTACACAGAGATAAAAAAACATGGGCTCATTCATAAATCATTTAAGAATATAAATATTAACTCTATAGACACTAGCTAAGTAATACTCAGTTGTGTGCTGGTAAAACAGCTCTCTACAAAAAAAAAGAAAAAAAAAAGAAAAAAAAAAA
>NW_016803633.1:751447-770159 GCF_001698545.2 Rhinopithecus bieti | reverse complement strand
TAAAGCCCTGACTTTCAGGCTTTGCCATTTTCTGTGGTATAAATACTCCCACCATGGACATTTAAAAGCTACCAATGATTAACAACTTTCACACAAAATTTAACAATTGCCTTTCACATGCTGACATAAGCTTACTCAAGCACATTGACCAATCTGGTAGATATTCCTAGGACAAAACTGGTCAAATTTCTTATTCTAATATTTAATTTTCTTAATTATAAAATTGGCCTAATAATCTCCATATCGTAGTGTTGTTCTGGGGTTTAAATGAGATAGTAATATAGTACAAAGTTCTTTTCTCCATAACAATCTCAAAATAAATTCTCAATAATGGTGTTTATTTTATTATATTAACAAGATACATTAAATGAATTGAATGCCAGGATTAAAGAAACTAAGTATAATTTCTACACTTTAAAAAGTTAGCATGGTGACATTTTAAAGTGTAATATAAATAGAGAATGCTGTAGATCACTTGATCAACAAGGCGGATACCATTATAGAGGAATCACAAACTAATAGTGAATTGAATTTCCACATGGTAAGTTAGGCTCTGAAATTTTCAGTTGACTGAAATACAACTCCTTATGCTCCTAGACCTATTTAGATATTTATATTATCATCTTGTTTTTTGAAATTATTTGAATTTATTGCAACTGGTACAATTCGATAATATGGAAAAGAGATTGTATTGAACAGAGGCTGAAGATTAAAGAATGGGAATTAGAAAATGTGAGGGCCTTGATTTTTGCCTATGATTACTAGAAAATTACAAGTTATTTATATTAATATATTTTCTATACTTCCAACTATAGGTATTATGAGTCGTAACTGAGAGGAAGAGAACCACATCTACTACATTTAAAGACATGATCCAAGAATGGTTTCTGATACTCATTTTAACTCTGACTTAACCTTGAATAACTTTCCCTTTGCCCCTTTGTTTTTAGAATTAAAACAACTTGATTTCCAAGAAAGAAAAAGTGTGTTTTAAAGAACTTTTAGTCTTTTACAAAATTAAAACTTTTTCTAGCCGTGTATGTTTTCAAGCAAGACTCACCACCATAGGGTGCAATCAACAGCTGAGAAACAGGGCAAAGACCTTGCCCACAAGGCATAGAGTTTATGACCTTGGCCTCATTTGCCTTAACCTGCCCTAAGCAAGTTACTGGGTCAGTACAAATTGACACTAAGGTAAGATAATGGGTGCTACTCCGATACTAAAATTATTATTTTGCTTAGTTGAAGTTGCACACCATATCTATATCATTAATCTTGGTATTTTTTTCCAAGTTGTATATACAACCACGTCAATCATATTTACTAGATAGAAGATTATTATGATAATACCAAAGATCTTTCATCCAAAACCATGTTGAGGATAAAATTGTGATAGCATTGTGGTGATTTTATTTATATCTTTCAAGTCATAAAAAATCTCATTTTATTAATAAAATATTATTCCATTTACAGATGAATAACTCCTCTCTGATAAAATGACACAAAGTTTAAAAATTTGCAATAACCGTTTCAATTAAATTTGTAGGTAAAGAGTCAGTATTTTTCTTTAGTTGTTAAAATGACAACATGCTTCATAGTTTCCACAGTGGTACAGATAATAGTATTATAAAAACATTGATAATTTTGCAGATTAGGAAAGAAACTGAAAATATCATCTATCATTCAGCAAACGTTTCTGAGAACTTCACTTGTACCAAGTTATGTTTAAGGAACTGAGGGCTTGACAGGGAATCAATCTCCTTATTATCTTTTCTAGCTCTCATGGGTATAGATAGTACTTCTCATGCTCATGCACAGCGTATGTACAATCACATATATTTTAAATTATGTTTTTAAGAAATATACACAGTTTTCACCTATTTTATAATTCATCCATGGTAAAATATGAATTCTACTTCATTCTATTTTACTACTAAAAGAATATTTAGTTGTATACCTCTATTCCAATTTAGGTATAAATCCTCTTATAAATGAAGTTGTTTGTAATATATTGCTGTTATAATCAATGTCTCAGTGGTTATAGTTTTATATGTCTTCTTGTGAACATTTATTTTTATTTATTTATTTGTTTGTTTGTTTGAGATGGAGTCTTGCTCTGACATCTAGGCTACAGTGTAGTGGCACAATCTCGGCTCACTGAAACCTCTGCCACCCGGGTTCAAGCAATTCTCCTGCCTTAGCCTCCCAAGTAGTTGGGATTACAGGCACCCGCCAATATGCCAGGCTAATTTTTGTATTTTTAGTAGAGATGGGTTTCAGCATCTTGGCCAGGTTGGTCTTGAACTCCTGACCTCGTGATCCACCCATCTCGGCCTCCCAAAGTACTGGTATTGCAGGCGTGAACCACCACACCTGGCCAAACATGTTTATAAGTAGTTACTATTGGGTGAGTGGTTACAAACGTTTTTACCTTAACTAGATATTGTTAAATTCTTTCCCAAAATTGTGTTGCCAATGTTTATCCCTATTGGCAGTGTCTGAGAATTTCTGATTGCTCCATGTTTTCCTCAACTTGTGGTATTGCCAGTCTTCTCTAATTCCTTTTCTATTTCTTTCTTTTTTTTTAAATCCTTCCTCTGTATTTCCTTTTTCTTTTTCTTTCCTCCTTTTCTTCCTTCCTTCCCTCCTTTTCCTCCTGCCTTCCCTCCTTCTATTTCTTCCTTCCTTGCTTCTCTTTCCTCCCTAGTTTTCTCCCTCTCCCCCATCCCTTTATTTGTTAGACATGAAATGTTATATTATTATATGTGCTTATATTTCTAAGATGGTATGTAAGGAGGTGCAAATTTTCTTATGTTTATCGTATGTATTTTTTTCTCCAAATAGACCATCAATATGCTTTTGATTATTTCTTCAAGTAGATTCATTCTTCTTAATCTGTAGAAGGTTTCAATTTGTAAAAAAAGTATTATAGATGATACTGGTAGATTTTATTTGCTAAAATGGTACATATAAATACAAGCTGCAATGATCTGATCATTTGCCAAGAGAGAATTATAGATATTTTCCACTCACTAAATAGAAGTAAATTCAGATATCTGTTAACCACATTTTATTTCCTTTCCCTCTCCCATTACCCTAACTTCTAGCATGACATGTGTTAACAGCAATGAACCTTATGTTTTACTATGTATGTTATAAAATGTATAAGAGGGAGAAAGTAGTGCATAGGAAGGTTAAATAATTTTTCTAAGGGAATAGATCTATCCAGTGAGTAAGAGTAAGCCAGTTTAACTTAGGTTACTGGGCTTCAGAGTGTATATGCTTACCTATTTTGGCACCTGTCTTTGAAATTATCATGAAAAAATTATTTGACAAAAAACAAGAAATAAGCTAACCCTAGCAAATATTGAATCATCATTATTCTAATAAATGGATTCTCCTTTTATTATTAGATTACCTGAGCAGAGAAGATGATGAAAATGGAATGGAAAGGGTCAAATAAAGAAGAGAGATATTTAATCTATATATTTAAATATATCCATTTATTTATGATGTTGTTCATTGTTTTCTTTATTTCACCACTTCACTATTCTGCAAAAAAATAACATAAATGCAAAATTTGTAATAGTATGTTGTCAACCTATCAGGCAAGTGAAATAAATGAGACAAAACTTAAAGTATAATGGTAGAAATCTATGTTAGTAAATTTCAAAAATTAGAAGTAGAATTATTAAAGCAACAGAACTCCTGTGATTACATGTTTCAAAAATAAAAACAGGATTTGATTCCAATAAATATTCTATATTACTACATATATTTGGCAATATATTGATGAGTTAAGATTAGTATGGATTTTAAATTTCTACATTTTTTCTCAACTATAAACAAAGTTCATTATCTTATGATGAATCTTTGTACTTACTTTCAACACTGAAAATTTTAAAATCAAAAAAGATATGAGAAAATCTTATTGAAGCCCTTGGATAACCATGTACTTGTTATTTAATAATTAACATATATTTAATTATATGTGTGCATATAAATCATATGTAATATATATCAAATTATTATGTGCATTGGTTTACTTTTTCAACAGTATTTTAAATTAACTACATTTTTACTGTTTCTCTCTTTTTTTTTATTGCTTTTTCCTCATTTCCTACCTCTTGCTAGAATATTTTTCATTCTGTCTGAAAACATCCTTTAGTATTGACTTTAATGCATGCCTATTTATGGCAAATTTTTTCAGGTTTTGTTTGCCTGAAAATACCTTGTTTTCTTGAATAATATTTTCATATTCTAGATTAGTGATTATTTTATTTTTGCACATAAGTATATCATTCCATTCAGTAGTAGTGCTTGTTTTAAGATAATTTGTAAAAATAAAATTATCTCTTGTCTTGTTTTTAGCATGTTTCTACCAACTGGTTCCTTTTTATATAGGCTTCTTGTGATTCAACGAACTTCTTAAGACAGTAGCTCTTAGGTTTTACCAATTATTTTTGGTTATGTATACCGATTATACTGAACTATCTCAATTGAGGCAATCAATGCAACATAATTATTACCAAGTTTAAAATAATTTGTAACTCCTAAAGGTATAAAATATGTATATAACAACTATTTAAGAATTTTGAGCTTCACAATGTTACGTATGAAATAGAGGAAATTATATTTACTTTTACAAATCAAATGTTCATATTGCTTATTAATCTTAATGTAAAAAATCTTTATTGTGCCTGATAAATGAGTCAATATGTGAATTTAAAGCAGAGTATGTGTTTTTAAATATGACTCTTTAAATTACTAAGAGGTAATGCATCACTGTATTAACTTAAATAGCATATAGCTCTAAATATTTTACTCAAATTCAGCATCTACCAGAATATAAAAATAGTGCTTGTGTTTATAAAATGACAAATAGCCACTTGGCAAAACAGAAATTTCAATTAACTAATTATTCTGTCAATGATCTAAATCTATTTTAGTGAATATTTGATTAAAAGGCTAGATTAGCTCTACCAATAACCTCAGGTTATTTGGTAATTGTGTTTAGATTCTGTGATAGTTTATTCTATGCCTGATTTACCAGTCATAAATTGTGTATAAAACTTTTATAGAGTTTTAGCTACTTTTACTAAGATTATCTTCTTTGTGGTCTGCACATTAGTTTTGATGAAAAAATTTATAATTTAACATTCAGATTAGAGTCTTCATTCTGGAACAAGTATATTGGTTAGAAAATCACAAATCTGTATTTGAGTTTCGGTAGACTTAAAATCATTAAAATAATCAACTTTAGGCAGTTAGTATATATCTCTAAGTCACTTAAGCAGAATACCATGAAATTGCATTTCTGCTACTTTGAAACTCAAGAGTCTTTTAGATCTGATGTAAACAATATAAAAAGTAAAAATTCTAATTAACTCATTTCTGACATTAGCTTACTCAGTATTCAGAGATATTGCTTATTCTGATGAAAGAGAACCTTTGAGTTCTAAAAGAACATTCTGCTATCATAATCACAAATACAATTCCCAGCGTTGTTCCATTACAGCCAGGCAATTGGTTTTTTGTTAGACTATGATATGAAATACAAGCGATATTTGAATACATTGGTCAAGTTTTCAGTTTATACATAATCACAGATTCTTATAATTGACTGGGCCTTACAGATTATACAATCTCTACATTTTTCACATGAGAAAAATAAGAATATGGGAAAATAGCCATCCTATTTTTCTTTTTTACTAATATAACACCAATTTTATTTGCATGCCAACATACTACTTTAAAATATTCATATACTCACACTACTTTGTTGAGACAGATATCACACTGATAGCTAATGATGTGTTAGCAAAGATATCTAGTGGATAGAATTCCCGGATTATTTCCTCATAAAAAGAATAGATTCAGCTCATTTTGCCTTTAGTCTTTTTTGTTTTTTTTTTTTCCTGCCTAGAGGTCACATGGCTTATTAGAAGTTGGAGCAGCTGACTTGCAACCAGGCATATAACATGCACATGCTAATGATGCTGGATTACAAAGAAATGTAATATCTACTTGACCAGTTGCAGTTTGGACTGCTTAGCTCTGGGCCTCTTTTTTATGATAAAAATATAATCCTATTAGGGAAACCACTGCAGCTAGCTTTCTTTTTTATGCAACTACATTTATTTTTAACTAATATAGTCATACTACTATAGTGGCATTGATAGAACTTGCACTTAGCACTAATAAGTCAATAGAATACTGTTTCCACTAAACTGTATTGTCTATAAGCATTCATGTTTCAGTGGTCACACATTTGCATANTTTTTTTCTGAGACAGAGCCTCATTCTGCTGCCCAGGGTGCAGTGGCTGCTCACTGCAACCTTGAAGTTCTGGGTTCAAGTGTTCCTCCAGCTTCAGTCTCCAGAGTAGCTGGGATCCAGAGTAGCTGGGATTATAAAACATCCAGCTAATTTATTTTTATTTTTTATAGAGACAGGGTCCTGCTATGTTGCCCAGTCTGATCTTGAACTCCTGGCTTCAAACAATCCTCCTGCCTCGGCCTCTCAAAGCATTAGGATTACATTCATGAATCACCCCACCCAGCCTTATATATATTTTGAAGAAAACAGAAGAGAAAAAGTTGAGTTTTAGAATAGCTTTTCTGTGAAATGTTATACAAATTCTTACTCCCCTGAGTAAATAATCATTCTTTTCTATCAGATGATGCTTTCCGCTTCCCAGTTATCTCCTTCCCCTAGACGAAGAACGCTGAAGTCACCCCAGTCTTTTCCTGCTTCTTAACTTTTCCAATGATTTAATTATTTTTCAACCCTTTTACTTATTTCTCTCAGCGTTTTTCAAATGTATGGTATCCTCTTGACCATGGGTAGTCAGACCTTCATTGCTAATGAACTAAATCATTGCAATTTTATTATCTCTAGTATTCTTGCTTTCAGTATTTTCCTGATCTAACATATTTTGCATAATGTTGCAAATTAAAAACCTTTCTGAATGCTAACTCTAATTATGTCAACATATCCACTTTATGTCACACTCAAAAATGTACACACACTACTGAAAATTATAATCTAATATTGGTTTGTTTTTATAAGACTAACCATTTCAGACATACATATCTTACTATATTAATTTTCCATTCACCATCACTGATTTATTTACCACGATTATTTTTCAACCACTTTGTAAATCCATCCAAAGTAGACTCTTCCTCATTCTCTGCATATGGATTTGAATTTTCTACCTCTTTTTCTAGGTTCCCTCGATTTGTCTACATAAAACGCTCTTTCATTTCCCTATGTTCAAACATATAATACCTCCTTCATAAAGCATTTCCTTATTTTCAAATACTTTGATTAAGAATAACATATTCTTTCAATAGATTGTTTTTTACAATATTAGTTTATTTTGTCTGCTCATTTTACTTACTGATGAAACTAGTATTTTCTAACCTGTTTAAAGAGCACTCAGAAATCCATATTGCATGTAGCATTTCACAAGAAGATTTAGATACCTGAGTAACTATCTTAAATAGATATTCTCTAAACTTACTTATATTTTATAAAGATATATTGGCATCAACAATACAGGGTACTTATCAGACAGAAAATAATATCTAAAATACAGCTTGGTCTATAAGCATCTTTAACAAAGAGATGCTTCTGCTCTCTGTGTTTGAAGTTAGGTAGCTTTGGGTTTCAGGAGTCTGAGAAAAGGCTAAGGGCCTTTGTAGATGCAATGTCTACAGATAATTTGTTTAGCTCTGCAGTAAAAAAAGAATCAGATGAATTCTGCCATCCACTTGTTTTCTGTTTGGGAAAATGGTGACAATGGATGATGAACACAGAGGTAGCATGATAATGGAAGGTTTCCACATCTTCCTGGAGTGCTGCTGTTAAGAGAGACTCTCCTTTCACATCCCTCTTTTTACCTCCAATCACATGGTACTGAATGCTCTGTATTCACTTATCTTTAAGACATGAATAAAAGCATACTGAGAAAAATGTTTTCAGAAATGGAGACAAAAATTTTCATTAGTAAAGTTTGGCAATTCGTTTCTGTGCTTCATAATGTTTTGTGCATACTGTTGCATTTCTGTGTTGTTCGGCTCTGTGATTACCATATTTCATCAACTCTTAGCTAAATTTTTTTACATTTTTCTAACTGAGCTATTAAAATATGTCCTATAATCACAATTAGAAAGTTTCTTTACTACACTATATGAGAGATACTCTATGATGCTGTTGTCATTGATTTCACCTAATTTAACTTACCTATCAAAGAAATTTACACTTATCTGATTATCACCTCACTTCAACTATTTCCATGTTTAGCACCCAAATGGAGTATAATGTTAATTTAAATGTGAATTTCTACATGTACCATAAAATGTTTTCTCAAAGATGATTAAGATAAGAAACCAATTTGTATTATATGCTTAGAATATTATCCAGTTGCAAGGAATACAACTGATAGTAAATAAATTGATAACTCTCCTTAAATAATACAAGTTTTAGAGATAGGAGAATTAGGTGTAACTATTTCATGAATCAAGAAGGAATGCCATTGAAGTACCAAACTGTTAAATGTCTCCAGGAAATAAAGACCTGAGAGAAATGCTACTTATCATAGCCATTTATAATACTATCAATCCTAAAAGTTTAAAAGAGGGCAAGTGAAATATTTTTTACTAATAACAGAATGATGCCCTAAATTCTTACCAATCACCAAATTAATTTAGAAAAAATATAATCTAAATATATAGAGATCTTAGATTCAAATTTTGATTGGAATACAGGGTAAAAGAAGTATATATTTGCATGAATAAATAAATGCTGTTTTCAGGTATTTTTTTAAAAAATTCATACCTTATACAGTGTTTCTTCTCTACCCTTAATCTGAATTAAATCAATGCAGAATCTTAGAATAAACATAATTTGTTATTAAACTGGATTTAACATATTTGAGAATAGATAATATATCTTGTTCATGTATATATGTCAAGGCCTATTATAAACCTTGGTGCCCAAAACATGAAAAACAAATGGTTTTTGGTTTCTTTTGGTTAGTTTATTTTAGAGACAAGTTCTTGCTCTGTCACCCAGGCTGGAGTGCAGTGTCATGATCATGTTCACTGCAGCCTTGAACTCCTGGACTGCAGAGATCCTCCCACCTTCGCCTCCCAAGTAGCTGAGACTGTAGTCTCAAGCCACCATGCCCAGCCAATTTTTAAAATTTTTTGTAGAGACAGAGTCCTGCTACATTGCTCAGGCTGGTCTCGAACTCCTGGCCTCAAGAGCTCCTCCTGCTTCAGAACCCCAAGGTGTTGAGATTACAGGTGTGAGCTACCATGCCTAGCCACAAATGCTTTTTGAATAAATATTAATGTAGGAGAAAAACATAGTTTTTTATGAAAAAAGTGTTATGTGCCCATCCCAACATTGTTTTTATTTGTTCTTTATTTTTTTTGGTGTCCCATTAAAGCACTTGGTATGTTTATCTTCATTTCTGCTTGTTTTGTAAGTTTTTTGTTTGTTTGTTTGTTTGTTTGTTTTTGAGATGGAGTTTCACTCTTCTTGCCAAGGCTGGAGTGCAAAGGCACGATCTTGGCTCACAGCAACCTCTGCCTCCTGGGTTCAAGCCATTCTCCTGCCTCAGCCTCCCGAGAAGCTGGGATTACAGGCATGCACCACCACACCTGGCTAATTTTGTACTTTTAGTGGAGATGGGGTTTCACCATGTTGGCCAGGATGGTCTCCATCCCTTGACCTCGTGATTCACCCTCCTCAGCCTCCCAAAGTGCTGGGATTACAGGTGTGAGCTACCACGCCAGCCAGTATTTTAATTCTTAATAAGTAATTCACATTACTGTACTATAGAGTCAATTTTACTTAGAGTTACAACACTTTTATTTATTTCAGTGTTCTTTTTTCCATCCTTCATTATTGAAAATCCAGTTAGGATACTTTCTCTTCTGCCTCCATAACTTTCCTTTATTATTTCTCTTAGTGCAAGCAGGCTACCTATACATTCTCTTTTTGCTTCAATTTTAATTCATATTCAGGTTTAAATATACTTTAGGTGGATATCAAATTATAAATTGGCATTTATTTCTTTAAAGCATCTTAAATATATCACTTATTATCTACTGGTTTTCATCATTTCTATTTAAAAACAGATACCATTATTATTCCTGCTCTTTTGAAGATAATCTATTTTTCTCTGAATGCTTTTAACCATTTTCTATTTGTTTGAATATCAGTAATTTTACTAGAGTTTGCCCCAGTTTTATCTTTTTGTATTAATTCTTCCTGTTTCTGTACCTTTTTTTGTTTTTATTTCAATAATAGGAGATTTTTTTTTTTTTTTTTTTTTGTCTGAGACGGAGTCTCACTCTGTCGCCCAGGCTGGAGTGCAGTGGCCAGATCTCAGCTCACTGCGAGCTCCGCCTCCCGGGTTTACGCCATTCTCCTGCCTCAGCCTCCCGAGTAGCTGGGACTACAGGCGCCGCCACCTCGCCCGGCTAGTTTTTTGTGTTTTTTAGTAGAGACGGGGTTTCACCGTGTTAGCCAGGATGGTCTTGATCTCCTGACCTCGTGATCCGCCCATCTCGGCCGCCCAAAGTGCTGGGATTACAGGCTTGAGCCACCGCGCCCGGCCATATTAGGAGATCTTGAACAGTGTCTTCAAATAGAACTTACTGCCTCCTTTTGTTTCCTCTTCTCCTTCTGGGACTCCAATTGGAATCCTATAATTTTTCATTCTGTGCCATGAATATTTTATAATCTTCTCTATATTTTTATTCATGTTCACTTCATGTATTCATCTGTATATGTGTGTGTGTGTATATATATGTGTACATATATACACACACATATATATATACACACACTGACTTATCTTTCATTCTATTAATATTTTATTCAGCTGTGTCTAGTAATAACTCCTCATGAGTCTCAGTTGAAATCCTGGAGTATTTTCCAGGGCTCTTCCTCTTAGTTGGGACCTAAATAATATGTTTTTTCTCTCTTTCAGTACTATAAGACTGCCCTGCTGTCAATTTAGCTCCTTAGTTCTTACTTTCAGCTTGCTTACCTAGCTTCTCACACCCTACAGATTAGATATTAAGAACCACTCTGCAAGCAAAGAATCACATGGTGTCAGGTCCACCTTTTCTATTGATGCCTTGTCTCTGAGATCTTTGTATTTTAATTCTAAGCTACTGTGGAAACCTTGAACTCTAATTTTTGTTTCTACAGTTCTGAGTCACTTCAAAAAGCTCTGAGCCTCTCCATTTTACTTGGCTTGTGGGCCCTGTGCTGCTGACAAGTTGGCAAATGCCTCCAGAAGAGAAGTGGCAAACAAACAGGGCTGAAGTCCTTTCGGTGTGTTTTTCCTCTCTGGGAAATTTAAGGCTTTGAAGTCCTGACTGCCTAAGTTGCTTTCCAATATCTTCAAACAGCAGTTTTCATTTTTCATCCAGTGTTTATGTTTCCTCATGTTGAGAAATGTCTGATATAAGCTATTCTACCATAACCAGAAAATGAAATCCCTGTAGTTTCCAATCCAGTTTTTAAAAGGTGAGTGGGAATAATCAACAATGACAGTCAATTTAAGAAAACATTTTTAACATTATAGTATATATAACTAACTCTACAGAGCTTCAGGAAAATCAAAACATATGCTTTTGTGACACATGTTGCTTTTATAATTAACAATAAAGTGTATGTTCTGGTGTATGGATAAAATAATTATAATGTGTAATGAGGAAAAGATACACATCACTAGAATAAATCAATGTTTTTTAAAATTTCTAAATCTATTTAAAGAGTTCACTAGTTTCAGTGACCTAAGTTTATTAATACGCTAATTGCCATCTTGATGTGATCAAATAAGATAGATTTTTAAATGCCATCAAACACTGATATTTGCATGTAATCTTCCCTCAATTATGTTATGGTCTTTGCTTTCTCATAATATTTGATTAGGTCTTTGTATTTTGTATTCACCCTTCACCATGCAATGCTTAAGCTTACCTCAGCTAAAATCAGAAACACTGTGACATGCTTTGCTCATTCTGGATGAATATAGGTTATTTTTTGCCTTTAGATTTCAACCTTTAGTTTGCATTTTGCTGATAGCTTGCACACTGCAAGATGGTACCTTTTTTTTTTATTTATTCTGCTGAGAGACACATTGTATGAAAATGGATAAGGTTCAAGTGTCAAGTCTCGTTTTGTTATTCTAATCCTAGCAAGATCCTCCTTTAACTTCTTAGAGAAATGCCAGTTTGAGGGGATTATATTACGAGGCTCATTTCCTTTTGGTATGGTATAGTCCAAAACAGCAATTATTGCTGGTTTCTTTAGCAATGCAAATTTAGTGCTGAATATATATTTTAAATTAGTGAAAATAGAAATTACCTTAATTTCTGTTACTTGAGCTATGTGACCCATGTAAAATAGTTTTCTATAAAAATGATACTTATTTGATGAGCTTTTATTTATTTTGTAAGCTTATCAGCAGGGAGTTTTAAAATCTATTTAAACTTACACTAAAAATAAGTATTTTAATATGGATATTAAATAATATGTTTTAAAATTCAAAATATATTAAAAGAAGTCTTGAAATTAGGGATGTTGGAAAGTTAAGAATGAGTTTGAGCCAGGCACAGTGGCTCACTTCTATAATCACAGGAAAGATCGGAAGATCATTTGAAGCTAGTTGAAAACCAGCCTGGACAATATAGCAAAGGCTTATCTCAAAAAAAAAAAAAAAAAAAAAAAAAAAAAAAAAAAAAAAAAGGCCAAGTGTGGTGGTACATGGCTGTAGCCTTGGGAGGCTGAGGCAGGAGGATTCCTTGAGCCCAGGAGTTCAAGCTGCAATGAGCTATGATAGATGGCACCACCGCACTCCAGCCTGGGCAAAAGAACAAGATCCTCTCTTTAAAATAATTAAAAAATAGCATTTGACTTTCATGTTTTATACACCAATATTTATAGTAGGCCTGGGTCACAGAGGAAACCCTATCTCTAAATAAAAAGAATGAGTTTGTAGTTTATAATATCACTTAAATGAGTAGACCTACAAAAAAAGGAAAAGAGGATGTGTATAATCATTTAATAAAATATTGAAGCATAATTATTTGAAAATATAAAATTAGAGTAGTTACAAGTTATATAATTGGAGTAGTTATAAGTTATATATGAAATATGAAAGATGCATGAAGTTTCTATGAGATTATGAAATGTCTATCAAAAACCTTAACTTTGACACTATTTTCTTCATTGTTCAGTCCAGAAAGGAAAATGTATTTCCTTCTGGATACTTAGGGGAAAATTGCTTTAAGAAAATATATTCTGGATATAATTTTGACAAATTGATTCTCTAAGAGATAAATCTTTGTTATTTAAAATACTAGCCTTCCTCAACAAAGTTGAAGTAGGTCAGAATAACACCAATTTCTTGTATTTCTTAATACATAATACTTTCCAATTAATACACATTTTTCACCTACTATATATATATATATATATATATATATAGTAGGTGAAAAATGTGTATTAATTGGAAAGTATTATGTATTAAGAAATACAAGAAATTGGTGTTATTCTGACCTACTTCAACTTTGTTGAGGAAGGCTAGTATTTTAAATAACAAAGATTTATCTCTTAGAGAATCAATTTGTCAAAATTATATCCAGAATNTTTGAGACGGAGTCTCGCCCTGAAGCCCGGGCTGGACTGCCGTGGCCGGATCTCAACTCACTGCAAGCTCCGCCTCCCGGGTTTATGCCATTCTCCTGCCTCAGCCTCCCGAGTAACTGGGACTACAGGTGCCTACCACATCGCCGGGCTAGTTTTTTTGTATTTTTTCAGTAGAGACGGGGGCTTCACCGTGTTAGCCAGGATGGTCTCGATCTCCTGACCTCGTGATCCACCCGATTCAGCCTCCCAAAGTGCTGGGATTACAGGCTTGAGCCACCGCGCCCGGCCTCACCTACGATATTTTATTCCTATGGCAATCATGTACTGTATTAAAATTGCGATTTTATAGGTCACTTTTATTGCTTAACATTACATGGGCAATAGAGAGCACAGCCTAGAACTGAATCCATATTGTTTAACTAGGTTGTTTTGCACTTCATCACGATTAACACAATTAACTAAAAGTTAATTAAAGCCTGAATATCCACAGTTTGGGAACTGGACAATGAGTGTATATATATATATATATATATATATATATACACACACACACATGTATACATATATATGTGTATATATATGTGTGTATATATCTCTCTCTTTGATGCATAAGATTACAGAGTGATCATGAATAGTTTTCTTCTTCTTTGCAGCCCCATATGAACTTCATCTTATAATAATTCTTATGCATTTTATCTTATATGGCTAATTCTGTTCTCAAGTGGAGGGCAAAGCAGGGACTACTAACTTACATGTTGATGTGGAGGATGAACATGCTTCCAAGTACCTGTTTACATTTTCATTATCTACTCCACTTTCTTTCCCATACATACATTTATTTAGATGAAAATAAAACTATTTTATAGTAAGAGATAAGTCTTTACTATTCTGATAGACTACAACAGCTTTGGTTGTCTTGTTTGCCATATGGAAATTATGTTCCTAGAGCACATTTTTAATTCCTGAGTCCTTTACTTAAAATCTTTATCATCTCAATTATCTATTAAATAAGAGCTATCACATTATTTAGAGGTCCTCAAAAACCAAATAGCAATGTAACAGCAAATTAGGATTTTTTAGTCATTCCCCTCCATTTCCTCCTGTTGCTTTGACCATGCTTTTCCCTCTGTATGACACATCCAACTGCATGTTATGTCATATGTGTTCCATGAACTGTCTCCCCACTCGTATCACCTTCTCTGACCTACTTTTAGATATATTTTTTGATAATACTTATCACCTGATGTGATATATATTACAAATATATATATATTTGAAATTTAAAACTTAAAATCTCAAATCAAATTTAACTCTTCAGTAAAAATTTGACTTATTTTTTTACACATGCTGTTGGTGCATTATTAATTCTGGCTGAATGTGCCATAATTCATCATGAAAGAATTACTTGGAGACATAAAGAATGCATTAAAGATCAGCTGCTATATTGCTGAAAGCAATGCATCAGGGCATGCACATGTTAGTATGAAACACAGAACTGATTAATTGCATATTCTTGTTACGGTAATTTCATAATTTTATGATAATTGCCATCAATTCAAGAGCAGACTGTGGCATTTCCTTTATGCAATAAACTTTTCCATATAAGCAAGCAATAATTAAGTTATTAACAGATATTTCATTTACTACAGTTTGGGAAATCTCAAATTATAAGTAATGTATTAAAGTTACCAATACTAGTAAAAGTCCAAGTCTAACTCTCATGATTTAGGTAAATTATGTGAAAATAACTGAAGGACCAAAGGTTTCAATATTTTTAATATCTTAATATTTGAATCATTTTACTTTTAAAATTTTATTATATCTACATAACTATTTTATTATATATAATTAATTCTCATTTTGCAGATTGTACTTTCACATTACCGCTCAAATCCTGTCTCTAATGCAAGATAATGATGGGCCATGTGAATAATGAATGAAGCTGGAGGCAATTCTGTGAAATATTCTTGACCATCCTGTATTTACTGGATAATAATTTTTTTAAGTGAAAATTTGAAGAATGAGAAAAAACTCATGACAAAGTAAAACAGCATGAACTTTCTTATTATTACTCAATATTTAACAAATATGTGTCTGTTTCTTACTTTGTTCCAGGCACCATGCCAGGATTATGTAGTAATAATAATAAAAATTGCTCCTTAATTCAAATAACTTTAAGTACAACAGATTAGGATATACACACATATGTTACCCATGAATTTACTGGAGATATTACTAATTAGAATCCTCAATTTGTTTAGTAAATTACCTATAGATCAATATTTTATTAGCATTTAGTTTAATTAACTATTTTAGATGCTGGCAAAATATGATTCCACTTAACTAGCCAAACTAAAATGTAAGGAGAGATTCATTATCCTTATCTGATAAAAAAAAAAAAAAAGATGTTTATATTAGCCAAGGTAATTAATAACTGGAAGATAGCTCACAAGTTAAATTTAAGAGCTAAGGATTATATTTAGTTATTCTGACTTTACACCAGGGGTCCTTTTACTGGGTAAAATTTACTGGGTAATTACACTACCTTGATTCTCTTTAAATTTTCAGGCATGATTCCTGTAATTGTTTCTCTTGATGTCACATAAATTCTAGTAGANATATATTAATAATTAGCTAATTAATAATTAATATTTAACCTGTTACCCATTACTCATGCCCTCTTTAACAATAATAACATCGAATTTGCACCATGAGATGGGATGGGATGATTCACGTGTCAAAGGAAAACTCAAAATTTTGAGCCATGGATGCCTTTACCTAGATTTTGAAGGATGGAGCTTCCTGGAGACTGAAGCATGAGACCTAGGAAGAGGGCTGCTGCAAAAGTGGAAGCACTGCAGAAAAACCACACTTGGGTAATGCTTAGTGGAATCGTGAGGGTGGGGCCACCCTCAGAACTCCACACTGATGAAGCCACTTGGAAGCAACCCCATTCATTTTAGGAGGACTGAAGGCAATTGACTCCGACCTATGAAAGTGTGGCATGGGCTGAGACCAGTAATATCATGGGTGTGGGGCTGCCTAGAGCCATGGGGACCCAGCCCCTACTCCAGCATGTCTAAAAGGTGAGACATTTAGTCAAAGATTATTCTAAAGTCTTAATAGTTATTTTTTTCCCTATTAAGTTTTAGGCTTACTTGGAACCTATTATCCCTGCCATCTTTTATATTTCTCCTTTTTGGAATGAAAAGGTGTATCCTATGCCTGTCCTACCATTGTATTTTGAAAATGTTTAAATTGTTTGATTTCATAGACCCACAGCTGGAAGAAAATTTGATTCAGACTAAATTGCATTGAGTTTCACTCATATTTGATTTTGATGATATTTAGATGAGAATGGACTTTAAATTTTTGAGTTAATGCTAAAATGAGTTAATATTTCTGGGGCTACTGGGATGAAATGAATTTATTTTGCATGTGAGAATGACATGAATTTTGGGGAGGCAAGGAGAGGAATGCTATGATCTAGATGTTGTGTCCATTCAAATTTGTATGTAAACGCTAACCTCAGGGTGATGATTTAAGCAGTGGGGCTTTTGGGAGGTGATTAGGTAATAAGGGCTCCACACTCATGAAGGGAATTAGTGCCCTTTTATAAAAGAGGCCTGAAGGAGCTTATTGACTCCTTTTGCCATGTGAGGACACAGCTGGAAGGCATCATCTTTGCAGCAAAAAGTAAGCCCTTACTAGACACCGAATCTACTGGTGCCTTATCTTGGATGCTCTAGCCTCCAGAACTCTGAGCAGTCAATTTCTGTTTATAAATTACTCAGTCTAAGATATTTTGTTATACCAGCAAGAATGGACTGAGATAGGCACATAATGGGGAATTTGCTTAAGGTTCAGGTACTTTTATTTTGATTTATTTTATAAAAGGCTCTTAAATGATGAGATAGTGGACAAAATATATATAAATATTCATCTATGATATCCTCAACTAAGTGTCAAATATGAATGGCTTTTTTGTAGTTAGAAAAAAACTCTAACTGAGGACTTTGTATTAACTATCAAAGTTGAGTTCAAATGCCTTTTAATTAGCAAATGTTGCATGCTATCAAATACCAAAATAGCATTGCTTTTTTTCAGAGAATCCAGTGTTATTTTAGTTTTCTGTGCAAATGAATGTATAATTTTAAAGGATATTAAAGGATAAACCACTTTGAGGCTTTTGTTTTAATTAAAGATTAAAATAACATATATGGTTTAAAACAAAACAAAGAAATATTCCAGTTAAGAATTTGACAACCAGGTAAAAATCTAAATTAATAATATCAGGCTGAGCACAGTGGCTCATGCTTGTAATTCCAGCAATTTGGGAGGCCGGTGTGGGTAAATCATCTGAGGTCAGGGGTTCCAGACTGGCCTGGCCAACATGGCAAAACCCAGTCTCTACTGAAAAAAAAAAAAAAAAAAATTAGTCAGGCATGGTGGCACATGCCTGCAATCCCAGCTACTCAGGAGTCTGAGGCAGGAGAATCCCTTGAACCCAGAAGGTGAGGGTGGCAGTGCGCTGAGATCACGCCACTGCACTCCTGCCTGGGTGACAGAGCAAGACTCCATCTCGAAAATATATATATACATAAATAAAAATAAAGTAACATCAGAGGAAAAATTATTGTGCTATTTGCATTTCATGTAATATTTGGAAGCAGTAAAATAATTTTGAGGGAAAGTCAAACATTAGCAGGTTCTTTGTAAGAATACAGATTTTCTAAATCAAACTCAATTTTGAAATTATGAAAAAATGTAAAAGAAAATAAATATTTTAATACACTTGTTTACCTTTTATATTTTTGGTCTTCACAGCATGATGATATATCTTATATATGTAATAATATATATATATGACATATATGATGATATTATATATATGTATATTTGAGGTAAAAAGAAAACTAGCAACTGACTTTTTTTTTTTGAGACAGAGTTTCAAAAAAGGGATTATCCTGCCTCAGCCTCCTGAGTAGCTGGGATTACAGGCACCTGCCACCACTCTCGGCTAATTTTT
>NW_016803633.1:738203-751072 GCF_001698545.2 Rhinopithecus bieti | reverse complement strand
TTTTTGTATTTTTAATATAGACTGGTTTTTGCCATGTTGGCCAGGTTGGACTCAAACCCCAATCTCAGGTGATCCGCTCACCTTGGCATCCCAAAGTGCTGGGATTACAGGAGTGCGCCACTGTGCCCAGGTGCAACTGACTTTTCGTATTCTCTTATTATTAGAGAGTTCTTTTTACAGGAGCTATAAACAAATACTCAAAAACAGACTTGAAATAGTTTAATGAGAAGAAATAATTGGGCCAAAATTTCTTTGTTTGATTAGTCTATATCTATGTTAATGTTCTCCTTCTTTAATCACATATTTGTATGTTTACTTAATCTCTGCTTTTAGCAGTAAAACCAGTAGACAGTAAGACTTCTTCAAATTGCCATAGTTTTAAAGACTTTCAAATCATGAGTTGGATATGCATTACACACAAAATAAAATTATATATCTCAAAATATATTTTTTTCAAATCCTAAAGTCATATGTGAAAGCTCTACATAAACAGAACAATAATGTATATATGCTGAATTATTGCATGATAAAAGACCGTGGTATAATCTTGTTTTGTTAAAACATATGTATTTCTGGGTCTACATGGTGAAAAGAGCAAAATAACTTTACTTTATCCACTCGAATTCATAGATATTATTGATGAAATATTAACTATACCATTTACATTTTTAAAAAAGATTTTAAATGCTAAAAGTAAAAAGATACATACCAAAAAAGCAAGGTAGCAAAAAGCTGAACCCCCGTGGAGCCTGGGACTGATATAAGAAGCACATATGAAGTTGGGGTGTGGTGGGGAAAAAAGCTTCCTGCATAATCTCTACAATTCAGGAAAACACCTGATACTATAATCTCATAGGAGGCATAATAATAAGAAACAGACTGAAAAATAAAAGCAATTGAGACATGGGAGATCAAATGCAAGTTTTCAACATAAAACTATTAGGAATTACAGAAGGATAAAAGAAGAAAGAAAGAAGAGATGGCTGAGAGATTTTTGAAAACAGATTTTTTTTAGGATTAAAACCAATTAAAATTGATTTTTGAGGATATATGTCTAATAATACATATATAATAATAAATTGTTTATTATGTGTCAATTACCTTATTGTCATTACCTTAGGTGAATTACCTTTGCTCATCAAGTTGAGACAAAGCCGTAAGTGTGTCACTTTGAATGTACAGAAGCCTAAAGTAAATGCACTCACAAATAATTAGGATTTGATCTGCCTCATTTGTGGTTGCAAGATCAAGACTGCTTACCTGCAGAGGATAAGGTCCTGGAACAAATGGATGGCATAGTGCTTCTTACAGCAGATTGGAAGCTATTCCTTTAGTAATGAGCATATGATGGAGAGACCGCCAGGAAACCTTCAGTATTTGAGAGGTTCAACAAGCAGAAAATCTAAGGAAATAGAGATTAAAGAATTATATGGACAACAGTCTGTAATAACCAAGTGCAAAATACTAGTTTTCTGTACAGGGAGAAATTAAAATGGATGACATGGAAATACTGGAATTTTAAGATATAATCATTGAAGAAAAAATTTTAGAACTTTCAATAGGAGTGCTAAAGAGTAGACTTAATCTCGCTCAGGAAAAATTAATGAATTGAAACCAGAAGAAAATGAAAGAGCTAGCACTGGAGATCCTAAAACCAAACCTATTTGGTTTGAATACTTTCCCTCCCTTTCATCATCCGATTCTCCATCTATAAAATGAAAATTATAATACGTTTTGCATTTTGAGTTGATGTGAATGTGTCTTTTAAAATGTGAAGAGCAGTATCTGGTACTGAGTAGGTACGCGATAAATTCCTATTTATCCATTGCATTACTATAATCTCATAGGAGGCATAATAATGAGAAACAGACTGAAAAATAAAAGCAATTGAGACATGGGAGATCAAATGCAACTTTTCAGCATATATCTAGTAGGAATTACAGAAGGATAAAAGATGAAAGAAAGAAGAGATGGCTGAGAGATTTTGAAAATATATTTTTTTAGGATTAAAACCAATTAAAATTGATTTTTGAGGATATATATCTAATAATACATATATAATAATAAATCGTTTATTATGTGTCAAGCATATAGAGTAAACAATGCCTTGGGCATCTGCCAGTGGAATTAAGTTGGGTTGTCAAAGTAAGCATTGTGTGTATGGAAGTAGGTTGATACCTTCATTAATTGTGATTGATCTTCTAGCTTTGGGTAAACAGTTTGGAGTTGATTTTGAACTTCTAATCTAAACCTTTCATGCTTTTTTCATAAAAGGAAGTTTGGCAAAAAAAGCCTCAGTGTCTAACCTCAAGTGTTCAAATCATGATTATAATACTTTATAATTCTGAGATATTGTACAAGATATTTAAGCTCACGCTGCCTAAGATTTTTCATGTCACCAAAATTTTCATTAAGGCAGTATTGATAATTTGGATATTACACGTGTACAGATTCTAGAACAGGGTTCTATTCATAGTAGGTGCTCAATAAATTAAATATAACAGTCATAAATGTAATGGCTCATTTGAAGAACATTTTAACAAATTTTGTATTTTTTGTGATAATATAGTAAGCTACAAATAAGTTAATATATACAGTAAGTTCTCAATGTCATTGATAGGTTCTTGGAAACAGCAACTTTAACAAAAACAGCATGCATCAGGCCCTTGAATATAGTCATTTCATTCATTATTTCATTATAATGCTAAAAGAAAAACAATTGGTTTTATTATATGTCCTTCCACTTAAAGTCAGTTTCCAAGAACCTGTTAACAACGTTAAGTGAGAACCTACTGTGTATGTGTGTGTGTAAAACTCATGAGACAAATAACATAAAGCTTGACCAATAAATTGAAAATTATTGTATAAGTAGAATTAAAGTATAAGTAGAAAATATTTCTATTTTTTTCTAACACTTGCTATGGACCTTGAAATCTCCTTTCCCACTGTGTAACTGATTACTGTAACTGCTTCTAATTTGAGCCCATGAATTTCAATCACTTTAAATGTCTCCACATATTTAATTCAAAGTTTTTCTCCTTCCCAAATTGAGTCTAGCTTTGCAGTCCTTTCCACCAGGTTGGGTGGAGTAGACTCAAGATCTACTCTTTCCTCTGGATCTCTTCTTTCACCCATTTCTCTAGTTGAAAATATACAGGGGAAGAAAAGGTAAAAATAACCACTCCACACTAGCCGTACAGAGGTCATTGTCCCTATCACGTGACATGCCACCAGCTCCCCAGCTAATGAGAACTGGTTTTTGTTTACCTCTCTATGGTAATACTGGGCCTTTTAGGAGAAAGATGTGTGATTGTACAAAGGGTACTATAAGACTTGCACAGATCTACCTTAAGCTATCCTTCCTGTCTCTACCACTCACCTACTAAAATTTTGACAAGAAATTTTTTTTAAGTTTAAATGCTTAATGCAGATGAGTCATTGAAGTAGTGACTGTTTAGTATAATTATACTTGACATTTATTGAGTCATTACTATGGTGGTCTACTCCACATTTTACTGTCACTTGGGCCCTTTGCTAAGAAGGCACCTTACTTCAAAATAGTGATAAGTCAACTTAAGCTTCAGACAATAAATCAGATGTTTCTGTAATCAATGGAAACCTCATGTATTCTTATCCTGATAGGCTTATCCTGATAGTTAGACATAGTCTACCTCTTGGTATCCTTGCTTATGGCTAAGCTATCTTCTGGCTTTTTCTTCTCTTTTCTTTAAGACAGGGTCTCGCTCTGTCATCCAAGCTGGAGTGCAGTGGTGCAATCTCAGCTCACTAACATCTGCCTCCCAGGCTCAAGTGATCCTCCCACCTCAGCCTCCAGAGTAGCTGGGACCACAGGCACCTGCCACCATGCCTGACTAATTTTGATACTTTTTGTAGAGGTGGGGTTTTTTAATGTTGCCCAGGCTGGTCTTGAACTCCTAAGCTCAATCGATCCTGCTTCAGCCTCCCAAAGTGCTGGGATTACAGGTGTGAGTCACCATGTCTGGCCTTCTGGCTTTTTCTCTAATCTCTGGTGACCTTGTACTACTTTTTCAGGTGCACTAATGTTAGGTGTTTCATTTCCCTAGAGTTTGTTCCATTTTGCACAGTCATAATTTCATCATATTGTCCTTGAGCATATCACTTAAAATTTCTGTTCCTGTTACTTTACATGTAGTATACATATCAGGATACTTAATTCATTAAAGGTTAAACTGAGAAAGTGCTGTAAATCACAGTAAATATATGATGAATCATTAATCCAAACCTCTGTCTCATATACATCATACACATACACACACACAGTGTTTTAGAACCTACTCTATATGTAAGGTCTGTCAAGTGCTTTATAATATTAGCATAGAACCATCATATCAATATTGATAAAGTTAAAAAGCATAAGGGGAATAATATTTTGACCCCACTAATTTGCTTTCCCCTTTTGCTGACCCAGCTTTCTACATTCCACAGGGACAGGAAGGCAAATGTCTCTACAGAAGGATGAGGATATAATTGTATTATTTTTCTCTTGTTGCCACAATAAATTATCAGACATGTAGAAGCTTAAGACAACACAGATTCATTACCTCACAGTTTCTGGAAGGTTAGACCTGACTTGGATCTCACAGGACTAAAATCAAGGTGTTGGTATGGCTGCATTTCTTACTAGAGGCTCCAGATATAATCTAATTTCAGACTTAGGCAGAATTCATTTCCATGTGGTTGTAGAACTGAAGCCTCCATTTCTCTGGTGGCTGCCAGTCGTGAATCTTGCTCTTAAGGTATCCACAGTCCTTCTGTGTTTATTATGTGGCCTGTAGCCTCCTTCCAATAACAGTGGGTCTGCTCTATTTCAGGATTCAAACACCTTTCAGTTCCGCCACATTTCTCTGATTCATTCTTGTGCCTTGCTCTCCTGCTTTTAAAGGCTCACGTGATTACATTGGGCCCACCTGGATAACTCGGACTAATCTCCCTATTTTAAGGTCAGCTGATAAGCAACCTTACTTTCAAAGTTCAAAGAGCAGAACATTGTGCTTTTTCAGGTATACACTTACACAGTGTCCTCCCCGACTTGAACACTTTTTTTTTGTATGAGATGGAAGAATTTGCATGCCTTTTTCCTCCTTGGTACATCTCAGCTTGAAAAAAACAAACAAACAAAAATGAAACAACAACAAAAATAGCTGAAAGTTCTCCAACTTGAAATGTAAGCAGAGTTCTAGAGTTCTCTGGGCCTCCAAATTATTAGATAAATTATTAACGCCAATTCTGAGGAAGCAGAAATCTCTCACTAAACATTTCTGTTTATTCTGATACTGCTGGTAGGAAGAAAGCAATGATTGTTTCACAGATGAGAACACTCAAGCAAAACAAGATTGGCACAGCACGTGATATTCTAATCAAGGAGAACACCTAGTGCACATTGAATATTCCTTATTTGAAACGCTTGGGACCAAAAGTGTTTTGGATTTCAGATTTTTAAAAAATTTATTTTGGAATATTTGCATTATATACTTACTAGGTCAGCATCCCTAATCCAAAAATACAAAAATCTGAAATGTTGTAATTAGCCTTTCTTTTGAGCCATCATGTCAGTGCTCAAAAGTTTCAAATTTTGGAGCGTTTTGTATCTCAGATTTTTAGATTTTTGGATTAGGGATACTCAACCTATATATCACCTTTCATTTCTTCAGTACTACAATGTAAATGAAGTTAGGAACATTTTTGATTTTGCTTAATGTTTTATTTAAGTGCCTTCATAGGTCTAGACAGGGAATAAGCATTCAACAAACTGCATTCACCGCTCTAAATGGTGGGCATTTATTTGGAATTTTTTGGCTATGCCTGTTAGCATAGATGAGCCTATTTATCTCATGGCCAAAAGCTAGATCTGCAAAGACTCTTACACATCAATTAATGTGGCCCTACTTTAGGCAGGTAGGTATTATTATCATTCCACTTTACCAGGAAGATGACTGAGGCCCAAAGTGAGAGGATGATGATCATGCTAGAAAAATGCAGATAGAAGAACGTAGCCAAAAGTTTCTGACTCCCACTGCAGTGCTTTCTTTATTTCACAATTTTGCTCAAGTATAACAAGCTGAAATTGTTCCTTTTCTTTCCTTTGTACATCAGAGAATTTAATCAAAAAAGCAGACAAAAAATTAAATGAAGTTGTTGCCACCAGTATACAGGCTACCTGCCCTTTGCTGAGAAAGAAGAATACTTGGTATTGAACATCATCTTACTCCATAAAGAAGGTCCCACCAGACCCTACCTGCAAATTGTCAAGAGAATTTCCTCCTGAAACCCTGTGATAAGTGGATAGCCAGCCAATACAGATTAAAAACAGATCCAGGTAGCAGTGTTGTTCTTATAATGTCTAGACAGGGAGTAAGCATTCAACAAACTGCATTCACCACACTAAATGGTGGGCATTTATTTGGAATTTTTTGGCTATGCCTGTTAGCATAGATGAGCCTATTTATCTCATGGCCAAATCCTAGATCTGCAAAGACTCTTACACATCAATTAATATGGCCCTACTTTAGGCAGGTAGGTATTATTATCATTCCACTTTACCAGGAAGATGACTGAGGCCCAAAGTGAGAGGATGTATACCTTCAGCTAGAATAAGGATGAAATCCACAAAACCCAGGATAGGTGCTGGGTCAGTTTTGGTTAAAAGAAGAAAGCTTTAAAGCTTTTACTCTTGAATGAGAAAAAAAGGGGGAAAAACAAAACCTTTCTGGGAGTCTGTTTTTCAATATGGAAGATAAAATTTGGCCAGTTCTAAAAGACAATCTGTTCACTTACTAACTGCATTTAAACTCCCCAGCAGCCCACAGGAGCCTTTCCAATTTCTCAGAGAAAGACTCAGTGCTCAGGCTGTGAGGTGTATACCAATCAGTAGTGGAATGTGGGTTGCAGCTTCCCTTCAGGCAGGTTGGCTCTTTGCTGAAGATGAGAAGAGTTGGAAGGCAGCCAAAGTGGAGAAACAAACAGAAGTGGTGTCAGTGGATTTTTGTTGTTGTAAGTGTGAAGTAATTAGACATATTAAAAGTAATATAAAATTATACAAGAATACTCAAATTTGGGGTTTGAAATTAGATTGTCTTTAAATCTGACTGTGAAGAATATCATTTTCTCAAAGCCAAGTTTCTATCAGAATTTTAATGCAAAAGATGATGTCATTATATGGTTAAATTTAAAAATGAAGAAAAACAATCTAGCTTCAATCTATGTATTTTGAAACAAGAACAATTTAGTATTCCATGTTTGCCAAGAGAGTCATGTAATATCTCTACTTGATTTTGTCATGTAAGCCATGCATTTAATAATGTATGTTTTAAGAGAAAAAAAATCCTATCCATGTCTATGAATCTAAAATGTATTCAGGTACAGAGATTTTATTTGGTTCAGGGTGATCAATAAGGTGCATTCATATAATTGCAATTTAACTCATCATGGGCTGATTTTTGTGAGTAATAATGCTAGTTTATTTTCTATCTCTACAGAATATATCCATGTAAACATCTATTCTTATATGGAACATTTATTATGTTGTAAATTAAGAAAAACGGTATACATTATTTTCTTTCATTAATCAAATAAATTCCTCTATAGAAAACAAACAAC
The DNA here is from genome assembly GCF_001698545.2 of Rhinopithecus bieti. Taxonomy (NCBI): domain Eukaryota; kingdom Metazoa; phylum Chordata; class Mammalia; order Primates; family Cercopithecidae; genus Rhinopithecus; species Rhinopithecus bieti. Next base: position 743,434 of record NW_016803633.1, on the reverse strand, counting down.
ATAGCTTCAATATCTCTCCATTTCAGAATACAAAAAACTTCCTCATTCTTCCTTAAAACTGCATTTTATTTCATTGTGAGTACAAAATCATAGTTAATTTAACTCTTCCCTTCCCCATTAATGATGCCTGTGCTAGTTATCATATGCTACTATGACAAAAATGTTGAAACGCTATCAATGTACACATGTCATTTCATTTATACCATGTCATATATATGCAGATAAATCTATAGGATAGATTTAATGTGTGAGACATTTAGGAATAATAATAAATACATTTTAAATTCTGATAGATATGGTCAATTGTGTTTTAAAATTCATTGCTATTATACCATTTCCACCAACCAATGCTTGTGCATGCCTATGGGAAAAATACTGTCAACATTGAATATAATGTTTCTTTACATTTGCTTTTCAGGTAAGAATATTAGTCTCTGTTTTCCTCCTTTTTGCCCTTAGCAAAGAATATGGGAAGAAAGGTTCAGGAAAAGCTGCCATCATACTCTAATCTTATGTTGAGAACTGGTAACTGAATTAGTTAACTGAGTAGTTTGGTAACTCAGTTAAAGTTTAAATAGCAAGGACAGCTTTATAATCAATTAAAATAAAATAAAATTTTGACAACTCAAATGTGAGAAAAATGATCAGACAGCTAAAGAAACTAGTAAGTATAAAAGTAAATGCCTGGAAAAGTTGATTTCAGGGGAATACGGGTGAGAAGCAAAACACAAAATATTGAAGTTGTTTTTTGAGTATTCTTTGTGAATTAGACAAATATATTTGCTGCTTTTCTCCCTCCTTTTCTCCTTTCCTGTCTTCCTTCCTTTCTTTCTCCCCTACCCCCACCTCCTCCCTCCCTTCCTCCCTCCCTGTCTCCCTCCTTTCCTTCCTTCCTTCCTTCCTTCCTTCCTTCCTTCCTTCCTTCCTTCCTTCCTTCTTTTCTGTTCTTGCTTCACTTCTTTCCTTTTGCCTTCCTGTCTCCCTTTTATGCCTATAGAAAAAATAAGAATTGAAATGGCTTAATATGAAATTGTAAGCATATGCCTAATTTCCAAATTAACGACTACATTAGTGCTAGTCAGATTTAACTTGTATAAAATGTTTGGGCTGTAATATAATCTGAGCTATAATTTTTTTTTTTTTTTTTTTTTTTTTTGAGACGGAGTCTTGCTCTGTCGCCCGGGTTGGAGTGCAGTGGCCGGATCTCGGCTCACTGCAAGCTCCGCCTCCCGGGTTTACGCCATTCTCCTGCCTCAGCCTCCCGAGTAGCTGGGACTACGCGCCGGCCACCTCGCCCGGCTAGTTTTTTTGTGTTTTTTAGTAGAGACGGGGTTTCACCGTATTAGCCAGGATGGTCTCGATCTCCTGACCTCGTGATCCGCCCGTCTCAGCCTCCCAAAGTGCTGGGATTACAGGCTTGAGCCACCGCGCCCGGCCTGAGCTATAATTTTTTAATGAATTGAAAGCATTTAGCATAAAATCATTTTCTTCTTCGGTACTCAGTGTCAGAAAATACAATGCAAACATGAAAATGACTTCAATTATTTTTTCAAATACTTCTCTCTATATCTGGGATGACAGAAACAGAAACAAGTACTTATAATAAGAGATATTAGAATTGAGGTACTAATAAACTATGGTGGGAAGGCAGATAAGAAAACAGCTCAGGGTGAAGAATTATGATTAGATGAGTGAGGTGAAAACACAGAGAGGAGGCAATGCATGAGCTGGCTTTTCAAAGATAAGAAAACTCAACATTTTGTATGTAAAAAAGATAAGGAAGACCTTTTCTAGAGAACAGTAGTCATCACAGATGTGAATTTTAGTAATATGACATTGAAGTACTTTTTAACATGGACTAGATGGCAAAATAATTTCAATAAAATGTATCAGGTGATGAAAACTTGACAGAGGGGACGTATGAATAACGAAAATAATCAGGTGGCAGTAAGGAAAGAAAAAAAAAAAGAAGAGGCTTGTGAAGAAGGAAGATTCTCCAGGCAGGGGGTCAACTTGTCAGATTGGTAAGGAGGCATCAGTGAATGGAGAGAGTTCAGCAAATTAGGTAAGTTAGGAAAAAAGATAAATCAGAAAAAAATCATTCCTTTATGTTGGAGCCAACAATAAAATTGAAATAAGTGAATGTCTCTGTTGAAGCTTCTCTTTTTTCTTTTAACCACATTAATCCATCCTCCTGCTGTGATCATTTAACTACTGTTGTCCAGACAAAAAAAAAAAAAAAAAAAAAAAAAAAGATACATCCCATCATTTTGAAGCCTAAAGCCATTTAGATTGGAGTAGAAGCTTAGTCTTCACACCAAAAACTTCTCTCTAAACAAATATTTAATCCACAATATTAGCACGAAAGAATTTTATTACAGTGACTAAGTTAGTGCCATAATTTAATGGGACACATTAACTGAGACAAGACATGTTAGGACATAAGATTTACTGTGTTTTCAATTAACTCAACAATTTATCTTCGATGATTTCATTTAATCTCTCATTCAACAAATAATGTTTGAGTGTCAATTAAGTGCCAGGGAATCTTTTAGGAACAATGAATGCATTGCTTTCCTTACAGAGCTTTCTTCCCAGTGATGATAAAAAGATAAACAAATGGGTATTAATTATGTTGAATAATGATAAAAGCTAAGAAAAGGAAGTGTTAGATAAGAGAATCACAGTTGTATACAGGATTTTCCAGAGAGGATTGACTGAGAAGTTAACATTTGAACAAAGAAATGAGGCTGATGAATCAACAAGACGTGCAATGAGTGGGGAAAGAGCACTCCACACAGAGCAAAGAACAAACGCTCTAGTGTACTCTAGGAGACTGTCTAGTATGCTCTACAAATAGTCAAGTTTCCAAGTGACTAAAGCAGAATGAGCAGAAAACAGTACCAGAGAGTGGCACACAGGAATAACAGGGTCCTCTTTACATAGGGCCTTGGAAATCATTGTGTAGAACTTGATATTTGTTCTAATTTAGATGAGAAGTCACTGAAATGAAAAAGAGAAGCAACATACCAACCTTACCTTTGAACAGGGTCACTCTGGCTACTGTTTAGAATACACTTAATGTACATAAACAAGCAGCAGGAAAACCATTAAGGAGATTATTAACAAATCCAAGGATGAGTGATGTAGTTTGGAATGGAGACGCAGCAATGATGATAGTAATAGCGTCAGAAAGGAGTAAGCTTATTCTGGATAAATGTAAACAGACTCTGAATAAATGTTGATGATAAAGCTGACAGAATGCGTTAATGAATTGTATGTGGAATGTTAAAAAACAGCGAAGAGTCAATGAAAGCTACACATTTTAAAGCCTGAGCAATGGAAAGATAGAGTTTCCATTTAACAAGATGGCAGACACTCTTGGGAGATCAGTTTGAAAAGGAATAGTATAAGCTCAGCCTCTAAGTGTTAAGCTTAAGATGTCTATTAAACATCAAGTTTAGATGTCCAGGAAATCATTGAATACATGAGTCTGTAGTTTAGGGGAGAAGTCCAAGCTGGAGATTTAGATTTGGAATTCATCAGCAATTATTATTTGTCATCAATTACGTCCTTTGAATTTAACAGACATTTTAGAAAGACAGATATGGTTTTTCCTTCAAACACTTAGAATGAAACTTCAAAAATGTAATGTATACTAGTAAAATAGCAAGAAAGCAATTGTACAGATCAGTGCTAAAGCATCTTTATCTCAAGGAGAGAGATGGTTGTAGCTGAAAAGAGTTACATAAAAGAGATCAATCTTCAGAAGCCAGAAACATTTTCATCAGAAATAGTGAGGAAATAGATGTTTTAGAGAGACTTGAGAAGGTTTTGAAAATGAAATGGAGTTTCACTTCCTTTGACCTGCCTGATCTCCCTTCATCATTTTTTTCTACTCACCTCCATCCTTACATTTGTAAAAATTTTCTTTCAAATATACGATCCATAAGTATAAGTATTTCTATTATGTACCCATAAAAATTAAAAACAAAAAACTCATAATCTTCTACTTTAATTTACTATGTACTACTGATAGAGACAGGAGACAGCCAAGGGTCCCTGCTGAAACCCTACCTTCAAGCCTAAGACAGCCTGAAGGTTGAAAGAGAAGACTGCTGGTCCTAGATAAAACCCATGACCCAGATGGAGAACTGCTCCTGTTTGCCCACCCTTTCCTGAATGATTCTTTCTGAATAATGCCCACATGCACACTACAGGAACAGGGCGGAGCCACCAGGAATTTGTGCCTTTTGCAGTGGGGAGGAGCCTGGCCTCTCTACCGCTCGTGTGTGTGTGTGTGTGTGTGTGTGTGTGTGGTGGCCTAGTATTCAATCTGTGAGGTGGGAGCCTGTTGGCAGGATCCCCTCTTGCTTTGCTGAGAGTTTTTTGTTTTTTCTTTTTTCCTTTTCGCCCAATAAATTTCATTCTCCTCACCCTTTATTCTGTCCCTATGCATAATTTTTCCTGGTTGTGACACAAGAACTCAGATTTAGCTGAACTAAGGAGCAAAAATCCTGCATCACTACTAACCACACTATGTATATGATACACAGCAGCCTTCACTTACTGGGTGCAGTGTCGTCACGGCCTGTGTTTCCCATTCTCACATGCCTGCCTCTTTCACAAGAACCAGGTGAGCTCACCATCCATTTGCACGATTCTTTTGTTTTTCTTTCCTTTCCCCAATGACTGTTCTACCTGACATTAATTTATGAAACTCATCTTATCTTGCAATGGTCTGCTTCAATGTCCTCAAGTAAGATTTTAGGACTCACTGAACATCCCTCAAAGACTAAGACTACATGCCTCATCACAGCCTGGGGAAATAAAATACTCCTTTTTCCTTTTGCATTTAACAATTTGTTTATATGTGCATTCTAGTGGATAACACTTTGCAATGGTTATTTACTAATTCGTTTTTCTCTCTACTATATATTGAACTCCTTGAGCCAGTTACTCCTCCTGTTGATCTCCCTGTTGCTTGATACTATCAAAGTTACTAATACATAATAAATCCTCAATAATTTTTTTAAAAAATCATAATTAAATTTAAAGGAAAATGTATTTCTTTAAAATTATGTATTGCTTTAATATTATGACCCTTAGCCAAGTGCCATCTAAATTTTAATTCCTCAGAGAAGGAATGTTACTATTTTACTTATTTATATCAGGATAACTTGCCAGACTTACATTTTTAGTTCTAATTCATCATTTCTTATATTAATAAT
>NW_016803633.1:731386-735382 GCF_001698545.2 Rhinopithecus bieti | reverse complement strand
AAAAAAAAAAAAAAAAAAAAAAAAAGCATAATGTTATATATATTTTATAACAGCGTCATAGAGTATTTTCACCTAAAAACCACCTGGTAACCTGTTCAACTTTCCTCACTCCCAAGACCCTGGAAACTATTTAGATGTTTAATATCACTATAGTTTTGCCTTTTCTTAAACATCATATAATTGGGATGACACAGTCTATAGCCTATTCATACCAGGTTCTTTTAATTAGCAATATGCATTTAATGTTCATTCATGTCCTTTTATGGCTTGATAGCTCATTTTATTGCTAAATAATATTCCATTGAATGAATATAATAGTTTATTTATCCATTCAAATATTTAAAACATATTTCATGTTCCCAGTTTTTAGCAATTATGAATAACATTGCAAAAAACATATTCATGTGCAGATTTTTATATAGACATAAGTTCTCAACTTTGGGTAAATACCAAGGAATACAACTAATTCTAGATCATACAGCAATACTGTATTTAGCTTCACAAATACCTTATAAATGAGCCAAATATGGTCTTTGTATATTGGCCTCTAGGTTGTTTATGTCTTCATTGCCCGATGAGACCCGTTCACTCACAAGCCCATCAGCTAACCTCAACCTAAACAACCAAATTTTTAATCATTAAAGCTTTCTTGCTTTGCATGCTACATGCAAACAGATCTAGCAGCTATTGTCTGTTGATAACTCAGAGCTTGTTTTATGAGATCCTAGGCAACTACCGCCCTTCAGAATTTCTAATCTAGATATAGCTGGCTGTGATACTTAGAGACAACACCTAGACACGTAAGTTCCCTTTCAAATCTCTCTTTCTCCCTTAAAAGTTTTCTTGTTCTGCTCACTTCTGCATGGAAGCCCCCTTCCATCCAGTCTGGTCCATTCAATAAATCTTGTCATCTGTTATTGTGTGTTACATGTCTTCTTCCTTGTGCAGTTCCCCCCAAATCCCTTGAACATTCTACAGTAAGAAACAACCACACTGTCTTCTAAAGTGGATATACCATTTGCATTCCCAGCACCAATGAATGACATGCTGGTTACTCCACAACCTGGCCAGCATTTGGCATTTTCAATGTTTCTAATTTTAGAAATTCTTACAGGTGTGTAGGGGCATCTTGTTTTAATTTGCAATTCCTTAATAAAAATGATGTTGAATACTTTTATATGTCTATTTGCCATCTCTATATCTTCTTTGGTGAGGTGTTTGTTCAGATGTTTGATGATTTTTATAGGGTTGTTTCCTTATTGTTTAGTTTTAGAAGTTTTAAAATTTTTATTATTTATTTATTTTACAGTACCACTACCACACTTAGTAGAAGTTTAAAAAAATTTGTTTACAAGTTGTTTGGAAGCTATGTGCTTTGCAAATATTTTATCCCAGTCTGTGGCTTGTATTTTTATTCCCCTAACAGATTCTTTTGAAGAGCAGATTTTTTATTTTAACAGACAGAGTAATCAGGGTTTGTGTGTGTGTGTATGTGTGTGCGTGTGATTTTTATGTTGTATATAATAATTCATTGCCAAACCGAAACAATGTATAGTTGGGTCTTTCATCCCTTCCTTCCTTCCTTCCTTCTTATATTAATAATTATATATATATTATTTTGATTTTACAGATGAGGAAAAGAAGTATATATATCTTTAAATCTTTATGCCTCTTTTTAAAAAATTTTATTGATTAACCAGAATTTCTGGTAACACGTTGAAAATAGAAAAGATAGTTGCCAGACTTGTTTAATTCCCCGCTCCTTTAAAAGCATGCTTCCAAGACTTCATCATTACATTTCTTGCAGTGGTTGAGAGTATAAACATGAAAATTAGAGTGCTCAAGATTTTATCCTAACTGCCTCAGTTACTAATGGTGCAATCCTATAATAATTTAACTTAATCTCACAATGCCTTCATTTCCTCATCTGTAAAATCAATATAATAATCAGATTAAGTGATATATGTAGAGTACTTAAAACAGTGCCTAGATTGTAATGCCTTCAATAAACATTAATTATCATTTTTTTTTGTTTCACTCTGCTGAAGTTCATATTAACAAGTCTAATAGGTCTATGTGCTCAACTTGCCCAACTATTTAACTGCTTGTTTCTTCATCAGCCCTTACATAATACATTACCTTTTATTTATTTTTTATTCTTTCTATCTCAAAGGCAATTTTTTAAAAATCCATTCTCTAATCAATATGTAAATTTTAAAGAATTTACTATATAAAGCTAACCAATTTTCTATCTTCCTTCTGTAATATTACAGGGGTTTAATAAACCCATTTTCATGGATATAATACAGTCTATTGGATGCTAGTGTGCTTGTATTTATATTTTCAGGTCCAGATCTCTTCTGAGCTCAAGACTTAGGCACCAATTACCTATTTGACATCTTCATTATGTTTAATAAGCATCTAAAATATCAGATCTTCAAAACAGAACACCTGATAATTGTTCCTAGGAGAATAACTTTTTCCTACTGGCTCACGCATCTCAATAGTACCAAGTCTGTTTATCCAGTTGTTCAGATCAAAGAAAATTGGAGTCATCTTTTTTTGCACTGCAATATCTTATACTTGAACACATTATTTTGGCCCTCCTTTCAGAAATATATCCAGAATTTGACCACTTCTTATTCATTCCAAGTCTATTACACTGTATCTACCACTATCAGCTATTGAATTCTTTAATAATGTGCATTTGGTCACTCTGTCTCCACTCTTGTTTCTCTACAGTCTCTAACCCATGTGGCAGTCAACATGTTTCTTTTTTGGTTTGTTTGTTTGTGTTTCTTGAGCTTAATGAGAAAGCAGTCAATGTATTTCTTTAAATATGTAAGTCAGATCATCTCATTTATTTGCCACTCATACTGAATGCTTCCTTTCTTACTGAGAATACAATGCAGAAACTTCCCTGCGGTGTACAAAGCCTTACACAATTAGCTATCACACTGAGCTTGTCAACTCAGACTGTCTCATAACATGTAAAACATTTTAATCACATCAGTCTCTTTATGACTCTTGGAGCTGACAAAGTTAGCTTCTATTTTTCACAAGTTTTACGTGTTTCTATTTCCTTTGCCTGGGATGCCCTTCCTCAAAATCTTCATAAAGCTAACTTCTGATCATTCACATTCTTTCTCATTTTTAGAGATTGTTTCTGATCACCGTATCTAAAACATCCTAGTTCAGTCACTGTCTACACGATTGCCCTGTTTCATTTTCTTCATGGAATTTATATTACCTGAACTATATAATTCAGATAATACATGCAGGTCTCCCACCATCCATCATCCATTTACTTCATTTGATTGCAGTATACATGTATAACAGTATCTGAATTGTTAACTTATATGCCTGAGGGAAATAATCATTAACTAGACTATAATTTTTATGCACAGTTCATTTTTTCCTTTAGTTTTACAGACAGATTTATCTCCAAAGTTATGCTTGCACCTTTTCTCTCACCCTCTTCAGTGATGCCGTTTCATACATTTGTAATAGAGTTAGAGTCTTTTCATTGCCTTCATTCTTTCCTCGCTGGAATTTCAAACCTCTCCTAACTGATCACACACACACACACACACACACACACACACACACACACACACACAGAGAGAGAGAGAGAGACAGAGACATGTATACACAGGTATATTAACTAGGCTACAATTAAGATTTGCTCTTTGTATTGTAAAGTTCTACTGGTTTTAAAAAGCATAATGTTGGCCGGGCGCGGTGGCTCAAGCCTGTAATCCCAGCACTTTGGGAGGCCAAGGCGGGTAGATAACGAGGTCAGGAGATCAAGACCATCCTGGCTAACATGGTGAAACCCCGTCTCTACTAAAAATATAAAAAAACTAGCCGCACGTGGTGGCGAGCGCCTGTAGTCCCAACTACTGGGAGGCTGAGGCGGGAGAATGGCGTGAACCCAGGAGGCGGAGCTTGCAGTGAGCTGGGATCCGGCCACTGCACTCCAGCCTGGGCGACACA
>NW_016803633.1:676221-729623 GCF_001698545.2 Rhinopithecus bieti | reverse complement strand
CCTTCCCTCCCTCCCTCCCTTCCTTTCTTCCCTCCCTCCCTTCCTTCCTTCCTCTTTCTCTCTCTCTTTTGCTTTCTTTTCTTTCTCTTTCCTTCTTTTTTTTGAAACCGGGTCTTACTCTGTCCCTGAGGCTGGAGTGTAGTGGCACAATCATGGCTTGAACTCCTGGTCTCAAGCATTCCTCCTGCCTCAGCCTCCTGAGCTGCTGTGACTATAGGCATGATGAACCACTGCACCTGGCTAAGTTTTTTTCGTAGAGAGAAAGTCTCATCTTTGTTGCCCAGGCTGGTCTCAAATTCCTGAACTCAGGTTATTCTCATGCCTCAGCTTCCCAAACTGATTATAGATTATAGATCATGAGCCACTGCATGCCGACCAGGTCTTGTTTTTTAGTCACTCTGATTGCCTTTATTTTTAATTGTTGTATTTAGGCCATTTACATCTAAGGTGATTGTTTATATAATTTGATTAATACCTACCATGTTGCTATGTTCTCTTCATTGCACATATTCTCTGTTTTTCGTTCTATTTTCCCTCTATTCTTCTGCCCCTTCTGGTTATAACTGAGCATTTTATAAGATTTCATTTTGTTTCTTCACTTAGCATATCAATTATACCTCTCTTAAAGTTTGTGTTAGTGGTTGCCCTAGAGTTTTCAATAAATCTTTGCAACTAATTTAAGTCCACTTTTAAATAACACTTTTTGAGGAATGCAGGCACCTTATAACCTTAATTTTTTCTGTCTTCAACACACTTTCTCTTTTGATACAGACCTGAGTTTCTGACCTATATCATTTTCCTCTCTCTGAGGAACATCTTTCAATATTTCTGGCAGGATTGGTCTACTGGCAATAAATTCCCTCAGTATTTGAACATGTTTTTGTTTCCTTCACTTTTGAAGAATAATTTTGCAGGTGTAGTAAATTTGTATAACTTTTTGTTGCTTTGCCATTCGTTTTAAGTATAAATTGAATTTTCTCATTTCAGAAGAAGGACTTAGTTATCGTTGACACAGTTTTCTATATTCCCCTTCATATCAGATTTCTGGATGACAGTTTCCTATGTGACCTGAATTTTTTGGTAGGCCTAAGAAAAGTAATTGGTTTTCAGTATATTCATCTTTTTCCTTGTAGAAGATAAAATTATTGTAAATTTTTATTTTCAAATATTAATGAAATTTTACACTTGCTGAGGGCTTCATATTGCAGTCAGATCCTTATGCTATGGATTATCTTTATTTTTCCCATATCTCACATCGCTTGAAACTCTTCAGTGAATTCCACTCCTCTTTTCCTTCTTCACTTTTCCTCTGTAGCTCTTCCTTTCTCTCATTCAGCCATTCTCTCTTTTCCTTTTTCAATAAACTACTCCCCTCTTCGATAATCTTTCTTCTTTTCTTTCTTATTTTGAACATCCTCTCCATTCCAAAATCAGAAGATTTCTCTATATATTCATTTTCTTCTACTCTTCATCCTTTATTTTATTTAAGCAGGAAAAGAGAGAAAAAAGAAAACAAGGCCAGAAGCGGTGGCTCACGCCTGTAATGCCAGCACTTTGGGAGGCCCAGGCGAGTGGATCACAAGGTCAGGAAATCAAGACCATCCTGGCCAACATGGTGAAACCCCATCTCTACTAAAAATACAAAATTCAGCTCGGTGTGGTGGTGCGCGTCTGTAATCCCAGCTAATCGGGAGGCTGAGGCAGGAGAATCACTTGAACCAGGGAGTTGGAGGTTGCAGTGAGCTGAGATCACACCACTGCACTCTACCCTGGCGACAAAGCAAGACTCTGTCTCCAGAAAATAAAAACAAAAATAAAAAAAAAGAAAACAAAATGAAGTCAGCTTATGTTTAAAGACTAATCATTCTCTAAAGCCTCTGAAATGCGTAATAAATTGACTCTCAGAATCTCTATAGAAATTTATAGTGGGCATTTCTTCATTTGTTTATTAAATATTTTTATCTACTCCAAGAATCCACTACAAATGACTAATTTTATTCTATTTTTTCTCTGTTTTGTGTAATTGGTACTATTGCAACACTATTATTTTCCTACTATTTTCCTTTGCAATTATACATTTTCAACCACATTGTGGCCTAAATAGAGTTCTGTGGGTTTCTTGGAGAACCTACCATTTATAGCATTGTTTCCATGGGAAAATTACTCCCTAGATCTAAACAACTAGCTAGACAAAACTTTTTTAGACAGGTTATTTATAAATGTGATAAAGCAGGTCTCTTCCTCCGATTCTGATCTCCTCCTCCCCATTAATCAAAGAAAAGACTGGATGCCAATTTGTCTCATAAGACCAGACACAAATTCTGCTTCTAATAATAGTAATGACATTCATTTAATGAATGACTACTCTGGGTCATGTAGTAACCTGTGTGAAGTACAATATAGTTATTAACCATTTAATTTTTTAAATGAAACATATGAATTATTATCACACCTTACATGTGAAGAAATTGAGGCCCAAGTTGATTAGGAAAATTTCTCAAAGTCACAATGTTTCTGAGTGGCATAACTGACATTTCAACCTGCGCTGAATATGCGTGTGAATACATGCGTGTGAATACATGCAACACTGGGCCACAACTTAAAAATGATGTTAATTAAACATAAAGGCAACTTTGGTATTTCTGATTTCTCCATTATTCTACCTATATTTAATTCCTAACATTATCTGGTGAAATAATGCTAACATTATCTGGTGAGATAATTCCTAACATTATCTGGTGAGATAATGCTATCTCACCAGAACTGCACCAAGCACTGCTACGGTCTGTGTAACCACAAATAAAAAGGCATTATCTGGAATGCTAGAATTCCAGAATGCTGAATATTGTAAAAGCTGATGGAAAAAGGATAATATCTTAACAATAAAATAACAAAGGAACTGTGATTCTTCGATAGATCATAAAATTGTCTGAGTTTTATATCTTTTTGCATTTTAGGTATCCTTTTTTCAAGTATTCTTGAGACATCAAGGTGAAATGCAAGTTTCCTCAAACTTAAACACACTTACTTAGCTACAAAAACAACCAACCAACCAAATGAAAGTACCCAGCATAATCTACAATCTGCCTCTATGATGACAACCTAAAGTAAAATCTGTTGTAGCATATTTAAATACAGTGTTCTCCTCTGTGTTTGCCCAAATGACATCATAAGGTGCTATATAAACAATGTTTTTCAGAAGTTTAAGTAGAGGAAAATATGAGATTTTAATCCCTATCTCAATGTGCAGACATTCTTAACTCCAAAGACCCATAAAACAGAATACAGAATAATATTAAAGTCTTAACTTATATGCATTGTAGATAAAATGTTTACAGGTTCAAACTTTCAAACAATTATTATCTTTCTCATTTTTACTGAAATAATTAGATACAATATGCACTTGGCATATTTTTATAATGCTACACTACTAAACTTTATAGTATTATCAACACTGTTAACTCAGTGACATCTCATTAAAATTAATATTTGTGGTGGTACTTTGATTATTAATGTGTTCTGATAATCCTACGTTAATAATAAAGATTTGATATTTATATTATTTTATACATCATTTTCTTTAAATATACATTTTGTCCCTGATATTATTGAAGTCAAAATATAACAACAGAATAAAATATAACTTAATTGGTAATTTAATAGAATAATATGATCAATTACCTATTTTATTCTAGTTAATTTGGTTTTGGTAATGATAAGTAACTTTTCTCATTTTTATAACTGTAAAAAAACTATAACCACAAGGAGGTTTACCTTGAAATGCTATTTATAGAAACTTGATCTTAATAAAATATGTTTAATTTCATTTGGTGTCCCACAATTATTTTCTTATGAAAAAGACCCAAGCAGTACTCAAGTGTGATAAGTTCTAGTGTGTAAACAAAATGTTATAAATGTAAAAAACTTAGTCCAGTACCTCCTACACAATAGAAGTAAGTAATTTCCACTTTCGTTATTAATTGACATAGATAAGCTTAAAAGGCCTTATGAACATACAGATTTTTATTTCATACTACATAAAAGAAAACGCTTTTACTAGGAATAATAGCCTATATTAAAGGAAAAATCTGCGTGTCTCTTTAGGTGTCAAAAAAGACTTAAACAAAAAAAAAATGTATCCCCAAATTATGTTTCTCTCTCAAGAAAATACATTATTCCTTGCCAACATTGAAAAGTCAATTTTATCATAGAATAAAATCAAAGACATGCACTTAAAATTATAAATTAAGATTACCATCTTCATAAAACGATACTCTAATTTTGCTCTCCTGGGAGTAAGACACATTACTTTCATCAGATTCGACTATAAAAGCTTTATTTCACACTTAAATAAAAAGAATATGTTAAAATGTAAAACAATGTCTTTTTGGATAAATAGAAAAAAATGACAAAACAATTATATCTTATACCCTTCATTATCTGCTCAGCTGCTATAGTTGTTAAGGTCAAGAGACAAATGTTAACAGGAAGGCTGAATTTCAAGAGATATGATAATACATACTTAAATCACAAATGTTAAATGCTTTCCATTTGGTCGGTTATGGAAAAATACCTGAAGTTCAACTATAGATGATAATTAGAATGATAAAATTGAGAAATATAATATCAAAACACTGTAAATTCCAAACAATTTTATTTTGATTGACTACTCTTACGCAGATTCCTAATTTAAAGGAGAAAATTGTTTTCCCTGCTTATGAGGAAAATTTATTTCAACAACTTTTTAGAAATGTTATAACCATACTACTTATTCTAATCAAACCAGTCAAACTGTCAATGATCTTTACCCATCATCATTATCATCACCTGTAGTGCTAGGAGGAGGAGGAGGAGGAGGAGGGAGGAGGAGAGGAGGAGGACTAATTAGTATAGTAGTTTTGGTTGGTAAGATTATTTGGTGGGCACACACGAGTCATTATACTTATAATTTTTTTGCATGTATTTTTTATTTTCTTCAATTGCTTTCAATTATTTATTAAGGTTGTTTATCTACTTATATTTATTTTTCTAAATAAAGTACAAAGGGTATTGGAGAGGGTTATTAGTAAACTAGACTTATTTGTGAACTTAAAGTGGATGCTTGTTGCCTTCACGTTTAGCAGGTTTTCTTTTGTAGGATGCAATCTTACTCATGATGAGTCTTCCTTCATGTTTGATTATTTGATCACCAAATGAGCCTGAGGGGGATGGAGTAAAACAGCTGCTGCTACCTGAATTTTTTATCTTTACTGTGTTTGGATGCTTGGTAAAATAAGAGAAAATGGTGATACTGCTCTGAATAGGTTTGTCCAGTTGGACCTCTTGGTGATTAACTAAATTACTTTGGCCGAGTTGAGTTCTAAGCTACAGGAATATTTTAGCAACATACCTTCGCCTAAAGATTACTTATAGTTAATACATCCAGGATCTATGATTTTTGAGGCACGGATAAGTTTTATAACCACTCTGAGTTTATAAAGTGGAGGTATTTCACAACCTGAACTTTCTTCTGTTGTGTGAGACGATCCCACAGAACTACTAGGGAACTTATCCATTTCATTCTGGCCAAAAATACGTGGAACCGGAGGCGAAAGAGAAGGAGCTGCTGTAGATGTCCCAGACTTTTTTCTTTTGTGCTCTTGATTGTCTTTGATCTTAAACAATTTATTAGAACATTTGATATTAGGTGATATTGTTAATATTAGGATCTTTCAGGTTTGTAATGAGTCTTATTTATCAGTACAACCTGATATTCATCTTAGAATCTTATCTGAAAGATAAAGATTTGGATTAACCAGTGAATCCATAGAACAAATAAAGAAGTATTATCTTTCTGTTCCAATGATACAACCTTAAGATAAATATGAGATTTGAAAAAAAAAATGTTTCATTATTTTGGAGATCTTTAACTTTTATGTGAGTATTTTATTGTCAAATTTAGATCCCTTTCATCTTCTTTCCTTGAAAGGCAGCAAAAGCAAGAAAATATAAAAGGAAGAGGTCAGCAAAAACTGTTAAATATTTTACTAAAAGTTTGGGTTTTAATTTAAAAAGATATATGTAATAAACCTTTGAAATTCTAACTTTAATTAAAAAAATGTAAAATAATTAATAAGCTAAAATAATGTATTATAGATACATTAACACAAATGTATTTTGCATTAATGTATGTATTTTGTACTGTAGATACAAACTTCCTCTTGCAGATGGTTTTCTGAATGATCAACTGTGAAAAAAAAAATTATGCAATTTTTCACGGGGGCTGATGCAAGGCCACACCTCATTTTGATATAAAATTTACCAAAAAACATTTCCTGAGAGTTGCTTATCGTTTTTGCACTTTAAACATAGGAAAATGAATACATTTGACTAATGAGAAAGTTTTCAAATACTTCAGTTCTTTGTCTCATTACTTCTAGGATAGGCAACATCAGTCTTTTTTTTTTTTTGAGATGGAGTCTGGCTCTGCCGCCCAGGCTGGAGTGCAGTGGCCGGATCTCAGCTCACTGCAAGCTCCGCCTCCCGGGTTTACGCCATTCTCCTGCCTCAGCCTCCCCAGTAGCTGGGACTACAGGCGCCTGCCACCTCGCCGGCTAGTTTTTTGTATTTTTTAGTAGAGACGGGGGCTTCACCGTGTTAGCCAGGATGGTCTCGATCTCCTGACCTCGTGATCCGCCCATCTCGGCCTCCCAAAGTGCTGGAATTACAGGCTTGAGCCACTGCGCCCGGCCGGCAACATCAGTCTTTTGCAGTAACATACAATAAGAAAAAGCCCTATAAATGCATAGGAATATAACACATATAAATAATTTTCACCAGGCTGATACTTACATGTTTACCAATGCTGGCATTTCTGCAGATTCAGGATACAAGAGTGTCTGTTTTCAAAGGCTTATCAGGATACATTGAAGAAAACATCAGTTTAGATGTAGTAGATGTTAAGAAATATGACTTGTTTTGTTTTTTTGAGATGGAGTTTTGCTTTGTTGCCCAGGCTGGAGTGCAGTGCTGGGTTCAAATAATTCTCCTGCCTCAGTCTCTCAAGTAGCTGGGTTTACGGTCATGCACTATCACGCCCGACTAATTTTTGTATTTTTAGTAGAGACAGGGGTTTTGCCATGCTGGCTAGGCTGGTCTCTAACTCCTGACTTCAGGTAATCCACCCACCTTGACCTCCCAAAGTGGTGGGATTACAGGCATTAGCCACCACACCCCGACAGAAATATGTTTATTTTTAATGTGCATGCTTATATTCATTCCTTTGTCTTCACAACAAAAAATTATTTAAAATATGTTAATTAAATTATTTAGGACATTATTTTTTAAGTATAGAAATTGATTTGATAGCCATTAATTATTAGAAATGTTTATTTTCGGGTAACAATAGTGTCTAGAAAAAAATATTCCAACCCCACCAAAAATTTCTAGCCTCAAATGATTTTCCAAATAGATTTTCTTAACAGAATTATGGCCTATCTGAAATTTCAATACTAAAATAATCATCAGTTGTCGTGTTCATTATTCAAAATTGCCATAATGCTGTTATTGTTAAATACTGATGATAACAATGATGTCTATTTTACTTAGAAGACATATCCAAAGAACCTTCTTTAAAGAGCTGAATACCATTATATTAGAAAGCCTTAATTATCTTCACTTCTGATTTCTTGTTTCTTTTCTAACTTTCACATGACAATTTAAATAATATCAATCAATCCCCAAGCTCTTTAAAAAGAGGCACAGCAGAAGACATACCCACAAATCTTAAATCAGTAATGTCAAATGATATTCTACCTGTTATGATGCTTTATTAATAATAAATCAGAATAAACAGAGCAAAAACTACCTTTACTTGATGTCCACTAGAGAGTTTTTGTATAAGAGGGAGACTTTAACCAGTGATAATGACCCTTGCCAGGGAGTCTGGTTCATGCATAAAAATTGGGAGAGTCATAGTATTTTCCACTTCCCATCCCTGCTCTTAATTCTGAATGCACCCCCATCAGATATATGTAATGGTGTGTCTTGTTCCTATTTGTTTCATGTTTCCATATTCAATCATACTATATTCATAAGGGGTATTTGAAGACTTTATCTCCTTTATTGGAAATCTGAATCCAAGCCACATAACCACACTTTTCTTGGGAGATTATCTTGAAACATGCTGCAGTATCCTCTGTTTATTTCATATCAGCATTAGCTCTAATCAAACCTTCCTGGTCTGCTAACCCACTTGCAATTTCCATAACCAGGTGTTGTACAGAACTGTACCCTCTATAGACTTTGTGGTAGGCTGAATGATGGCTGCTCCAAAAATGTTCATGTCCTTTAAAGTTTGCAGATGTGATTAAATTAAGGATTCTAGGAGCAGATGATCCTGGTTTATTTATTTGGGTCTACTAATGTAATCATAAAGTTCCTTATAAAGGGAGGCAATAGAGTTGGAAATTCAGAGAAGGAGATGTCACAATAAAAGCAAGCAGCTGGAACAAGGTGAGACATATGAGAAGAGATTATAGGATACATTTACTGCTTACTTACTAAACCTTTCCTATCCATTTTTGTTTATCTTATTTTCCATGTTAGTTTCAGATTTTCAAAAATGCTATCACTAACTCTTCTATTATTTGATTTTGTTGATGTACCAGCTTTTAGAAGTAAATTTTATTTTCTGATTTTTTTATTCATTATGTCCTTTATTTGTAATTCTCTTAAATGCGTCATTACATTTCAAAGCCACATTAAGCTGTTTTTTAGATTTAACTATAAGCATAATTGAAGTTAAAATATTTTGTGTGTGTGTTTGGAAATAATTGAACATTCTATTTGAAGAAAAAATAAAAAATACTAATTGATTAAAATTGTATGTATGTTTAAGCAGAATTTTCTTTGTGTTACAGTTTTTTGGGGAGAGTCTTCACATATATATTATTTATTGGTTTTACTGTTCTTGAAACAAATTGCCAAATTTGCTACTGCAAAAAGATTATAATCATTTATATTAAATAATATAAATATAATATTAATTTAATATATTCCAATAAGAATTAAAATTAAAATGACAATAATTACTACTCAATATTGCATGTCTCCATTGCCAGTTTCAATAGTTTTTCCAGCAGGTTGAATGAAATATTATTTTCTATTGCTTTTCTCTGCACATTTATTAAAAGTGACCATTTTTCTAACATTAAAGAGTATTATGAAATCATTAAGCCAGATACACTTTAATTGTTAAGTCACAGAGACCACTGCTCCAATTCAATTGAACAAAAGTGAGTTCACCCTTCTCTCAGAATCTTACTTTCTGCTATGCCAAAATTTAGATAATGTTAAAACCACATAGTAATTTTCTAAGGCTTAACACCCAAATAATCATAGATGTCTTTTCCCTCTCCTTTACCCAACACATTCTGTCAATTAGTGAATTTTATTTATCCCACATTTTGAATCTTTTGTCTTCTTTCAGTAATTGTCACTGTGCCTTTACCATTTGGATTCTTATTAACCTTTACCTTTCATTATTTCAGTAGGATTATCTTTTCTCTGGCTCTAGCGTGTCCAGGCTCCAGTTAATCCCTACCATTGCTGACAATGGTAAATATCAAAAACAAGCATGTTATCGGTTTACTTTCTTATCTAAAAATCATGCAATGCCTTATAGTAGTTTGTAAGCCAAAAATACAAATTCCAAAACAAAGTTTCTACATTCAGCTGCAGATCTCATTTCCTAACTTACTTCTTATTGCTTTTTTCCACTATTTCTCTGCACCTTTTGCCCAAGATTTGAAGAATCCTCATCTTTTCTGAGTATATCCATCCTCCATAAGCTTTTGTGTATTACAAATATGTTTCATATAGTTGGCTTTGACCTAACTGGTAGGTAGGTCATGAAATTAATTCAGTGGGCTACAACTAACATCTTTCAATAAAATAGAAGTCAAATGTCTTACACCATGTGTATATTCTATAAATATATATTTAACTAAGTAACATGATTCTTTAATGATATACTTCTGCCTAAAGTATGTAATGACACTTATAGACTACATTAGATTTGGGCAAAGTTTTAATGCTTCTTTTCACATGTATTGATTATACAGTTTGGAACTCAAATACCAGATCTCAGAAAATTTATTTTAAAGAAAATGTCATTTCTCTAAATGAAACGTTTACAGATTCTGTGAGTAGAAAACACATGTATTAAAAAGTATGTTAATATATAAATAGTTAATAAGTTTAGTTGAAAAAATAATCTAAAAATTCTGTTTGATCTCTAGGCAAGGGGAATATGCTATATATGGTGTGATACAAGATAGAAAATTGCTAGTTTGCTAACTTTATAAAGCTCACATCCAGTTTGTTACAGGCAGAAGGAATTCAGTTACAAATTTCATAATATTTTAGATTTTAAAAAAACTGCAAATGGTAACCCAAAACATAGTATGAGATAGTATACAGTAATCATCCAAATAAGTTAACAAATATAAAGTAAAATTTCTAAAAGCATTATGATTTTGTATTATGGTGGTAAGTAAAATTAAGTAAAGCATGGTACAAATCAAAGTGATTATGAAACACAATACTTTTAAGAAGAGGATTAATAATTTTAAAATATATGAACAATTTACAATTATCTTAATAACTTTGGTACAAGTGAGCAGAATAATTAGGTGACATAATAGTGTATTCAATTACAAATTTGTGTATTATAAAGGTAGTCAAATTGAAGACAAAATCTAACTACATGAAAAATAGCAATTTTGAAAATTAAAAAAAAATTGAATTGGTTCAGCTGAGCATTAAAATCAAAGAAAATAAAAGTTATGAAAACGTCAAGAAAACACTATTTGTTAATAAAATAAAGTGAAAGGTAACAAAGCCATTAGTCTCAAAGAAAAGTCCAGAAATAGGGAAATTCAAGGAATATTTAACATCCAACTAAATCTGCATATCGCCCTTTTCAGGTCAGAATCTGATCGTCTTCCTGTAATCAATCATGATAAATATAAGAACTAGCTACAGAAAATAATAACTGTGGCTAGAGAAAAATCTTGTGTGTGGTGACTTATAACACCAAAGATTATAATTTATATGTTCTGTCTACTTAGTCTATATATTATGTAATATTATTATTGGGATTTTTTTTTCAGGAGTTATGCTCATCTGTTTGCCTTTATTCAGTTTGATACAATTTGCTAAGACCACATTGATTTGACTTGATTTCCTAAGACCCCTTTCCTGCTTGTATGCCAGGACATATGGAGAAAGGGTATGATACATGGAATTGCAAACAATTCAGTATGGAGTGAGGGCATTGAGAAGCAGTGATTATTAAGCCTTTTATACAGTGATGAAAAGATTTATTTGCCTCAGGGCAAATAAAATATTTCCAAATATTTTAATTCAGAAAATGATATGGTAAATTTATAATTTTAAAAGATTACTCTGGGATTCATATAGAAAATAGATCAGTAAAGAGTTTGAATATATCCAGAAGCATGAGTTAGGAGGTTCTTATGATACATAATAAATAATAAAGTCCATGCTAAAAGAATCGTTACGAAAATAGAGATAATATATTATAAGAAAATATTTAAAAGAAAAAATATATAAAATACATATCTAGAGAGAGAGAGAAATTAGTGTAGATAGATAAATTGCTGGGTCTGTTGTATAACATTAAGCAGAGAAATTAGCAATATTGCCATTTTACTAATCAAGTCTCAATATTACTCACCAATAAATACACTCTACTCTGAGAAACAGAAGTCTCTTTGCTAACATCTTAATTTCTGGATTCCTCTGCCAAAGTCTCAGCTTTCATATTTTAACCACTTTCAATTACTATACTATCAAATGTATGATTTATTTTATACTCCATAATTATTCTCTAATGACCAAAAAAATTGGAGCAAGATAAGAAGGAAAGATTACACTCATCAGTTTTATGACAAACTCTACAATACCTCCTTCACCTTTTACTGAAGCAGGGTTTCCTGTCTATGAATCAAAGGTATCAGTCAGAAGAAACACGTTATGCTGAAGTAACAAAAAGCCTACAAATATCATTGGTTTACAAGAGCTGAGATTTATTTCTTATTTATACAACATGTCCATCACAGGATAGTTTGAGGCAATGCACATTATGATTATTAAGAAACCCAGGAAGAAATCGCCATTTCAAATGTTGTTTGTGCTTCAAGAAGAGGCAATTATAGAGTTTTACGTTGACAATTTAGTGCTCGAGTCAGCAAGTGACACAAACTATTCTGGTTTGTGAAATTGAAATACTACTGGCATATGAGGTTGTGCTACAGTCCAGGCTAACTACATTTACCTGAGCCTACTGGGAATAATCTCTAAATACTAGCAGTGATTGAGAAAGATAACTCAAACAGTTTGATAATGAATAAGGTTGAAAAATTTAGTAGATGAAGCTTGGCTTAGTGGCAACAGCTCTGAGAAGAATGAACTTAGCAAAGAAAAAATAAATGAATTGCACAATGTCTGATATTTAAGCAGGCAGCATTCTCTTGTGGTCAAATTAAACTTGACATTAAAATCATTTGGCAAATCACTGATGAAAAGCAGGTTGATAATGTGTTCAACAATTAGCTAGAATATACCTGTACTTAAAATAATTCTATAAAGAGCATATGAAGCATTTCAGGAAAGTAAATCTCAAGAAACACCAAAAAGATTCATAATCCTTAACCATAACTATTTTATACTTATCATACTTATCAATATAATATAGGTAGATCTAAGTTAGGAGTCAGAAAGCTAAGATTCTTGGGCCAACCATATCCAATGGCCTGCTTTTTTTAAATAGGTCTCAAGCTAAGGATGCTTTTAATTTTTTTAAGTGAAAAGGAAGAAGGAAGAAGAAGGGGGAAAGTGAGTGAGGGAAGAAATAAAAAAAAATGCTATAGAAATGAAGTAAATTTAATAGTGGTGTATATCTTTTTGATGTGCTGCTGAATTTTGTTTGCCAGTATTTTATTGAGGATTTTCGCATCAATGTTCATCAGGGATATTGCCCTGAATTTTTCTTTTTTTGTTGTGTCTCTGCCAGGTTTTGGTATAAGGATGATGCTGGCCTCATAAAATGAGTTAGGGAGGAGTCCCTCTTTTTCTATTGTTTGGAATAGTTTCAGAAGGAATGGTACCAGCCCCTCTTTGTACCTCTGGCAGAATTCAGCTGTAAATCTGTCTGGTCCTCAGCTTTTTTTGAGGCTATTAATTACTGCCTTAATTTCAGAACTTTTTATTGGTCTATTCAGGGATTAAACTCCTTCCTGGTTTAGTCATGGGAGGGTGTACGTGTCCAGGAATTTATCCATTTCTTCTAGATTGTCTAGTTTATTTGTGTAGAGGAGCTTATAGTATTCTCTGATGGTGGCTTGTATTTCTGTGGGATAAGTAGTGATATTCCCTTTATCGTTTTTTTATTGTGTCTGTTTGATTCTTCTCTCTTTTCTTCTTTATTAGTCTGGCTAGCAGTCTATCTATTTTGTTAATCTTTAATTAAAAAAAAAAAAACATCTCCTGGGTTCATTGATTTTTTGAAGGGTTTTTTGTGTCTCTATCTCCTTCAGTTTTGCTCTGATCTTAGTTATTTATTGCCTTCTGCTAGCTTTTGAATGAGTTTGCTCTTACTTCTCAAGTCAGCCTCATCCCTTGGATGGAAGCCTGCTTCAACATACACAAATCAATAAATGTAATCCATCACATAAACAGAACTAAAGACAAAAACTATATGATTATCCCCATAGATACAGAAAAGGCCATCAATAAAATTCAACACCACTTCATGCTAAAAACTCCCAATAGATTAGGTATTGATGGAAGAACATATCTCAAAATAA
Organism: Rhinopithecus bieti; assembly: GCF_001698545.2. Classification (NCBI taxonomy): domain Eukaryota; kingdom Metazoa; phylum Chordata; class Mammalia; order Primates; family Cercopithecidae; genus Rhinopithecus; species Rhinopithecus bieti. Next base: position 715,752 of record NW_016803633.1, on the reverse strand, counting down.
TAAGAGCTATTTATGACAAATCCACATCCAATATCATATTGTATGGGCAAAAGCTGGAAGCAGTCCCTTTGAAAACTGGCACAAGACAAGAATGTCTTATCTCACCACTTCTACTCAACATAGTATTGGAAGTTCTGGCCAGGGCAATCAGGCAAGAGAAAGAAATAAAGGGTATTCAAATAGGAAGAGAGGAAGTCAACTTATCTCGGTTTACAGATGACACAATTGTATATTTAGAAAATCTCATCGTCTCAGCCCAAAATTTCCTTAAGCTGACAAGCAACTTCAGCAAAGTCTCAGGATACAAAATCAATGTGCAAAAATCACAAGCATTACTATACACCAATAATAAACAGAGAGCTAAATCATGAGTGAACTCCCATTCACAATTGCTACAAAGAGAATAAGATACCTAGGAATGTAAATTACAAGGGATGTGAAGAACCTCTTCAAGGAAAACTATAAACCACTGCTCAAGGAAATAAGAGAAAACACAAACAAATGGAAAAACATTCCATGCTCATGGACAGGAAGAATCAATATTGTGAAAATGGCCATACTGACCAAAGTAATTTATAGATTCAATGCTATCCCCATCAAGCTACCATTGACTTTCTTCACAGGATTAGAAAAAAAATACTTTAAATTCCATATGGAATCAAAAAAGAGCCCATATAGCCAAGAGAATCCCAAGCAAAAAGAACAAGGCTGGAGGCATCATGCTACCTGACTTCAACCTACACTACAAGGTTACAGTAACCAAAACAGCATGATACTGGTACCAAAACAGATATATAGACCAATGGAACAGAACAGAGGCCTCAGAAATAACACCACACATCTACAGCCATCTGATCTTTGACAAAACTGACAAAAACAAACAATAGGTAAAAGATTCCCTATTTAATAAATGGTATTGGGAAAACTGGCTAGCCCTATGCAGAAAACTAAAACTGGACTCATTCTTTACACTTTATACAAAATTTAACTCAAGGTGGATTAAAGATTTAAATGTAAAACCTAAAACCATAAAATCCCTAGTAGAAAACCTAGGCAATACCATTCAGCACATAGGTGTGAGAAAAGACTTTATGACCAAAACACCAAAAGCAATGGCAACAAAAGCCAAAATTGAGAAATGGGATCTAACTGAACTAAAGAGCTTCTGCACAGCAAAAGAAACTATCATCAGAGTGAACAGGCAATCTACAGACTGGGAGAACATTTTTGCAATCTATCCATCTAACAACGGGCTAGTATCCAGTATCTACAAGGAACTTAAACAAATTTACAAGAAAATAACAACAACAAATCAAAAGTGGGCAAAAGGTATGAACAGACACTTCTTAAAAGAAGACATTTATGTGGCCAACAAACATATGTAAAAAAGCTCATCATCACTGGTCATTAGAGAAATGCAAATCAAAACCACAGTGAGATACCATCTCATGCCAATTAGAATGGTGATCATTAAAAAGTCAGGAAACAACAGATGCTGGAAAGGATGTGGAGAAACAGGAACGCTTTTACACTGTTGGTGGGAGTGTAAATTAGTTCAACCATTGTAGAAGACAGTGTGGCAATTCCTCAAGGATCTAGAACCAGAAATACCATGACCCAGCAATATCATTACTGAGTATATACCCAAAGGATTATAAATCATTCTACTATAAAGACACATGCACATGTATGTTTACTGAAGCACTAATCACAATAGCAAAGTCTTGGAACCAATCCAAATGCCCATCAATGACAGACTGGATAAAGAAATGTGACCCATATATACCATAGAATACTATGCATCCATGAAAAAGGATTGTTTCATGTCCTTTGCAGGGACATGGATGATGCTGGAAACCATAATTCTCAGCAAACTAATACAGGAACAGAAAACCAAACACTGCACATTCTTACTCATAAGTGGGAGTTGAACAATGAGAACACATGGACACAGGAAGAAGAACATCACACACTGAAGCCTGTCAGCGGGTACATGGCTATGGGAGGGATAGCACTAGGAGAAATACCTAATGTAGATGACGGGTTGATGGGTGTAGCAAACCACCATGGTACATGTATACCTATGTAACAAACCTGCACATTCTGCACATGTATCCCAAAACTTAAACTACAATAATTAAAAAAAGAAATAAAATGAATTTAGCACTTTCCATTCAAAGCCTTAAATATTTACTATTTGGCTATTTTAAAAAGTTTGCTAATCCTGGTGTATATAAACTCTAATAGAAATATAATGTGGGCCACCAATGTCAGCCACACACATAATAAATTTTCCAAAAGCTGCCTTTTAGAAAGAAAAAAGTGACATTAATTATATTGATGTATTTTATTTAAGTCAGTAAATCGAATATTATAATTTCAACATGTAATCAATTTTGAAAAAAATAAGATATTTTATATTATTTTGTTATTTTGTATTAAGTCTAAGAAATCTAATGTATATTTTATAAGTACAATACATTTCAATTTAAGGTGGCCACAATTCAAGTGCTCAATAGCCAATGTGGCTAATGTCTGTGGTATTTTACAGCAAAGTTCTTAATGATCTCTGAGTTTTCATCTATCTTTAAAGATTCATGATACTATAGATATAAATATTTAATAGCTACAAATAACAAGTAATTAGACATGAGTTATTTCTCCCTGGTTATCTGAGCAAGATGATTTTAATGTTAGTTGTGACTGAAAATTGTATACCAACATGGCCTGTTGTTGAACACTAATAGGCTTTTCAATTCAGCAGCCAGCTGATTGAAGCTATAACAAATTGCAGCTTGTCATTGCTAGGCCTCATTGTGCTCCTCAGAATTTCCAAGGCTGTGCCCCATTCTTGTTAGAAAAAGCTGAGTTAGCAATCTTGAACAACTTCCAAAGAGTCCTTCATCTCCAGTTACAGTTTTCCTGGTTATATTTTTGACAATAGTATTGGGAACTTCATTCTTATCCTCATTCAGCCTGAACTAGACTTTTTGCCTCTCTTAAGTCTATTCCAACCAATGTCCAGTTAAGTTCATTTCTGATTTGTGACTCTAACATTAGACTCATATTTTTATAGAAACTGATTTCATCCTGTCCCTGTTAAGCTGAGAAAACTGTACTCCATCAGTCCACCATGGTTGTTAAGAGGGCCTTCCCAGCACTCTATACTTGGGATATGTAGGTCTCTTGCGGGTAGAAACTCCCATCATTTCACCTGAAGAAAATAATGTCTGCATAATCACTGTGAAAACAGGCAAGAAATCACACCTCTGATTTTAGCATTTTACTGATTTGGACTGTTTTCTCCACTGCTGCTCACTATTTTTTTTTCCTATTTCTTCCTACACCTAATAATTCTAGAATGTGTCCCAGGTATTGTAAATGAACATCGTATTGGCTGTAATTCTGTTAATCTAAAAAACGCTGTTTGTTTGTTTGTTTTCTTTTTTTTAAAGAAAACTAAATTGGCAGGAGTCAAACTCCAAACTCGGTCTTTTCAAGGTACAAAAGAACTTCTCTGTTTATTTGTGTTGTCTTTACCTAGGTGGTTTTTTTTTTTTTTTTTTTTTTTAGACAGAGTTTCACTCTTGTCGTCCAGGCATTGCAGCGGTGTGATCTTGACTCACTGCAACATCTGCCTCCCGGGTTCAAGTTATTCTCTTGCCTCAGCCTCCCCAGTAGCTGACAGGCACCCGCCACCATGCCCAGTTAATTTTTGTATTTTTAGTAGAGACAGGGTTTCTGGCCAAGCTGGTCTCCAACTCCTGATCTCAGGTGATCCAGCCGCCTCGGCCTCCCAAAGTGCCGGAATTACAGGCATGAGCCACCGTGCCCGGGGTAGCTAGGTTTCTTGAAGTCTTCCTTGCACAAGTATAGCTTACGAGTCAATCAGAGATTTGGACAGAGATGTTTTACAAAATATTGGGCTCCAAATTATGGCTCTCTCTTTATACAGGTTTTTTGCTGTTTTTTTTGTTTTGTTTTGTTTTGTTTTTCAACTGTGGTTTTACCCCAATGTCTGTCCACTCATCCTTTAAGCCAGTAAGACTGAGCTTACTCTGGAAAATTTTTGAAAAAGTTAGGATACTCACCTTCACTTTTCTTTATCCCACTGTAGACTGACATAGAGTGTCTGCTTACCTTTAAGTGTTTGCCAATGCCTTCAAGTACTTGTTATTTATTTTTTGTCCAGAGGTTTTGGTTACCATCTGAGGGAGGACTGGCTCAATAGGAGTTACTCTCACATTTTAAAACTCTGGGTACCTTTCCTTGAAACTGATAATGAAGAGAATGTATTGATAAAATTTGTAACATTTAAACATCTTTGAATAACTAAGCAAATATTTCTTGGGCAGGATATCTCACTATTTAAATAACCATAAAATATTATTTCATATTGTATTATTTATTTAAGATACCTGTATTAGGTATTAGTTAAGATAGTCTCGTGTTTTAACATGATTTGATCTCTGGCATTGTTTTGTTGTGATGTCCTTTATTGGTTCTAGTTACAGGGGTTATGTTCAATTCATTCTCTGTAATCTTACAGTTTTTTTCTGTGCTTTGGAACTTTGTATATAAAAGTGTTTGTTCATTGAAGGGTGATTAAAGCTGAACTTACAATCTGTCGAGGCTCAGTGCCTATTTGTGTTAAGCATTTAATAATTGCATTCTGTCTTGTTACTGTTCATTTTTCAAGTTTTCTATTCCTCTTCAATTATTTTTTGAATAATTGTTAGTTGAATTGACCTGGAAAATTGGTTTATTCCTAAATAGATTTTAAAATTAATTTGTGTAAAGAAGCACCAACTGTTTTAATAATTTTACATGTTTTAATATCTATAGTTACATCATTCTCTCTAAATGTTGCTAATTTCTGCTTTCTGTACTTTTATAAAAAATGATTGCTACCGTTTTGTTTACCTTTTAACTGTTTAACTATGGTATTTATTTTCCCATTACTTTTCATTTTTGTTTTTCTATAGCTCCTTCTGGTTTATTAGTGGGGTTATTTTGGTTTATTTATCTATTTTCCACACTATTTACATAAAAGCTTATTTTTTTCTTGCTTGTTTTTACATTATTGACTTTCAACGTATAAATTTTCTTCTGACTATTGCTTTGTTCACATTTGATAATTTTACATATGAAGTGTTTATTTTGTTTGCTACAAAATAACATGTAATTTTATTTTAATATACTTTATTAACCAATAAATGTTTGGGATTATAATATATCATCTTAGCACATTAACATTTTTGATTTTTCATGTTGCTCATTGATATTTTCTTTTAACCTCTATAACTATAATAATAAGTTATATAATATATAAAACTAGCTTTCACTTTTGTGCTATGTGTCTGGAAAAAAAATTATGTTCTCTGCGTCTTAGAGAGATTTTTTTCAGAAGCCCTCAGCATTTGTTCAAAAAAAGTAGCAAGGAGTGAGCTCTGAGGGAAATAAGAATTCCTGGGGGGAGCCCATCATAATGATAAAATTGGACTTTAGATGATCAATGTGATCAATGACTCCAATGTTCATTTAAAAAGCGCAAAGGTTTCAATATTCCTCTCAGACACATTGGGTATTTTACGTAATCAAATATTTTCCTATCTAAACTTTATGTGAAATGACAGGCTTGCAGAGCCAACTTCTTCCCAGAAAGTTTTTAATGTTTTAAACAGAACCTACTTTTTTTTTTCACAAACATATGTGTCAACAAAAATTATATCCACTCAGGAAATAGAGGTTTTCATTTTTCATTGGTTCCTTCAAATGTTGGCACAGTTCTCCTAGGTAAGCAGCCTACTGAGGTTAAAGTTAATCACAACTATCTAAGTTTTTATTCTTTTGGATTATTCAAATTCTATTAAAAAATCCCAGATTCATAATTTAAATCACATTGTCAGCTGTCATAAATCCAAACACATTCTGTTGCCATAAGCACAGAGACTTTGACAAAGAATAAAGCAATGCACTACAGTGCTACTATGCCTCCATCTCAAATTATCAACACTTGCCGTTACACATAGACCTATCGTTGTATCACAGCATAACTTAGTATAATCACAGCTTTATTCTAATTTGGAATGCGTCCGAGATAGACTGCCACATTTGTACTATCACTCATATTCTACCTGAAAATTCCATGCCAGATTCTATCTTTGACAGTCAACTTTGATTTATTACACGAATATTATACTTTAGATTCCAGAAGTGGTAAGCTCAGGAAAACACTTTGGAAAGTGTGAGGTGTGGGCACAGGTGAGTTTTCTTAAAGCTTCATACTGATATGTAGTTCAATCATTTTATGCTTCTGCTTCTATCATAAAGTGTAATCTGTTTTCCTGTGGCTCTCACAGCCAGTAAGATTGAGCTTAAATTATCTCTCTCTCTTCATTGTTTGTCTACTGGATTTAAACATATACTCCAATTTACACATGACTATTCTATTTATTTTCACTTTAGCAATTTGTTGTAGGTGGTGAGAGAAAAAATTAATTCTTTGACTAGTCTGTCTGACTCCCCTCTTGTTTCAGGGAGCAAAAACCTAGAACTCTATCTGAATCTAACCTGGTCTACTTTAACTCTTTAGACATAACTTGAGAGTTGTCTTATTCAACTTAAAGTTAGGACCCTGTCTTAAAAATACAAAATTAGTGAAGGATTACATAGATTCAGATCAAATAATATATTATCATCTGGTGTGATAGTTTAGACAACGATTTAAAGAATAAATGGGCAAGACATTAATAGTTCTATTAAATAGACATATACAACCCCAAAGCATGGTCTTATTGTACAAATTTAAAGGATTTTGCCTTTTTATGAGTTTAATTCCCTTACATTCAGAGTAATCATTAATTAGAAAAAACTTGTTTTTGCCATTTTCCTATTATTTCTGTTTGTCTTACATAGTGTTTGTCCCTCATATTCTTCATTACTCCCTTTGTTGTGTTTAGTTAACTTTTTGTACTGAACCATTTTGATTATTTTCTCATTTCATTTTGTGTGTAGTTTTTAGATTATTTTTGTACTTATCATGAGTGTTACATTTAACATGGTAAATTGTTAGTTGACGTCAACTTAACATTAAAAGCATACAGAAACTCTGCTTCTATTCACCCTCATCATCCCTCCTTTATATTGCCATTGTCATCATGAACTGTTTTTTTATGCATAGTGTGCCAAATCATGTAAATTCAAAATTTATTTTGCCCTTTATTTTATATCTTGTTGGAAAATACAAAGTGTTGCTACACTAATACCTGCTTTTATATTCACCGATGTATTTACTCCTATCGTAGATCTTTATTTCTATATATGGCTTTCAGTTACTGTTTAGCATCCTTTTATTTCAAACTGAAGGGCTCCCTTTGGCATTCCTTATAGTATAGACAAACTAATAATACATTTTATCAGTTTCTGTTTATTTGAGAGATGCTTAATTTTCCCTCATTCTTGAAATGCAGTTTTGTCACATATAGCTTGATTGTGTCCCAGAAGCCCCTTAGGCTCTGTTCCCTTGTTTTCATTCTGTTAGATTGGTGCAAAATGCATTGTGGTTTTGGCCATTAAAAATAATGAAAATAATGGCAAAACCACAATTACTTTTGTACCAACCTAATATTTCCTTTTCACTCCATGGGCTTGATAACTTCAATGGCTCTATCTTCAGGTTCACTGATTCTTCTGCCAGCTAAAATCAATTATTGAAACCCTATAGTGAAATTTTTATTTTAGTCTTTGTACTATTCAGCTCTATAATTTCTTATTAATTACTTTTCATAACTGCTCTTAATAGTCAAAATTCTCATTTTGTTCATATATAGATTTTTCTGATTTCCCTTAGTTATTTGTGTTTCCTTTTAGCACTTTGAACATACTTAAGATAGTTGTCTAGTAATTTCAATATCTGCACCTTCTGCATGATATATGTCAATTTATTTTGTTCCTTTGAATGAACTGTACTTCGCTGGTTTTATATGCATTGTTTTTGTTGTTGCTGAAAACTGGACATTTGGGCATTATAATGTGGTCGTTCCAGAAATTATACTCAATCTCTTCCCTAGTGTTTTTTTTTTTTTTTTTTTTTTTTTTTTTTTTTTTTTTGTTTTTTTTTTTTTTATCGGGGACTTACTGAAGGCTGTGGTAGCCCATTTGTTTAGTGTCTTTGCCAAACTATTATTGAGAAGACTGTATCCCTTGTCAATGTGGTCATTGAAGTTTCTGTTCCTTAGTTTGTGTTTATCAAATATTTTGACAGGGTTTTTTTTGGAGCTAAAAAGTGAAATAAATAAATAAATAAATAAATAAAAGATAGAACAAGAGAAACACACATCTTTCCTAGTCTTTGAAAACTGACTTTGTGCTAGGGCAGTTTCTCAACTCTTATCCAGGCTTGCCCTGAGAGTAGGGAGAGCTCAGGGTCTTCTCAGGTTTTTTCTTAGATTCTTACCCTGAGTATCCAGATGCTTTTCTAAGTTCCCTAGTTTACACAGTTGCTTTTGACAAATCATAATTTCTCTCCCACAAAAAACTACCCAGCTTTTGCCTTAGGCAGTTTACTGTACATTTTGAGTATAAACTTTTGCTCTAGGCATGTAAGGATTGTTAGCTTGATTACAATGTTTTCCAGCAATGTTCTCTGATTTTCCACCAGAATTCCAAGTTAGGCAAAACAGATGTGAATACCTTGCACGAGTATTGCATGTAGCCCCTAGACAGGTTAAAACAGACATGGCCAATACTTTGTCAATGAGGTTTGTTTTGCTCCCTCCAGAATCAAGGAAACTGCCCGACTTTGAGAACGTGAGTTGCTGCCACTTTAAGATCTCTACCATTTTAAAACTGCTGTCCTGCCATAATGTGAGTAGGATAAGGACAAATAATGTTGCTACAACACATTCCTATAATTCTGAAGTTACTTTTCTTGATTCAACTCTTACTTGATTGCTGAAAACTTTAGACTGTTTTTCAGAGTTCCCACAAAATTGATTCTGATGTTTTCTGCTTCTTTTTTACACAATATTTATGTGGGACAATAAGCTTGAAGATGTCTACATTGGCCATTTTGCTGACATTATCCCTCAGATATTGGTCTAAAAGCCAATCTTTATCAAGGAAAAATAATTATATTATTCTAAGGATGTTCTCAATATATTAGGACAACAAGACTTCCCCCTGCCCTGCTGCCCACAACAGCTATAGGGCTTTTATTGTTTTAATTTGAAAAGAATCTTTAGAAATGGTTACTTGGGCTGGGCACGGTGGCTCACACTTGTAATCCCAACACTTTGGGAGGCCGAGGCGGGCAGATCACGAGGTCAGGAGATCGAGACCATCCTGGCTAACACAGTGAAACCCCATCTCTGCTAAAAAATACAAAAAAATTAGCCGGACGTGGTGGTGGGTGCCTGTAGTCCCAGCTACTCAGGAGGCTGAGGCAGGAGGATGGTGTGAACCCGGGAGGCGGAGCTTGCAGTGAGCCGAGATCGCACCACTGCACTCCAGCCTAGGCGACAGAGTGAGACTCCGTCTCAAAATAAACAAATAAATAAAAATAAATAGTTATGCAAAGTCATCTTTAATCATTTTAGTACAATGGTAACAATCAATTAGTATAAAATAATACAAATACAAAAGTGTACAGTATTGGAGGGTAATGTGAGAAGAGTCAGTTTCCCTCATTTGTTGTTTCTGATATCTTGAATACTATTTGATTTTTCATCGGTGAGTTTAAATTTCATGAGAATTAGTTTTTGTTTACATCCTGAGTTGTAGACTTGATTGTTTATCCTGAGGTTCCCAAGATTTATTGGTTAAGAGTCATATTTTAATTTTTTAGCTTGTGGCCTCTCTATAGTGTGATTCACTCATATGTGGCACCAGCCATAGGCTTCATTTTTTTTTTTTTTTTTTTTCAGTGAAAGATAGGTAAGTAGCCCATTTGTCCTTCACCATCTTAAGTAGATAGGTCAGTTTCTATTATTGTCATTTTTAATTTTTTTTTGTGGTTTCCACTATCTTTTAAGGGAATCAGTTCCAAGTCCCAGAGCCACAATTGAAATATGTAACCTCAGCTTCCTTTCCTAACATTAAAGTATGGATGTAGTTGACCTTCCATGTAGAATACACAGCTTCAAATTCACCTACTACTGTGAAGTCTCACTTTGTTTCTTGTACCTGGAAATAACATTTATATACATTTGGTGTTAAAAGGCATTTGTACAAAATTTTAGTCTCATTATTCTAGACAAGATCTTATGCTCAGGTGCCATCAGCCATCTTGTTCTAATGTTTTTTCTGGTATCCCATGCTGCTGATGTGTCTGATGGTCTCAGAATCCTTCTGAGCACCATTTTATCATTCCCTGTGGTTTCTTATCACCCACGGAAGAAACAAGCAAGAAACACATTTCCTTACCTTTAGCAAAGCTCTGCCCACAGCTTCATCACAGTTTCTCCTTGCCCCATTTGACAGATTCTTGCTTGCTGCAATTAAACTTTTTGAAAGTTAATCTAAGGTCATGGGAGATCTGGAAATCACTTTTATGCTATCTTTTGCTCTGTGGAGGAATGGAGAGGGAGTACATTGGAATTATCCTGATTTATTTTGTATTCTGTCATCTCTCTGCTGCCTTTAATAAACCAAAAATGCCTGATGTTATGTTATCTTGCTCAAGTTAATTCCACACATTAGGAGGTTTCTCTAAGTTGGAATGCTAGGTATGGATAACGTAATGGCTCGGGGACAAGGAGGACCTCACTACTGAAGGTTGAGTATTGTTAGTTCCTATCATGCTTTAACAGTGGCATTGCTAAGATTTTCACCATTACAAACTGCAAAGAAGTACTTATGGAGTTAGATGTACCAACTGGTATAATGTCTTGGGTACCTTAGAGAGGTAGGATAATAACAATTATAAACACTGTCGATTCTGAGGAAAGAGAAAAAAAAAAAGGCTCAGATATGTTAATCAAAAACTTAAAGCAAAGTATAAGAAAGAAAAGGCTTCCCTAAAAAGCTTGAAAGATACCTTATGACAGCTGAAGAGCAGACAGAAACAGAATGCCTCAGGGTAGGACCAACTTTGTGAAAAAATTCAAGTTTTAGAACTTTCCTAAGGGATCAGACTGAAACAAGCTTCCAGGTGACACCACAATTTTGCTGAGCTTTTCTCCCTACTCTGCCCTCCTCCTCTGACTCTCCTCTTGAGAACAATTTCTCGAGAAACAAATAAGAATTTCCCATTTCAGGCTCAGCCACTAGAGAACCCAACCTATGACAGACCTCTATTTAGGTCTTCTCTGATTAAATCAATCAGTGACCTAATATCTTTTTATCCTCCCCTCCAAGAAGAGAAACATAATAAAGGAAGAAAAATGAATGACTATCTCTATTTGTTGGCATAATTAGGTATCTCATGTCACCAGGTTACATTTTTTTTTACACCTATGTTCATTTTATTTAATAGTATATTGTGGAAATTCTTTAATGAAAACATTTAATAAAAATTATCATAAATTTTACCATTGTTACTTTAGGTACATTTTTGCAAGACCATACATTTGTCACCCAAATGGCAAACCTAAAATATTATATCTTACTACACAATGATAACTGCAAAACATAATATTAACTAATATTTATACTAAATATCAAGCCTATTCCTCCCATATGCTCTTTAAAAAAAAAAACAGAAAAGTATCTATACATGTATAAAAGCTACAATATATCATAAATAAATAAGTAGTTTAATAATGATTGAACAGTAAAGTGTGTACATATCAAGTGATTCAGGAAATAAATTGAAAAATAATCATACCATATCTTGTATCCTTGACATTTTACATGAAGCAGCTCTCTTCTGTTTTACAAAATGCCTTGCTATCTTTGGCTATGAATCCACTGAGTTCAAAATTATAAGACATGTATACTTATACATATGCCTGATTTCTACATTTTATATGTACATATTAAAATTAGGGAAAAATAGTTTTAATGAATATATTTTATAATGTGTTTTAGATCTTAACTTATGCAATACATGGAATGCTAAATATAAAACCTGAATATTAAACTATTTATTTTTCAGTCTGTAACAAAACGTCCCAGTCCTAAAACTGACAATAAAAAATGGCATATAGAGCCGGGTGCGGTGGCTCATGTCTGTAATCCCAAAACTTTGGGAGGCTGAGGCGGGTGGATCACCTGAGGTCAGGAGTTCAAGACCAGCCTGGCCAACATGGTGAAACCCCTTCTATATTAAAATACCAAAAATTAGCTTGGCGTGATGGCAGGTGCCTATAACCCCAACTACTCAGGAGGCTGAGGCAGGAGAATCACTTGAACCCGGGAGATGGAGGTTGCAGTGAGTCGAGATCATGCCATTGTACTCCAGCCTAGGCAGCAAGAGTGAAACCCCATCTCAAAAAAAATAAGAATAAAAATAAATAAATAAATAAAGGCACATACCCTTTCATCCCATCCACAGTTGTGATTCATCACTGATATTTATGGTTGCTTTCATGTCTAATTCAAATTACAAAACACAGTTGGAGTTTATCTTTAAGAGAGAAAAGGTCTAGTATTAAATGACCTTGCTTAGTTCAGTATTTCTTTCCTTTTTTTCTATTTTTTAAAAATCATTTTGATATTTTCATGTTTAAAAGTATAGTAACTAATACATGTATTTTCTGTTGGCTTTATGTGAATTAAACCTCTCTTTTTATTATCTTTTCTTGGTAAATATTTTGTATTCTACTTCATAAAACATTTATTTTCATGATCAAGCTACCATAGTATCTTTATGGCAGCTAACAGATATCTGAGCATATATGATATACCAGGACTTGTTTTATAGGCTGGAGCTCTAACAATACAAAATTAGAGACAAACCCCCTTCCTTCATGGAGCTTATATTCTAATGGGACTGACATATAATAAAAAGAAAGTAAATATGAAATATGATTATAGATGGGACTAAGCACTCTGAAGAAAATAAAGAATAACAGGAGGGTCTACCTGTTTTAGATAATCATCAGAGATTACTCTCTAAGGAAGTAACAAAATATTAGCCAGGCGTGTTGACACACGCATGTAATCTCAGCTACTTGGGAGGCTGAGGCAGAATTACTTGAACCCAGGAGGCAGAGGTCGCAGTGCGCCGAGATTGTGCCACTGCACTCCAGCCTACATGACAAGGCAAAACTCTCTGTCTCAAAGAAAAAAGGAAATAACAAATACATATGGTTATAAGAATAAAAATAAGTGTATTATTTTAACAACATGATTAGGAAAATTTAAGTGCTCTGCTAACCTTTTAAATAAAATTATAAATACACTTAATCAAAAGTTACAGGTTTTTCCCTCCACTAGTGAAGTAATAAATCAGTTCTGATGAGATTCTTCTCGCTATAAACCACTAGAAAATTGGACACATTATACAGAATAACTGTCCTCAGATACGAGGCAAGAGGTAGTGCAGAGTAATGTTTCATGAGGAAAAAGATAGAAATAAGGTTATCCCTGTGAGAACCATGGCTTTCTGCTACAAGGCAGTTTCTAGACATCATGGCAGAAAATGGGAACTCAAATAGAGCATTATATTCCAGCTATGTTGAGCAGAAAGACACCGGTGTTTGGGGAGGCAGAAAGGGGCTATAATTTATGGGACACAGTACCAATGAAGAGAATTAATTTAGGGAAAAAAAGGTTTTTTAAAACTATTTTAAATATATCACGATAAATTCTTACTTGACATCAATAATTGGTTCTTGACAACTGCAACTTTAAGAGAAATAACATATAGCAGGTTTTCAAATAACGTAATTTCATTTAATGTAATTTTGTCATAACATCAGTGAGAAGAAAAATGTTTCTGTTATATATACATAGTTTCACTTAAATTTGCAGTTTCCAGGAACCTATCAACTACCTCAAGTGCAGACTTATTGTGTGCATATATAATATTTTATGTATTATATTACATTTAAATATTCAAAAGAAAATAAATGAAGACAAGTATAAAATGGAAGTAATAAAAATAACCAAAGGAACTTGTAATGATAAAAAATGCAATACTGAACTGAAAGAGTTACTGGAAAAGATTAGGGCAGATTAGACACTTTGGAAAAAAATCGGTGGTATTTAAGACTTAACAAGAAATATCAAAAATAAGCACAGAAAGAGAAAAGATTGAAATGGAAAACAAACCTCTGTGACTAGTGGGATGATATTAAGTTTCTCACATAGATTAGGAGTTCAAACAGAAGAGGGAGCAGACAGAAGGAAAGAATAAAATATCTGAAGAAATCATATTCAAATATTTTCCAATTAAATCGCATAAAATCAGTGAAAAAAGAAAATTTTATAGACAATCAGTGAAAACAGATAACATTTCATTCAAAGGAAAAAAGATAATGTCAGCAGACAATTTATGAGAAAATATGGACATGTGAAATCAATACAACAGCATCTTTAAAGTAGTAGAAGAAAAAATTCGACCTATATTTCTAAATTCAGAAAAAATATATTCAAAAACTAAAGGTCTTGAAATAAAGACTTCTTCAGACAAATAGAAAGTGAGAAAATCTATTGCCAGTCGATTGGCACTATAAGAAATGTTAAATTTATTGTTTTAGGCAACAGGTAAATGATCTCAGATGGAAAACCGAATCTACATAATGGAGTGAAGAGCACAGGAAATTATACATTTAATGTAAATATAAAATATTTTCTCATTTGTGCATTTAAAATATGTATCTGATTGCTTAAAATAATGATAACAACTGTTAACTAGATTAATACAAATCCATATCCTAGAGGCCTAAAAGAAAATAAGTATTCATTTCCAGGCATAAAACTATGTATTTATCCTCAATTTCTACTCTCCTCTAGAAGATTTCTGGCCATCAGTAAAAAAACAAAAACAAACAAAGAAACAAAATAGAGAGAGACTTATAAAATACAGAATAAAACAACCTCTTATAAGAGTCACAGTTATCCTCAGAAATAATAGATTCAAGTCCATTTTTCTTGACACAAACATTAAAACTGTCTCACAAGAAATTCAAAAGATGATAGATTTAAACTATGTATTAATAACTAAATTAAAGTATAAGTAATCCAATGTACCAATTAAAAGAAATTTTCCATCTTTCAAAGCAAGATCCAATGGTATGTTATATATAAGAAACCAATTAAACACATAAAAATACATATGGCTTAAATACAAAAGGATGAAAAAGATATACAGTCAGGCATTCACCACCAAGATACATTTTAAGACATTCACTGGTAGATTTTCATACTGTGAACATCAACGAGCATGGTTACACAAATCCAGATGATATAGCCTACTGCACACCTACGAAATATGATAAAGTCTATTGCTCCAGGCTACTAACCTGCACAGCATGATACTGTGATGAATACTGTAGGCAACTGTAACACAATAGAAGTATCTATCTGTCTATATATACCTAAAATTTAAAGGTATGGTAAAAATACAGTGGAAAAATTAAACAGTACTGTTGCGGGAAATCAGGGACCCTGAACGAAGGGACTGGCTGAAGCCGCGGCAGAAGAACATACATTGTGAATATTTCATGGACACTTATTAGTTCTCCAAATTAATACTTTTATAATTTCTTATGCCTGTCTTTACTGCAATCTCTGAACATAAATTGTGGAGATTTCACGGACACTTATCACTTCCCCAATCAATACTCTTGTGATTTCCTATGCCTGTCTTTACTATCTTAACCCCATCATCTTCTTTGTAAGCTGCGGAGGATATATGTCACCTCAGACCCTGTGATGATTGCATTAACTGCACAAATTGTTTGTAGAGCATGTGTGTGTGAAGAATATAAAATCTGGGCATCTTGAAAAAAGAACAGGATAACAGCAATGTTAAAGGAAACAAGAGAGATAAGACTTCTGACTGCTGGTGAGCTGGATGGAACAGAGCCATATTTCTCTTGTTTCAAAGGCCAATAGGAGAACTGTTGCTGAATTCTTTTTCTCAGCAAGGAACATCCCTGAGAAAGAGAATACGCCCTGAGGGTAGGTCTACAGATGGCCCCCTTAAGGCGACCACCTTTTATGGTCAAAGCTGAGGGGATGAAATAAGCCCCTGTGTCCTGTAGCGCTCCCAGGCTTATTAGGACAAGGAAATTCCCGCCTAATAAATTTTGGTCAGACAGGTTGTCTGCTCTCAAACCCTGTCTCCTAATAAGATGTTATCAATGACAATGTGTGCCCGAAACTTCATTAGCAATTTTAATTTCGCCCCCTCCTGTGGTCCTGTGATCTCATCCTGCTTCCACTTGTTTTGTGATACTTTATTACCTTGTGAAGTATGTGATCTCTGTGACCCACACCCTATTTGTGCACTCCCTCCCCTTTTGAAAATCTCTAATAAAACTTGCTGGTTTTATGGCTCAGAGAACATCATGGAAACTGCCGACATGTGATATCTCCCCGAACATCCAGCTTTAAAATTTCTCTCTTTTGTGTTCTTTCCCTATATTTCTCAGACCAGGCAGGACGCTTAGGGAATAGAAAATAACCCACAATAAATATCAGGGGTGGGGTTTCCCCTGATAAGTACACCTATATAGGGCAGCTTCATTATAATCTGATTGGACCACTGTCCAATGTTGTACATNATTAGCAATTTTAATTTCGCCCCTCCTGTGGTCCTGTGATCTCATCCTGCTTCCACTTGTTTTGTGATACTTTATTACCTTGTGAAGTATGTGATCTCTGTGACCCACACCCTATTTGTGCACTCCCTCCCCTTTTGAAAATCTCTAATAAAACTTGCTGGTTTTATGGCTCAGAGAACATCATGGAAACTGCCGACATGTGATATCTCCCCGAACATCCAGCTTTAAAATTTCTCTCTTTTGTGTTCTTTCCCTATATTTCTCAGACCAGGCAGGACGCTTAGGGAATAGAAAATAACCCACAATAAATATCAGGGGTGGGGTTTCCCCTGATAAGTACACCTATATAGGGCAGCTTCATTATAATCTGATTGGACCACTGTCCAATGTTGTACATGTAGTCTGTCATTGACCAAAATTTCATTATGTGGCACATGATTGTACCATAAAATAAACTAAAATTGAAAACATTTACCAAAATAATTGGCCAATACTCTTCAAAAGTATCACAGAAAAGAACAACTAGTAAACATTATGGAACATTCATTGAATGGGGAACACTAATTGGACATAAAATCTAAACAATATAGTTGGTCATGAGTTGATCTTGAAACATAAAAAGTATTTCAGTAAAAAAAAATGCTGAAATCAAAACAAAATAGTTTAGTTAATAATATTGTAGTGACCTTGATCTCTTAGTTTTGATAATTGTACATTGCTACGTAATTGTACATTGCTATGTAATTGTACATTGCTATGTAAGTAAATATTGTCTTTCTAATATGGAAATGAAATTCACAGTACGCTGCATTTAAAATAAAACAAAATAACATAATTTGAGTCTTTGCCTAATGCAAATCCTAGTGGTGTTTTTCTTGGACATCCCTATTTTTTCTTATTAGCAGGAAACTGTCAATGAAGTCAGAAAAACAATTGCTTGAGTTTTTTGGGTCACTATCACCATACTACATTTTAGATTTAAAAAGCATATATGCTGTGAACATTGTTTCAATTTCAATGATTTTTTTTTTTTTAATGGAGTCTCACTCTATTGGAAATGCAGTGGTGCAATCTCAGCTCACTGCAACCTCTGCCTCCCAGATTCAAGCAATTCTCCTGCTTCAGCCTCCTGAGTAGCTGGGACTACAGGTGCGTGCCACCATGCCTGGCTAATTTTTGTATTTTTAGTAGAGACAGGGTTTCACCATGTTGGCCAGTATGGTCTCTAACTCTTGACCTCATGATCCACCCACCTTGGACTCCCAAAGTGCTGAGATTACAGGCGTGAGCCATTTTGAGACAGAGTCTCGTCCTGTCACCCAGGCTGGAGTACAGTGGCACAATCTCAGCTCACTGCAACCTCCGCCTCCCAGGTTCAAGCAATTCTCTGCCTCAGCCTCCCGAGTAGCTGGAATTACAGGCACCCACCACCATGTGCAGCTAATTTTTGTATTTGTAGTAGAGACAGGATTTCACAATGCTGGCCAGGCTGGTCTTGAACTCCTGACCTCGTGATCCACCCTCCTGGGCCTCCCAAAGTGCTGGGATTACAGGAGTGAGCCACTGCACCTGACCTCAATGTTCTTACTGAGACTATATGTATGTGTAACTTAATATATTGAGGTGCCAAATTTTGAATGGAATATGATAATTAGAGTTTGAAAAAGTAAGACTGAGGGGTTTTCACACTTATCAGTACATCACAGTCACCTGGGGAGTCTTTTAAAATTGCATATTCTATGATTGCACAGAGTTTATTAAAACTGAATTGGTGCAAGAGAAAATGTATATTTAATAGGTCCCCAAGTGATTTTGATTAAGTTCCAGGTCTGAATACTATTGTCATAAGCCAAACTTCAAATATAACCATTTAATTCTTAATAATATAGCATAAGATAACAGAGTATAGTGCTTCAAAATCAGGAAACCGTAACATATTTCTACAAGAAGTGCACTTGGGAATTTTCTAAGCTTCCTAAAAATCCCATTTTTTAAATCTCAAAAGAAATCAAGATAGTAACATATGTCATTTAATGTTACGATTGTTAGAACAGTGTAAGTGTGCTACATTCCTGACATGTAACAAATGTTTTATAAATTATGAAATGTTAAAAATACTTACATGTAAAATTTAGATATTTTACATACTATATGATTAAACATAAAAAATATAAGTATATAATACACATAAAGGGGATATATGTATATGCAGAATATTATATATTAAATATAAAGTGTTTTGATATATGTACTTGCCTTAGGAGTTAATAAAACTTGTACTAAGCTGAGATATTTTCAAGGACAGCATTGTCTTCTTCATTTCTTTACCACTATTACTATATTCGAAAGAATAGATAAATAAATGATATGCATTACCATTGTCAATCTAATTGCACGTGTAATTATTTACATTTGTATATTATTTTTTATTTTTTCAGGTGCTGATCACTTAATCTAATTCTATGTGCGATATTACCTTCGGTAAAGCTAAAGCACAACTGACAAAACTCTAACTGCCCTTTCTCTCATATGCATGAGTAAAAGATATCAAGAAATCCCAAGAATAATTGTAAAGGGATATCCTATTTGCACAGAAATGATCTGTATCTGAAGAACTTTATTGAGAAGACATGGAAATCCTTTAAAACTTGATAATGCTATAAGCATAAAAGGATACAGTTTTCTTTCCTTGAATACCACTATATTTCCTTCATATGTACCAACAATTTGTCTTTAGTGACAACTTTCCAAGAGGTTACATACCATTTTTTATATGATGGAAACATTAATAAATATGTACGTTCTATAGAAGAAAAGTAAAATGTTGGAAATTTCTAAGGGTCAGAAAAAAGGAAGGGAGTAGACTCTTATGTATTAACACATAGAAAAAAATTTAACAATATAAAACTTTAATTTTTTTTTTCATTTTCCATGTAAACTTTCTTTCATTGTTCAATTATTCTACTGAGACCTAGAGTAATTATATTCTAAAAGATATTCTACATATTTTCTGGAAATGAGGCATTTATGTGATCATAAAATATCTTGCTTCTTGGAATAGCAATATGATATGATTGCACTCTAAATCTTGTATTGTTGAAATAGGAAAGGTTAGTGATGACTTGAAGACTTAAGCAATACCATTGGGTCATAGAGAGCTAAATCTCCTTAAAACACAAATTTAGATATTAAATTTTCAAAATTTCACTTTCTTTTCTACCCAACCTGTAAACGATATAAAATGTAAAGTAGCTTGTGTGAACTCTACTCTGTATCATGAAAGAAATTCTGTGAGTTATTTCATTTGCTTTTAATCATTGTTTGTGTCTATAAGACAATAATCTTCAAACTTAGATACGGCAAAGCTCTTATAAAGTTTAAGATGTTGATTTTGAGCCTGTGTTTTGAAAACTATTTATCTCCTTTATAAAATCAATTGACTCATGTAAAAATTTCCTTCTGAGGAACACTTTTGTTAGCATAATTAAAACAAAGATAAAAAAGAATTGACTTTACCTATATTCTATGACAGCCCCATTTTTTTCTAAAAACTATTCTATTTTATATTTCATGTCAACTATTTAGGTTAAACTCATATCTAAAGTTTACATATTTAATGTTTCTAGCATCCACTTTATGTTTACTCGATGTACACTTACTCCCAACTAAAAGTAAGTACTTCGTTGTGTGCACCTGTGAACACTTAGAACTGAGTCAGCTATTATCTGAAATAGGTGAAATCCAAAGTCTAATTTACTGACCACGATGAAATTTATGACACTTATAAATACCTTGCATAATAGATAAAATTGGCTTACGTATATTAAAAGATTGCTCAGTAGTGCCAAATGGCATGCCACTGCTTTATTATTAATTTATCTATAGAGCTTGTTTTGAATCTTAAAATAATCATAGTTCCAGCAAATATTTATTGCACAGCTAGTATGTTTCAAGTACCATACTTAGCATTTTATCTATATTATCACACTGAAGCTTCAAATAACCCTGTGATATGGGAAATATTATCTATTTTATAAAAAGTAACAAACCTGTCTACAGTGTCAAAATGAGTAAGTAACTGAACTGGTTTCAAACCAGATTATTGGATTCAAAACCTCATGGGCTTAGTAAGTCTGTATAGTGAAAAAAGCCCTGGAAGAGCAATCACTGGGGAGATAATTGCTTATGATCACTGCAGTATAAAATGGCTTTAAATATCCCACCACTGAGAAACTCTTTGCCCCCTCAATATACGCCACAAGGGATATAAACTATAAACTTCACTTTGCTCTTTAAATGATTGCCCAGCAAGTGGAAATCTTTTTTAAGAAGTCATAAGGAGGAAATGAACTAGTTCAAAAATCCCTCATCAGTTTTGTGCAGAAGGCAAACTCTTTTGTACAAATGCATTGTGCTGTAAACATTTCCATTATTAGTTAATATTCCTTCCCAGCAAGTAAAATGTGACATAATAATACATTTCTATTCACCATACAACTTCTGATGAACAATAAATAACATCCAAAAGGCAAAAGGCCATTTTTTTTCTACTTATTAACTGTTTGAGTAGCAACTAGACAGAAACAGATGACATGATGTTTATTATGTCTGAAGATGAAGTTGGAAAAATTTAAATCTTGATTGGGAAGGTTATTTTATCATTTTAGACCAAGAAAGAACCACAAAGATTATATTGCTCATCTTCTGTAATTTAAGGTGAAGAAATTCAGACTCAGTAAAGTTAAGTGGCTTATTCAGGGTCACACAGCTGACTATTGACAAATCTGAAAATAGAATGAAGTCTTTTGTGCTTTTCTAATGCACTTCTTTCTTTATTGAGGCTGACTTGAGACACTGGTTTAGACATTTAATCAAAATGGAATTATTATTTGTTTCTTCTCTTAATTTCAAAGTTAGCACTCCCTAAAGCTACAACCAAAATCTTGCATTATCCTGAATTTTGATCTTTTTCACTACATAACTAATTTACCTGTACTTTGAACCATGCATTTTACATATTTCTTTATATTTAATTGTGGGTTTTGAAAACTTAAATGTGAGGTTTTAAAGAAAGAAGCTTTATCTTTTACCCCACTATTTCCAGTAGGGTGACCAGCCATCCTGGTTGGCCTAGAACTACACAGTTCCCTGGATGTGGAGTTTTCAGTGCTAAAATTGGAAATGCCCTTGGAAGACTGGGATGAGTTAGTCATTCCATAAGGGCTTAAGCATATAGCTTTTACAGTTCTGCATCTCACTTTTCTAAGGAGTAACATTAACATTAGAAGCATCCTGATTTTTTTTTTAATTATTACCAACACATTCTGGAAGATGGCAGCAATGTGTCTCAATTTACATACAGTTGCTGTTTGATTTGGGGTAGTGCTGGTTCTATCCTCATTTTAAAGAACACTATAAGACTCAGCATGGTAGCTTATGTTTGTAATCTTAGTTCTTTAGGAGGCTGAAGCAGGGGGATTGTTTGAGGCCAGACTGGGCAGCATAGAGAGACCTTTGTCTCAATAACAACAACAAGAACAACAACAACAACAAAAAAAGCCAAGCATGGTGTTGTGCGCCTGTAGTCCCAGCTACTTGGGAGGTTGAAGTGGGAGGATTGCTTGAACCCAAGAGTTTAAAGTTACATTGAACTCTGATCATGCCACTGCACTCCAGCCTGGGTAACAGAGTAAGACCCTGTCTCAAAATGTAAATAAATAAAAATAAAGGACAGTGTATGTTCCACTGTAGTCAATCAGTATTTGTTTCCTGACATATATGTTAAAATTATAACAATAAAGGAATCATATACAGTCATGATTTTTGATGACAGGTGATTTATCTATTTATCCATTGCATGATTACTCAGTCTCAAATTTTGGAATGAATAGTTATTAGTTTGTTAAGATGGTAGGTCGTTGTAAGATGCTTACCATTATATATACATATATGTGTGTGTGTGTGCATATATATATCCCTGTATATGCACACATGCACAGACACAGATTTATACATATATAGCATACATACTATACATATATATTAACACGTATGTATAATAAAACTAAGAATAACCATATGGATGCTATATATTGTCTTAAACTGCTATACATTGTCTTAACGTCTTAAGACAATGCTATACATTGTCTTAAACTGCTGTTATTTTATTGTTTGGTTCAGAGTTGTCAAATAATACCAGTTAGAAAAAGTACACAGAAAAAAAAATTAAAGATTGTTTTTGGTTTCAAGAAATAGCAAATCCCATCACTATAAGAATCCCTTAAAAATGGCTTTTAAATTAATCTCAACAGAGTGGCCATCACTACAATGAGTGGGGCTTGGCAGAACTACCTAAGGCTCCATTCTCCTGCTGTGACAAACAACAAACCCTATACTTAGAGTCTGCTTGCATTGCTGAGTGAAATCTGTCATGTTACTTCCTATATAGCCCCTGAATGTATTTGTGGTTTGGGACTGCTCTACAAAGTCTTGATAGAATTGTAGTTATCAGCTATTCACTGGTATCACAAACCACAAAATTACTATTTCTTTTTTGCAATTATCTACATTCAACACTTCTTTCCAACCCTTCAATGACTAGTGTAGGTGTCTGGTAATTTTCTTTGGACCCCAACATCATCTTTGTTCATAGCTAGACTTCTTTATTCATTGTTATGACAACCATCTTTACAAAAACCTCTCTAATATGTTTTTTATAGAGGCCATTTTGTGACATTTTATCCCTTCTTTTGATCTCTTGATCAAAATTACCCTACTGTAGTTTTTCATACATAATGCCAAGCATTTAATCACAAATTATTAGTCATAAAGTACCAAAAGCAAGAGAAAGTAAATAGATAACCGAAACAGACCCTCAGAAAAATTATGCATTGCAGTTAACAAACACAAATTTAATATAAATAATACTAACATCTTCAAGAAAATAAATAAAAAGGAATTCCAGCAGGGAAGTTGATCAATAAAGTAGAATCAAGTACAAATTCTAATGTTACAATATAAATTAATAGACATTAGAAACACAAGAAATTAAGAATATAGACTCAGAGAATTCAGGGGAACTTAAGGATTCAAAATTCTCAACTGACCCTATTTATATATCTCCAGTCCAAGTCTAACAGTCCAATCTCTTCTCTATGAAAACTATTGGCATAAGAGAAGTGCATTTGGCAGGGGCCAAAAGCAAAGAAAGTGCATAGTCTCTGATGGAAACTAGCTTTAAGCTGATTCATTTGGATAAATTGAAGCACAACCATACATCAAATCGGCTTCCCTCACAGAAAGGGGTTCAGCTATTGGTATTAATATGTCAGTTAATTGTCAGCTGATTGTCAAAAGATAAGGATGAGGATTGGGGGAATTGGACAGAAATTCCCGGAGTAGACGGTTCTATCTGGTCAACAACAATTCTGTAGATAAAGGATAAAGCTGTGAGCTGTAGGAGTGTACATGCCAGTAAAAATGAGCTGGGTGGGTAAATTAGTTAGAGTTTTTCAGAGAAACAGAACCAATAGGAAAATATGTATACCTACATATCTAGTAATACAGATATATCATGTGAACTAATTCTGTATAATAAATGTCTTATATATGTCTGTGAGTATATATATATACATATATACAAAAGATACACATACACACACAAGAGAGATATTCAAAAATTTTATGAAAAATGTATATTTTTTTAAAACTATACATGTATTTCAATTTTTTTCCACCAAAGTAGATTTGTACTAACTCATTATAACACATCAGAACAAGATGTAGTATGAGGCACTAAGAAGGGTAAGACATCAGTCTGAAAAGACATTATCAGTACAACATAAATTTTGCAAAAATTGAAGCAAAAACAAACATCAATTTTATGGTGAAGCTTGGGTGGAAGAATGGTGAAATCATTAATCCTTTATGAAAAGTTTATGGAAACAATGACCTAAAGAAATCAGCAGCTTACAAATGGATAATTCATTTTAAGGGAGACAAAATGATGTTAAAGATGAAGCCTGCAGCAACAGATCATTCATATCAATTTGTGAAAAAGAAATTAATTTTGTTTATGCCATAATTGAAGAAGATTAATGATTAACAGCAGAAACAATAGCCAATATCAAAGATATCTCAATTGATTCAACCTACAAAATTCTGACTAAAAAAACTGAAGTTAAGCAAACTTTCCACTTGATGGGTGCCAAAATTGTTGTAGCCAGATTGGCTGCAGACAAGAACAGAGCTTTCAATGGAAATTTAAAGCAAGTAGGATCAAGATCCTTAAGCATTTACTTGAAGAATTGTAACAGGAAATAAAACATGGCTTTACCAGTACAATCCTGAAGACAATGCACATAGTGATGGCTATCAAGAGTTGGAAGTGATCCAGTCAAAGCAACAATAGCATGAGCAAAACAAAGCAAATGCTATCATGAGCAAAGGTCATTGCAACAGTTTTGGGGAATCCTCAAGGCACTTTGCTTGAGCATTCTCCAAAACTAGCTGGACCCCTTGCCTCCAGGAGAGGACAATTTGATGTATATTTTGTGCCTCAGATTAGGGCACAAAGTGAGATCAGATTAAAGCTAATTTCCATCAGAGAATATGTGCTCTTTTTGCTTTTGGCCCTTCCCCAATCCACTTTCCTCAGTTTCCTTATTCCAAGAGAATATCCAATATTTATTGGCTTTCTGGAGAGACAATTGCTTCCTGTGAGAGTACTTTAAGAAACGGAAAGTTTTAGCAGAAAAATACCTGTGAAAGCTTCACCAGAGAGTCCTCTACTATGATAATGCTTCTGCTCATTCCTATCGTCAAAAAAGGGTATTTTTATAAGAGTTTTCATGGAAAGTCATTAGGTATCTACCATACTGTTTTAATTTAGTCCTTTCTGACTTCTTTTTGTTTCTTAATGTCAAAAAAAATCTTTAATGGGTACTCATTTTTACTTTAGATAATAAAGTAAAAAAGACTGTATTTATGTGGTTAAGTTCCCAGGACCCTTAGTTCTTCAGGGATGGACTAAATGGCTGGTGTGATTGCTTAAAATAGTGTCTTGAACTTGATGGAGCTTGTTTGAGCAATAAAGTTGATATGCTTTATTTTTGTCTTTGAATTTTAACGAATTTTGAAGTCCCCTCAAATTGTGTCAGCCAACTCCTTATAATAAATTTTCCTCATATGACATATGTATTATAAGGAGTTGGCTCACATCATTATAAAAGCTGAGAAGTCCCACAATCTGGTGTAACACCAGTCTGAATCCAAAGGCCTGCCAACCAGGAGAGCCAATGGTACAAGTTCTAGTTTGAGTCCAAAAGCTTGAAAAACAGGACAGCTGATAGTGTGATTCCAGGTCAAAAGTCAGCAGACTCGGCACCCAAGAAGTTTTGATGTTTCGATTCAAGTTAGAAGACAGGAAAAGACTGCTGTCCCAGTTTGAGGTAGTCAGTAAAAGGAGTACCTTTTACTCAGTCTTTTGTTACATTCAGGTCTTCAATTGATTGAAAGTGTTAATCTGATCCAGAACACCCTCACAGACACATTGTGGATAATGTCTGCCAGATTTCTGAGTATTCTGTGGCTTAGTCACATTGATGCATAAAATTAATTATCACAGCAGGCAACACAGCATCTAATACATCTAAGAAAAAGAGCATATGCAAGGAAATCAAGATGATTATCAAATAATAGGATTTAAACATATGAAGAATTACAATACCTGACAAAATCACATAAAAGGCTGAAAGAATAAATATAATTAAAAGGTCTTTGTATTTGGTAATAGATGATAAAGTAATAATTTAAATTAGACAATGTGCCAAGGTGTTTTTTTTAACTTATTTAAATATGACTTAATCTAAAAGTTATTTCAGCTAATACAAAATATATAACTAACGATGAAATAAAATAGAGAAGTGGAAAATGATACCGTAATAATAACAATAAAATATTGGTTAACATAAAAGCCAAAAAGGAAGAAAGAACATAGAGATATGGGACAACTTTATTTCTAAATGTATTAATAAGTGGCATATTTAAACCCACATATATCAATAACTACATTAAAAGTAGTAGACTAAGTAATTTCTAAATTTATAATTGTATTAGAAATACATAATTCAATGCTGTTTTTGAGATACAGAGTTGAATACATATGCACTGTAAAGTTGAATTAAAAGGATCAAAGAAATTATAGCAGACAAATATTAACCAAAAGAAGGCTAGAATACCTGCAATGTTATATGAGAAGTATAATTTAATATAAGAATGATAACTAAGATGAATAAGCATATTTCATAATGATAAACATGTCCATCCACAGGAAAATTTTATGAATCTCAATATGTATTCAGTTATTAGCATGGTCTCAAAATGCATAAAACAGATGGATATTAATAAAAGGAGAAATGAGCAAATCTCCAATCACACTCAAAAATTTGCACACATATCTCTCAGTAAGATATAGTAAAAGTAGACCAAAATACTCATAAAGAATATAGTATATTTGAAAAATAACATTTGCAACTTTATCTAATTGACATTTATATAAAATTGCATTAAAACTACAAAATTCAAGTTTCTTTCAGCGTATATGATACATTTATCAAACTGGTCATGTGCTCTGCCATAAATCAAATATTACTTTTGTCACAGAATTACAATAAATGAAGTATGTTCTCTGATAATAGTAAGAAGACACTCATAATAAAAAAAAATTTTATACATTTATAAATTAAGTGACTCATTTCTAAATAATCCATAAGTCAAAAGGAATCACATTAAAAGGAGAAAATGATTTTAAATTAAATAAAATTGCACACTAAATATAGTAGTGGATAAACCTAGGACAGTAGCCAAGAAAAAATGTATGTTTACTCTGAAAAAAGTTTTTAAAAACTTAAGTGAGCTAAACATCTATCAAAATGAATTGTGGATAGAAATTCAAAGTAAACCAAAGAAAATAAAGAAATAGAAATAATAAAATAAGAACAAAATTAATGATATACAATGCAAACAATATAAAGGCAATAACACTTACTTGATAAGTAAAAGAAATCTAGTAAGACTAATAAGAAAAAAGAGTAAAACAAAAAATTACACATATCAGGAATGAAAAAGGACATTTCTACAAAGCCTACAGATACTTACATGATAATAATAACAGAATATTATGAGTAAATTTAAAACTATACTTTTGAAAAATTATAAGTAATTAATAAAATCCTAAAAGAAAATACCTCGTACCCAAGCAGGCATGGACACATAATGAAAATCTGAAAACATATACCTAAACACTTGCACACGTACACACACACAAAAACATGCACACATATACATATATAAAAAAAATCTAAAAGAAAAATATTTGCCTAAAGAAAACTCCTCTAGGCCAAAATGAATTTACCAATTTTTTTCTAACATTTAAAGAAAACATCATCCTTTCTAATTTACAATATTAAGAAAAAAAAAGAAGAAAATCATATGATCATTGTAACACATACAGAAAAAATCATCTGTTAAGATCAAAAATCATTCATTCTCTAATATATTTTCTCTCATATATATGTCATGTGTATATACATATAGGTGTGTGTGTATATATGTTTAAATATATGCAAAAGACAAATCAATAGAATAAAATGTGAGTAGGGAACTCACAAAAAAGATATCTCTATGGCCAACTACTAGAAATAATATTCAACCTTATTAGTTGTCAAAAAATTTCAAATTAAAGCCACCATTCTGCACTACTACATACGTACCAGAATGCTGAAATTAAAACAAATGACAATACTAAATTTTCTTGAGGATTTGTACCAAACGATGATTTTATTTTATCTAATACAAAATGTACAGTATTATTTAAAATATCCAAAAAACCGGTAACAAAAACCGATGATAGATGAAAGGCTATCATCAAGAGAATGGACAAATGCCTTTTTTCATATTTGTAAAATGGTATACTAAACATCAGTGAAAATGAACAGAATGCTGCCATGTGGCACAACATGGATGAATGTCCTGGATGTGACACAAAATACAAGAAGCCACACACAAATGATTCTTATTTTATGATTCCCAAAGCTGATAACATTAATTAATGATGTTAGAAGTGAGACTCATTGGCCAGGCATAGTGGCCCACACTTGTAATCCCAGCACTTTGGGAGGCCGAGGCAGGTGGATCAACTGAGGTCAGGAGTTCAAGACCATCCTGGCCAACATGGTGAAACCCCATCTCTGCTAAAAATACAAAAATTAGCTGGGTGTGGTTGTGGGGGCCTGTAATCCCAGCTACTCAGGAGGAGCTACTGAGGCAGAAGAGTTGCTTGAACCTGGGAGGCACTGGTTGTAGTGAGCTGAGATTGCGCCACTGCACTCCACCTTGGGAAACAGCAAAACTCCATCTCAAGAAAAAAAAAAAAAGTGAGTGTGATCTTTAACTCTGTGGAAGAGAAAGACACAATGACCAGAAGGAGACACAGCATAAGAGGCCTTTAGGATGTAGATAATATTGTATTCCATGATTTGATTTGTGGTTACACAATCATGTTAATTTTCAAAAATACTTCAAGCCATGCACTTTCTGTATTTTGTCAGTCATTAAAAAATATGATTTGCGTAATTATGTTATGCTTCATAAAGAAAATTATTTAAAAATAACACAGCTTGAATACTTCATTCAGTTTGTTGGGCTCGGATTCTTGACGGTGGCACAAGAAACTGGGAAGTTTATATGATGCCCAGAAAATGGAGTAAAGTATTTTTGTTCACATAAATGTCTCTCTTTACCTTTTCTCCACTGCTGAATCTTGCAGCTCTAGAGTTTTATTGTGTGTTACTTGTAACTTGTTCACTAATCAGTCAAATGAACTCACAAAAATGTCTTTTCTTCCTCATTACTGCTCTCAGAGCCTCATTACTTAATATCCAGCACCAGCGGCAACTAAGAGCCAATATTTTTAGAATCCTGACTGTAATTCAGGTATAGGTCTAATTTCCTTTCTTATCTCTCTTCTGAGTGAAAAAAGACACAAAGAAAACTACAGGCCAGTATCTCTTGTGAATGTGGATGCAAAAATCCTCAATGATATACTAGAAACCAAATTCAACCATACATTAGAAAGATCATTCATCATGACCAAATGGGATTTATCCCTGGAAATGCAAGAATGGTTCAAAAAATGCAAATCAATGCACTACATCATTTCAACAAAATGAGAGATAAAAAGCATTTCAATTGCTGCTGAAAAAAGAGTTGATAAAATTCAACATTCCTTCATGATAAAAACATTAAAAAAATTGGGCACAGAAGGAACATACCTCGACATAATAATAGCCATATACAATAGACACATAGCTCATATCATACTGAATGGGGAAAAACTGAAATTCTTTCCTCTGTAATCTAGAACATGAAGAGAATGCCTACCAACACCATTATTATTCAACATAGTGCTGGAAGTCCTACCTAGAACTATCACACAAGAGAAAGAAATACTAGGCATCCAAATTTGAAAGGAAGAAGTCAAATTATCCTTGTTTGCAGATAATACAATTTTACATTTGTAAAAACCTAAAGAATCCACAAGAAAACTGTTAGGACTGATAAACAAATTTCAGTAAAGTTGCACAATACAAAATATACAGGCAATAATCAGTAGCATTACTATATGCCAACAGTAAAATGTGAAAAGAAATGTAAAATGTAATTTTATTAGTAAAAGCCACACATAAAATTAGACACTTAGGAATTAACTTAACCAAAACGTGAAAGTTATCTATAATGAAAACTATAAAAGAAGTTGAAAAGAGTCACAAAAATGGAAAATAGTTCATGAAAGAAATTGAAGAAGACAATTAAAATGGAAAAGTATTTTATGTCCATGGATTGGAAGAATCAACATTGTTAAAATGTTTATACTAACTACAGCAATGTGTAGATTCAATGCAATTCCTATCAAACTGCTAATGACATTCTTCACAGAAATAGAAAAAACAATTCTAAAATGTATACCAAACCATAAAAGTCCCAGAATAGCTAAAGCTATCTTAAGCAAAAAGAACAAAACTGGAGGAATCACATCATCTGACTTCAAATTATTCTACAGAGTTATAGTAACCTAAACTGTATGGTACTGGCATAAAAACAGACACATAAAACAATGAAATAGAATAAAGGACCCAGAAAGAAATCCACACACCTACAGTGATCGCATTTTTGACTAAGGTGCCAAGAACATACACCAGGGAAAAGACAATCTGATGCTAGGAAAACTGGACATTCATATGCCAAATAATGAAACTAGATGCTTATCTCTTGCCATATACAGAAATAAAATCAAAATGAATTAACAAGCTAAATCTAAGACCTCAAACTGTGAAACTACTACAAGAAAACTTTGGAGAAATCTCCAGGACACTAGTTTGATCAAAAATTTCTTGAGCAATACCTCACAAGCAGAAGCAGTCTAAGTACAAATGGACAAATGTGATCCACACATCAATTTAAAGGCATCTGCACAGCAAAGGCTACAATCAACAAAGTGAAGAGAAAGCCCAAAGAATGGCAGAAAATATTTGCAAGCTATCCATCTGACAGGAGATTAATAACCAGAACACATAAAGAGCTCAAGTTACTCTACAGTAAAAAAAAAAAAAAAAAAAAAAAAAAAAATCTAACAATTCGATCAAAAAATGGGCAAAAGATTTTAAGACATTTCTCAAAAGAAGATATGCAAATAGCAAACATGCATATGAAAAGGTACTCAACATCACTGATCATCGGAGAAATACAAATAAAAAGCATAATGATCTATCATCTCACTCCAGTTAAAATGGCTTATATCCAAAAGACAGGCAATAGCAAATGCTGGGGATGTGGAGAAAAGGGAACTCTTATATACTGTTGGTGAGAATATAAGTCAGTACAACCACTATAGAGAAGAGTTTGGAGGTTCCTCAAAACACTAAAAAGTTGAGCTACCATATGAACCAGCAATTCCACTGCTAGGTAGACACCCCCAAAAAAGGCAATCAGTAGACTGAAGAGATATCTGCACTCCTATATTTGTTGCAACACTGTTTAAGATTTGGAAGCAACCTAAGTATCCATCAACAGATGAATGGATGAAGAAAATGTGGTGCACATTCACAATGGAATGCTACTAATCCATAAAAAAGAATGTGATTGAGTCATTTGCAGCATGGATGGAACTGGTGTTCATTGTGTTACATGAAATAAGCCAGGCACAGAAAGACAGACATCGCGTGTTCTCACTTATTTGTGGGATCTAAAAATCTAAACGATTGAATGCATGGAAACAGAGAGTAGAAAGATGATTACCAGAAGCTGGGAAGGGTAGTGAGGGGCTGAAGGCAGGTGGGGGTGGTTAATGAGTACCAAAAAACGTAGTTAAAAAGAATAAATAAGACTTATTATATGATAGCAAATAGGGTGACTATAATCAATAACTTAATTGTGCATTTTAAAATAAAGAGTGTAATTGGATTATTTGTAACTCAAAGGACAAATGGTTGAGAGCATGGAAACCCCATTCTCCATGATGTGCTTATTTCATATTGTCTGTGTCAAAACATCTCATGTAACTCATATGTGTATATGTATATACACACACACTATGTACCCACAAATTTTTTTAAAAAAATTAAAGAAAAAATTCACCAACTAGTAGCAATTAGCATCATTTATTTCAGTTGGTAAAAAATAAAACATTTCCATAAGAATCTACTGCAAAAATACGGTCATAAATATATATAGCTAGCTTTTTGATCTCTCAAATACTGGAAGTTAATTACCTCTGTGAAATAAAACAACACAGAAGCTATCAAAACAAATAAAATCAATGGATTGGACATTTCAAAACTTACAAATGCAGACAACCCTCAACTTATAATTGTTCAACCTACAATTTATTTCCTTTAAAATGGTGTGAAAATTCCTTTAAAATTGCAGCAGATTTGCTACAATCCTGGGCTGAAGATGGTGTTATATCCAGAAAAACTTGTGATAAATTGAAAATATTATAAATCAAGTGTTTTTTGATATCAACAAACAATTTTGAATTACAAATCAAAATTGATTTTTTATTTACAAATCAAAAAACACTTTTGATTTACAATATTTTCAATTTACAAGAGGTTTATCAAAACGTAATTCCATTTTTAAATCCAGGAGCATTGTTTATGCTGATGCTTTTCAATCAAAGAAAGCAGGATCACTGTGCAGTGGAACCAAAACTGAGCTTATTGGCTCACTGAAACAAGGGAGCAAGTAGAGCATGGGATTTGGAGGTGTGGACACACAGCTTCTCAGTAAAAGGTTTAAATACAGGCTTCTTACAGGCTTGGGCTTATATTTAGGGATTTGGAGAAGATTCAATAAAGCATGATTTTGTTCTGAATTGTAGAAAAAGTAGAGGTGGTTATATGAGTGTCTTAATAATTTTATCTAGAAGTTAGGAAGGCAGAAAAAAATGTAATAGTCTGAAAAGCAGAAGTTACTTATGTTACTGGGAGAGGAGGATATTTTGTTTGTTATTTAGACATATTATCATTTTGTCTGCATTTGAACATAATTATGAGGAGCTGTTGTTTTGGTTTGGCCCCATCTTGGTATCAGAGTAGCCTCGTCTAATGTTAATTTATTGTGAAATCATCTGTGTTCCATGAGAAAACACTAGGGTTGTCTCTAAAAATGAGCAGTCATTGGGGTTATTTTCTTTTAAGCACAAATGTAGAAAATATAGTCATGATTTGCATGAACAAGAAGGAAATTGTATTTTAATCAATAATAATACTTAGAAATAAAAATTTTGTATTTTGTTTCCTTCTATATACCTGCATAAATAATTTGATAGGCTCTCCACCTGTATACAAATTGATCCCAGATAAATTCTTAGGAAAGTAAAAGAATAAAGAATAGTTACTCCACAGACAGAGCAGCTCAGAGGGCTGCTGAATGTCCTTTCTGTTTTGTTGTTTGTTGTTGTTGTTGTTGTTGTTGTTGTTGTTGTTGTTTTCTGAGACGGAGTCTCACTCTGTCCCCCAGGCTGGAGTGCAGTAGCACAGTCTTGGCTCACTGCAACCTCTGCCTCCCGGGTTCAAGCTATTCTCCTGCCTCAGGCTCCCGATTAACTGGGATTACAGTCGCCTGCCGCTACACCCGGCTAATTTTTGTACTTTTTTTTTAGTAGAGATGGGGTTTCACCATGTTGGCCAGGCTGGTCTCGAACTCCTGACCTCAGGTGATCTACCAGCCTCGGCCTCTCAAAGTGCTGGGATTACAAATATGAGCCACTGTGACCAGCCTGGTTGGCCATTTTTATGGTTATTTCTTGATTATATGCTAAACAAGGGGTGGGTTATTCATGCACCCTTTTTTAAGACCATATAGGGTAACTTCCTGATGTCGCCATAGCATTTTTAAACTTTTACTGCACTGGTGAGAAAACAATTGTCTGTGGATAATAAAAAGTCTTAGCCACTATTAAAGCCACAATTGATAAGGAAATTTTGGTTACTTCTGTGGTATGCAATAATTTTACATAACAATTATAATTATTAATAACATACACTAAGTATGTTACATAAACTAATAATTACAGGAGTTTTTCATAATTTTGGAACACCCGCCAATAACTGTTTATACAAGTACAGCCCAAAGAAAGCCAAATGCCATTTCATACTTGACAATGCTTTCTGTATGATTTTTATACCAAATAAGCCAAATTTCACTTTTACATTAGTATACTATTAATGTTAAACCCAATTCTTAATAAAACCTTATAGACATATCTCCCCAATTTTAAGGTTTGACCACAAGGTAAGATTCTCATAAATCTTTAAACCCTTTACAATTTTTGTTAACAAGTTCATTTTATAAAGCATGCTCGTGCTCACAGAAAATAGGAGATGTCTCTACAGGCAAAACAACAACAGACACAGTGTACTTTTACAAGTCGTTGGATATGACAAAGTGAACTTACTATCAATGTCCATTTTTTTCATTCTTCTATAGTGATAGGAGTTCAATATATTTAGTTGAGTACAAGACAAGGTAACTATAACTCAGACTTATTTTGAGATAGATACAGCCATTTGACTAAGCTCAGTCAATGATCTAGAAGCAGCAGTATCATGTGGTCAAGTCTTGGAAACTTCTGGAGACATAAGACTATGTTCCTTGCCTCCTTCTACCGTTTGCCTTCCTCTGCTGTGTAGTGTGCAAGTGGAAACAGCTAAGGCCCTAAGTTAAAGTCTATCTGTGGCAGATATACAAGAGAGAAGGAGCCTGGGACTCAGACAGTGGATGGTAATGGCAGTCTTGGACTCTCTACCTGGACATTTACATGATACAAAATAAACTCCTATCTCATTTTAGTCACTGCTATTTTAGTTTTTCTGTTCTTCTCTTAAACCTAATAATACTTATTGATACAGAAAATATAATGGGCCAAGATTTCCTCAAGACAAATGACAATACTGGTACCAGGGCCTAGAAATTAAGCCTGGGGCCTTCTTCATTTAAGTGTGTGAACCTGAGACTCTTTTATTAAGTCACAACTCTAAGAATAAGTACTGACAGGTAGTGTTGAAATGGTCTTTGCAAAGTTATAACTGAGGAAATAACGACAGTGAAAAAAATCAGAACTAACTGATTCTGTCTTGCTTCTAACCTTTGAGCTGTCCTTGTTCATTCCCTGGCATAGGTAGAACTAACTTTGTTAAGGAATTCAGTTCATGGTTAGACTGTGAAACAAAATTGGTAATAGCCCTTTCCTGAAAAGACCCTCTTCTTGCCTGGGGACCAGTCTGCCTTTGCAGGACTCACAAATTAGCTACAAGATTAGAAATGACAATTTAGGGGTCACGCAGCCTCTGCCTCCAAGAGTCTGAACCTCCTTAAATTGCTCTTGGGGATAATATTACTATTGTTAAATCTAAAAGTAGTGCTTGGGATATTTTGCAGACCATGAACTCGATGGATCATCTGATACCACCCAGCCTGGTAATCTGCCTCAACCAGTTCTGCCATTCCACACAGGAACAGAAAACAGCAGGAAAGACTCACTTCCATCCTTGCTAATTCCATCTCCAACCCGACCAATCAGCACTCCCCACTTCCCAAGCCCCTACCCGCCAAATTATCTTTAAAAACTCTGATCTCCGAATTCAGGGAGACTAATTTGACTAATAATAAAACTTCAATCTCCCACACAGCCAGCTCTGCGCCAATTACTTTCTCCATTGCAATTCCCCTTTCTTTATAAATCAGCTCTGTCTAGGTAGTGAACAAGGTGAACCCATTGGGCGGTTACAGTGTCACCTGGCTCATATTATTAAATGCTATATTCAGTAGAAGGAACCGGCCTCTGCTTCATCCATCTGGGATACTGTTTATTATTATTGTTTTATTGTTGTTGTTAAGAGAAGGAGAAGTATTTTTACAGTGTCTTTATATCAGGTAAGGAGACTTAAGATCTACATTTTTTTTGGAAAGGCACCATTATTTTATTGGAAGATCACTATAAATTAACTATTGTACTTACTGCTTTGCATATTAGCCTACCCCCACTACTACATTAACTTTAAAAGTTTATTTTCTGGGATAAAAGATGTAGGATGTACAATAGCTAATTTATAGTGAAAAGACAAACTTGAATTCAGGTTTTCATATTTGCAAGTTTGGGTTCTCAAGTTATTCAGCTACTAGGAAGAGAGGCTAATATGAATTAACAGAATTAATAGAATTCAGGTTTTCATATTTTCAAGTTTGTGTCCTCAAGTTATTCAACTTATAAGACAAAGGAAACTTCCTAGAAGTGTTCTGGAGCTGGGAAGGATGATGAGGAATGTGATGTGGAAAGGAAGGCAGAGAGATTGAAAGTTGGTATTTATTCAACACTTACTTTGTCAATCACTCAGTTAGGCACTAACACACTACAGTACACAGAAGAAGGCATGAGAGATACTAAGAAAACAGAGGCTGAAAATTGCATATTTGGGGCTGAAACCCAAGGGTCACATATCCCTGGACATTAAGAGACACATTGACCAGTATCCTTCCCCATCATTCCATTATCCCTGACTTTCTACACATTGACCTTTCCTACTTTCTGTACACAGACCTCATCCTATGTTTATTGTGGAAAAATCTCTTATCCCAGAAAATAAATTTTTAAAGTCAGGATAGCTCCAGATAAACATGTTATCTAAACAAGGCTGATGGTACAGTATTTAGTTCAAAGGGAGTATAGATCAACGTTCATATTATCTATTCAATGAACCATAGATTAATATTAGAAACATATATATGATTTTATGCCAAGAAAATATTTCATTATATCATTTATAAAACCAAATAGAAAACTGTTTCAAAATACTTAGAAATTACAGAGAGATATAATAATAAAAACAGTTTAGTAATAAACATTATTATAAATTTTACTATGTTTCATTAATCTAGCCCATTAATCATTTTTATATATACACCAAAAGTTTAATCATTGTAATTTTATATTTGTGAAGTCTGGCAATATGTTTTTTTAATTTTCTTGGTATTTTCTTCTGTTTATTCTTTCACATGAATGTAGCATTGTTTTGCCCAGTTAAAAAAGTTTTAACATTTATTGTTACATTATTGTATATATTTAGATGAGAAGACAGAGAGAAGAGAGAGAAATGTCCACAACATTATTGAATCTTTCATATAGAAGTACTCTTTATTTGCTTCTACATACTTTCATAACTTATATAGCATGTACCATTATGACATAAACATCTAGTTACATTTACTTTTTAAAATTTAAGTTTCAGGTTACATTTTATTTGTAAATTTCTGGTTATATTAAACTCTTTAATTTTAAGGATATGTGATTATTTTATAGTCTCTATTCTGCATTTCGCTTTCATTAAATTGTTTTCATTATCCCAACTAGATGATTATCTAAGATAATTGTTTCTCTATTTCCTATGAATAATGCATATTTTATTATTCTGTAAAAGCTTCATTCTTTTTTCATTCTTGCTAGAGTTATACATTTGGATATATGACTCTTGGCTCTACTGAAGATTATTGTAACTGATTTCCCTTCTCAGATCTACAGCTAAAAAAAAAGAGCAGACATGCTTTGCTCTACATGTAGTTTTCATTTATACCACATATTAATATAGTGAACACTCTTGTACCCTAGTGGAATCTTTTAACTTAAAGCCTAGTTTTCAGATATATTTTCCTATTAAAGCATCTGGAATATAAATCTCCCTGCACTGGTATCAGGAGTGAAATAATTTCTGAGCCTACATACCTTGAATTACTCTCTCGGTGGCAAGTCTTAGTGGCCTCTTTCTCCTCTTTTCTATCATATCTCTTTTTTCTCTCTGACTCGGCAAATACGGGGAAAGACTGTTTTAGATGTATTTTTAAATACTATAACCAGAAAATATTTTCCAGTAAAGGGCATCTAAGAATCTTGGGGCATGAGGACGTTAAGTGAGGGAGGAAAACTTTTCTTTTTTCTTTTTTTGTCAAGAAGTTAATTAAGAATTTTCAGAAATGTATACCATGAAACAAAGGGAATTCTTTAGAGAAACTAGTAAGTCCTAAGGCCAACTTTTGTCCTTTTGCCCTTTAGAGACAAGAAGGACAGGAAAAAATACCCAGGACTTGTGCAAGCAGGAAGTCAGAGCTTGGATTTCTCAGAAAAAAATGTCCATTTTTCTCAGCAGAAGGCATGAGAGATACTAAGAAAACAGAGGCTGAAAATTGCATATTTGGGGCTGAAACCCAAGGGTCACATATCCCTGGACATTAAGAGACACATTGACCAGTATCCTTCCCCATCATTCCATTATCTCTGACTTTCTACACATTGACCTTTCCTACTTTCTGTACACAGACCTCATCCTATGTTTATTGTGGAAAAATCTCTTATCCCAGAAAATAAATTTTTAAAGTCAGGATAGCTGACTTTAATGAAGAAATAACCCACTATGTACAGGCAGCATGGTGATGGGGAACCATGTCTGTCTCAGCCTTAGCTTGAGAGGAGAAGTACAAAAAAACAAAACAAAGAGCACGGCTAGAAAGAATCTCTAGGCTGGTTGTGGTGGCTCACGCCTATAATCCCAGCACTTCTGGAGGCCACGGCAGGTGGATCATTTAAGCTCAGGAGTTCAAGACCAGCCTGGCTAATATGGTGAAACCCTGTCTCTACTATAAATACAAAAATTAGCTGGGCGGTGGTGGTGCGCGCCTGTAATCCCAGCTACTCGGAAGCTGAGGCAGGAGAATTGCTTGAGCCTGGGAGATGGACGTTGCAGTGACCTGAGATTGCACCACTGCACTCCATCTTGGGTGACAGAGGAAGACTCCATCTCAAAACAAAGCAAAACAAAAACAAAACAAAACAAAAAATCTCTAATCACCCACTCTCAACTCGTAACCACCCACCTGAAGAATCTGCTGAAAATGTATTTTAAGGTAGTCCCTAATTCGTAGTCAGCAAGACCTTTAACAGAATGAGAGAAAAGTCCTGTCTGGAGACATGCACATTACAACTGGGACTCAAAGAATTACCACAAGTAAAGGTTTAAATATCATAGGCTAGAATAAATAAATAAATAAACAAACAAACAAACAAATAAATATCAGGATGCGATTCCTACCCTTAGAAGTAATGAAAAGCAAAGGATATAGCTATCACTTTAGACTATATGTTATAATATGTGAGACAGAGGACTTGAATTATGATATATTTAGGTTTCTTTCTTTTTTATTTTTTATTTTTTATTTATTTTTTTATTTTTTTATTTTTTTTTGGAGA
>NW_016803633.1:619849-674203 GCF_001698545.2 Rhinopithecus bieti | reverse complement strand
CTACACTGACAGCAGTTCAGTTAGCAATTGCTAAATTTAGTTAAAGGTAATGTAACTATTTGTTTGATGTTAATGTTTCACCTAGAGAATTTGAAACAACATTCAAAAAGCTTTTTTAACTTTATTTCTTTGTGATAAGACTTTTATTACAGCCAATAGTTCTTTTAAAATGCATAATAGACTTTACATTATTCATAGTATAAACGTAGAAATATTGAAGATAATTTAAAAAGATGGCTTAATAATTTGAAAATAATATTTGTCTGTTAAATATATTGTTATGCTAAAAAGGTAGCATTTTTGTATTAGGTTGGTGCAAAAGTAATTGTGGTTTCTGTCATTGAAAGTAATGGCAGAAACCACAATTTCTTTTACACCAATCTCTTCTAGTACATTCCTTGCTGAATTAAAGAAAATTATTTAAATGAATGAATATTTGGAACATATTTGTGTCTGAAACTCTAGGAACTTACATTCATTTAAACAAGTAATGAGGAATAAAGTATAACATTTCCTTTTTTTATCTACAGAATTGTTTATCTTTTCTTCTCACCTCCTTCCTAGATTACTCATTCATTAAGGCCTGATCTTTCCCTTAATGTGAAAACCTTAGAAGAGTTTTGTTGTCAGTTAATAGTTTCCTCGTTTTTGTACTTAACACTCGAAATATATTTCCTTGAAGAGTTAATCATGAATTCATTATAATTGTACCTACCTGACTACTTTGTTGCAGGTTTTAAGGTTCTAGATATCAGAGCAATTGTAATTCAGCTTTATGTACTAAATGTAAAATTAGATGATGAGACTGACTGGATGAACGAATGAACGAATGACTAGATAGTGAACAAGTAAAGGAAGTATTGGTTTGCATTTCCCTGATGATTAATGATGTTGAACATTTTTTCAACTATCTGTTGTTGATTTGTATGTCTTCTTTTGAGAAATGTCTATTCTGCTCTTTTGCCCATTTTTGACCAGGTTGTTTGATTTTTTTGCTGTTGAGTTGAGTTTCTTATGCATTCTGGATATTAACTTCTTGTTAGACGCATAGTTCACAAATAATTTCTTCCTTTCTGTCGGTTTTCCCTTCACTCTGTTGTTTTCTTTGCTGTGAACAAAGTGTTTAGTTTAATGTAATCCCATTTGTCTATTTTTGCTTTTATTGCCTGTGCTTTTGATCTTAATAAAAAAAACTTTGCCCAGTCCAGTTTCATGAAGCAAATGCACTTTTAATTTAGATAGTATCATCCTTTTAAAACAGACTTTTCCAGAGTCATTCAGTTGAATAAAATTATTATTCAAAAAATTTTAATAGCACTAACTGAAGGTCAGTGGTTCCTCATAGATATAAATGTTAAGCAAAGATTTGTGATTGTTTTTCCCTCTGGTGATGGTGCTAGGGCAAATAAGTTCCAAATCTGTAAATGTGCAATATGCATTTTGAAATAACTCAATAGTACTTGTTGCATTATATAAAATTTATAATTATTAATTTTTAGAAATGTTCTTCAAAATCTACTGAAACTACTGAAAATAAAATAGAATAGAAAGCAAACATAAAATGTGTCATACAACAAATATAATAAAATCAGGTTATTTTCCCTGTTTCTATGCCAGTTTAGTAATATAAATTAAAAAATGTAAATTAAGCTATAGTTAAATACACACTTTATGGGAGGAATTCTCACTAGAGTTTCAATTTCTTCTTTCCAATAGTACCATAAACGATTAATTATTTAGAGTAGTATTAAAAAATGAAGTCATGTCTTACTTTTTAAAAGATATTAGTAAAAATAAAAATTTAATACTGTAAAATGAGTAACAGATGATTATCAAAAAGAAAAATTGAAATGGAAAATCCTAGAGACAATCAGTTATAGAGCATTTAATGAGAGTTTTAGGGGCATACTTTTCTGTCTATTTCATTTCAATTTTTAGTTCAATTTTCTTTAAGTTTGTTTTAAAATCATTTGTTTCCTGGAGATGCTACTCCTGAAAGATGTTTCTTCTACCAAAAATGTTTGTTAAAGCATAAATTATATGTTTTGTATAGTTAAAATAAGACAATCAAAAGTCTAACTTTATAAATCACATCGTTATTGTCATACATAGATTTTTTTTCTGTATTTTTTTAATGCTTAAAGAGGAGAAGAATAATTAGAACAACTAACAACTCACAGGGAATACACTTGATAGATCAGGTACATTTACCACATAGTGAGTGAGATCCAGAATTGTTAAAGTCTAGTTGCTCAATTAGGATGGAAGCAGGCATCTGTAGAAAGTTAAGTCTAATTGAAGTTTGAGGCATACCTTTATAGGAAAGGCTGTGGAGAGAGATGGTTTGACCAATACTACAGAGATCCCTGACGGCATGACGTGTACTGTCCCTAGACACTAGAGGGCGGTGCCGGTGTTGGCCGGAGATTAGCTCTACTTCTTCTCATGTTTTACACCACATATTATCTTTTTTTCCTAGTAATTAAAGAGTATTCATATTAAAACTTGAATTAAACAAAAAATAAGTGATAATAGAAGTAGCCTTTTGAGTAGCGGCCTTATATTTCTCTTGAATTCCTGAACTGTAAGTCATAATTTGAAAATGGACACTAACAAAAGGCCATAAGACTGTTTATGAAGTTTAAGCACCAACTTAGAGACAATCACATCTCTTTTGATCCTGATTCTAATATTTTATCTTTCAAGTTTAAAGCATATACATTACTCTCTAAAACTGGTATATTTATCATTTCACTAGAATGGTGTATTATACTCTAAATTGTATGTCCTTATGATTGGATATGCTTTTGCTTTCCAATATTTCTGTCAATGGTATTTCTTGCCTATATAATATCAAACATAGTTTTTATTTGAGAAACTATTTATTATATATGTCAGGCCATGAAAGAAAAATAAGATATGGACTCTTCTCTCACTAATCTTATTGCCATTGTTTTAATAATATTATGTACCAAACAAAACTGTGTAATTACATTATGACGTTCTTTATTTGAATTTTGGAGATACTGCACTTAGTACGATTTCCTAAATTGTCATGCTTAAAGTATATATTTTCATATTTAGAGAGATGCGTGTATATATAAACATATCCATATATGAATCCATATCATACTAATATAGTGAGTTTTTTTGTGATTGAGTGATCCTTGTTTTAACAAAGTTAAAACTTGATTATTTAGTAAATTTTTGACAATTAAAGTCATTTATCAATTTTTCTATGCCATGAATGTAAGATAGTAGGTATTTTACACATTACCAAAGGAAAAATAGATTTAAAATATTTTAAGTATGGCCTTAGATTAGATTTTAACATCTTTATGTCCACGTGGACTATGTATCAGAATAAGGCTGTCAGTTTAGAAACAGCAAGAAGGACATGTATGGAAGAAAATAAAGATCACATTCGTAATGTCCTAATTATAATTTTAGTAATTTCTGAGACCTGAATGTTTTTCATGATTTTGTAGTTGCTCAGTAAAAAGGCCTTTGAATCATTAGAAATACATGTATCTCTCCATCAATGGCCCGCAAGTTGCTTCACTTCAGGCTCACTGGCCTCAAAAATGCTGTACTCCAGAATCTAGATATCCCCAAGATGCAGGCATCATCCATAGGCTTTGAATGATGAAATATCTTTGTATCTAAGATTTTGCACATGAAAGGACAGAAAGACTTATGGTTCAGGTAGTAATAGTCAATATTTATGACATGCTTGCTTTATACTAAAGGTCCTTAGTTCTTTAGATATAGTCATTGTTTCCATTACATAGCAACCAAATGATACCAGGAATTATTGTTATCATCTCTGAAGAACAAGGTTATAATAAATGACAAGCCCAAGATCATCTATTCAGACTGAGGAAGAACTCAGGTTTGAATCTAGGTAGTCTAGCTCCAGAAGATAGTTGTCAGGTGTGATTCTGCTCTTTAATTGCTGTGCAAAGACTAGACAGATGAATAACACAAGTAAGCTCTAAAAATAGTCTCCAGTACATATGTATGGACTACAATCTTGTATTCATGTAATTTTGTCCTTTGTAAGACATTCTGCTGTGACAAAAAGGAACCTGCAGTTTTCAATGCTTATAATTTGATATCAGTTTATTAAATATCTGTTGAGCAGTTAATCAAAAATTGATCACTGTGTAAGGTACAATACAATGTAAAACAGATGTGTTCCTGAAGTTTCTAATCAAGGTAAGTTGAGATAGTAAACCATGAATTATAGAATCAAGCATCTATGAAAGGCAGAAATAATGACTGCTAGATTACCCCAAAGATGTGTAGGATGACCACTGAGCAAGACTGGTCAAGAAGTGTTTCCAGGAGTGTCTGAGAT
Source organism: Rhinopithecus bieti (assembly GCF_001698545.2). Taxonomy (NCBI): domain Eukaryota; kingdom Metazoa; phylum Chordata; class Mammalia; order Primates; family Cercopithecidae; genus Rhinopithecus; species Rhinopithecus bieti. Next base: position 669,843 of record NW_016803633.1, on the reverse strand, counting down.
TTTACTTGACATATGAGGTAATTGCCTTTGTCTCTGACTCACAAATGCAAATTCCTCATGGAGACACCACTATATTCTTTATCCACAACTGTCCCCGTGAGTCTCCAAATGTATGGTGCAGCTAAAGTTAAATTACAGAATTAAGTACTGTATTCAACTTTGCTTCCTAGAGTTGACTGATTCTCTTACATGAATTCTCCTCTTTCTATTATGGTTATGTATTTAAGCCATAGTTGAACTTGATATAGTTTATATTGCATGTACCTAGTTTACACTGCTGATTTCTCTGACGGTTTTTTTTCCTTTTCATCCTTAGCAGTTATTATTTTAAATAACGTTCATACACTCACCCAAGTAGTCAAAAGAAAAACCAAAGTCTGTTTCCTCTTCCCAACACCTGTTGCCCTTTTGCATTGGTCACAAGGTGTTGGGCTATCTCTGATTTATGTCCATAATACTTGGACACTGCCTTTATTTTGAAATTTTTCTGCTCTGCATAAGGTCTCTGGACTCCACTGCTGACAACTGATTCCAAAAGCATGTGAGAATTAGGTCATCTGAGCTTCCTGACTCATTTTTATTGGATAATTTTATTTTGTGGTGTTTTAGGTATTGTTCCTCCATGTAAGAGCAATATGTGTTATGATTGGTTTCCATAAATCTTCGGTTGTGGTCTTTTCCAGGAATTCAACTGATGGAATATCAACAAAGAAAATATCAAAGTAAAATATTTAGTACAAGCCCTTTAAATCACTGAATTATTTATAAAATTTTCCAACTCAAGGCATAAGCCAAATTGATGTCATCCTTCATATTCTATTATGTAATTGGAGAGGATGTAGTAGCATTAATGATTACTTTTCTGATCTTGTATAGTCTTTCAGCAACAGTTGAGCACTTTAGATGAGGTTCTGGAATAAGTCAAAATGCCAGACAAATAATAACTATCCTATTAAACTATGTAGAATGTTAACAGATTTACAATATATAGAGGAGAACATTGTATGGCAAAAGTCAGCAGCAGATACAACAATTATTTGAGTCAGTTATATATGCTCTTTTCTACCTATGTCTACCTTAGATCAAAACAGTGTTAAATGCCACTCCAACTTTGATGTTTAACTTAGTGACTACTTGTTCTCCCTACAGAAGAAAATGTTAGCAATCCTACAGTTTAACTATATATATGTATGTTAAGTCATCTTTACACATTTGAAATCCTCACTTTTATGTATGAATAGTAATATTGCAATTTACATATGAGCTGGTAGTCTCTTGAAACCTAGTTAAAATGAATGTAAGCTTTCAATTCTGAGACCTGGGCCTTTTCTGCTGGCTCCATTAGTCTATATGCCCCTCCTACTCCTTCCTCATCTTCTTATTCTCAGATTGGATAGCACCAGAATCTTTTTCCTCCTCTCAGTGGAGAGAGAGTGAGAAAGAGAGAGAGAGAGAGAGAATTCATCCTGCTCAGCTCCTATTTGAATATTTGCATATTAAATCTACTAAGTAGTTCAAGAAAATAAAAATTGTTTTATCTAACTGCAACCACCTTCTTAATGGCAGATGTTATTTAGAATTTGGCAGATCATAACAAAATGAAAAGGATGTAGGCTGAAGGAAACTTGACCTCTTTTACAAGATTTTTGTATGTTGATACATGTTTTTTAACCAAAGTGTGTGTATGCATGCAAATACACATCAAATGTCACACCTTTTGCAACCATAAGGAACACATATGTTTTGGGAGGCTTAGCTAAGAATGAGTTAATTGGCCAGATTACAACCCTCATATGGTAGCAATTCCTAAACCTCAATTTCTGATATTATTATTAATAGAAAGTGAACTTACTCTGTATGCCACTTGGAATCTACTAGCATGGAGCATTTTGGGAGGAAAAAAATAACAGAATAATTAGCAGATACCTACCTGTGTTATCAAATACATAGGAATTTGAGACATGCAAAGGCCATTTGAAAAAGCAGCTTGTAATTAATTTGTTAATTAATTTAATGTGAATCAGTACATTCTTGGATTGGACAAAGTTTTGGTAAAGGAAAAGTTTTGGTGCCTTAGAGAAGTGATATCCAAAGTGCAGTGTCTACTCCCAAAGGTACATGAAAATATTATATCTTATCAATGTCTGTGTCTAATTTTTTGTGCAGAATATATTAGTACAGTTGTATGAGCACAAAATTGTAAACAGTGTGCATGTATTAGGGAAATGGGCTTAATTTTTATTGTATTGTTATACAGTGTTTAAGAGAAAAATAATTGGGGTTGCTGGTTGAAAGATGTTATGCATTGCTAAGCATAAACACAGGTCCTTAACCATGTTAAAAGTCCTATGTTGATTGTTCTTAACATGGCTGTCAACATGACTTAAAAAATGGTCTTCAATTTGGAGAAGATAAAGCAAAAAGTATGAGTGACTTGCTCTTCACAGTGAAAGTACAAATGTATCATATTGTTCTAGATGAGAAATAAATAAATAAGTGTTTCCATTTAATTTTTTTTTTTTTTTTTTTTTTGACAGATTCTTGCTGTGTCACCCAGGCTGGAGTGCAGTGACTTGATCTCAACTCACTGCAACCTCTGCATCCTGGGTTCAAGCAATTCTCCTGCCTCAGCCTCCTGAGTAGCTGGGATTACAGGCACGTGCGACCACACCTAGCTAATTTTTTTTGTGGTTTTGGTAGAAATGGGTTGTCAACATGTTGGCCAGACTGGTCTTTAACTCCTGACCTCAAGTGATCCACCCATCTCAACCTCCCAAAGTTCTGGGATTNTTTTTTTGACAGATTCTTGCTGTGTCACCCAGGCTGGAGTGCAGTGACTTGATCTCAACTCACTGCAACCTCTGCATCCTGGGTTCAAGCAATTCTCCTGCCTCAGCCTCCTGAGTAGCTGGGATTACAGGCACGTGCGACCACACCTAGCTAATTTTTTTTGTGGTTTTGGTAGAAATGGGTTGTCAACATGTTGGCCAGACTGGTCTTTAACTCCTGACCTCAAGTGATCCACCCATCTCAACCTCCCAAAGTTCTGGGATTACAGGCATGAACCACTGCTCCTGGGTTAATATACGTTATCTTAAAATGTGATTCTTTTATACTTTATGTAAGATTTTTGTGTTAATATGCACACATATACACACATGGCACAAAATGAAAGATTCTTTCACAAAAGAAATAACTACGGTACAAATATGCATTAAGTATTCTACATTGTAAAATGGAAAGTCAATTTTTATGTAGAGTACATTTTATCAATAAACCTTTGTGAAATAAGAATTACAGAAAGAAGTTCACTGTATACTATAGTGAAAAATATATAGTCATATTTAGTATAGTTAACATTTTGAAAATCCTTTGACGTTTTTGAAGCACCTGAGCAATAAATGACTCTTAAAATCTTATACAACAAACAATATTATTCCCTACATTTTTGCTTCTACATTTACATTTCTCAATAATATTTAATATTGTGTCACCATTTTGAAGATTTTTACCTGTAGCCCAAAAAGCTACTTTTTTAAATTTATAACATTTTAAAATAAAATGTATAAAACACTATTTTCAACAAGTTTATATGATAAGTATTACATATGAATTATATTGAGGTCTATGCAAATATATTGGAATAATTATTTCCACTATATATTTATATGTACCAGGTTTTTTTTTAAGTTTTGTAATAAAATGGAAAGTGTTATTCCTTTGTTATGGCAATGTTATTTTATAGATGTAACAATATGTTTACAAAGCAAAAAAAGGTGAGCTATGGTAAAAAAATAATTTTACATAACATTTGAAGTTTTGATAACAATAGATTTCAAATAAAACCCAAGAATATACTTTATTCACTGTCTTGAAGAATTTTACTACTTTTAGTTTTATTGTAGAGATAGATTTTGTTACAGTTTTACTAAGAACAATGTGTTCTTAATGAAGAGGCTCCCCATATTGAAACTGTTCCCTAGGAATATTTTAGAATATGTTAGAAAATTAAATTTTACTTCTGTGCCATGAAAGTACAGATATAGCCTCACATTTAAAAATTCCAAATATGTGAAAATCTTCTGTATAAATTTAGAATATTAAATATAGCTGAATACAAAGGTTAATCATTCACTGTATTTATCTTTTAAAAGGATGATTCAGCTGACAGATTTCTTTTTTTAAAAAATAAAATTTAATTTATACAAACTTTTAAAATAGGCCTGTTAACAAATGGGAAGTACACCTGAACCCATAATAAATTAAATTACTGTTTTAAGCACTTAATCATATCCCAGAGGCCTGAAACTACTAATGGTGTTTTCACAAAAATCTAATATATTCTAAAGAGAGTAGTTTCTTCACTATGAATCTCAAATTCATTTTGTATAATTATCCCATTGATATTTGACAGTGTGTTTAGAGATATATTTATATTTGAATGTCTTTCTCTTTTATTCATTATGAGACTTTTGAAGGTAAAATACATACTTCCTTTATGTTGTAAAAGAGAAGATTGATCTCCATGGCATTATTGAATTGTTGATAATAATGTTAAACACACCCACCTATATACCTCCAAGAATGATTTGGCGATTAATGAGGTATATTTAAATCATTTGAGATTCAGAAACATGAGACTTCATACTATTATTTTTTTAATCCAGGCATTCTAATGTAGCCTCATAAGCATTTTACAGGATTTATTGGCCAAGAAATTTGCTTGAGTAAAATATAAAGAGCATTTCAGTATTTCAAATATTGAGCATACTCAGAAACTTTCTTTGAGTCTAGGTTCACAAAAGTAATGGACGCATGGAAGTAATTATATTGTAGGAAGTCCTCATTTTAGAGACGAAGAAACAAAACAAAAAAGGAAAGTGTCTTACTCAAGATTGATAGCAAGTTTATCAGTTATTCCTCCCCCTTCCATAAGATCAAGCAGGCAGACTCCTCTGCTTTGTACATTTTCCTTAATTGACAAGGTCTATTCACTGTTGAAAAGCTCTTGCGTTAAAACAATCTTTGCAATTCCTTTTTATTTGTCACTCAATTGATTGCCTTTAATTAACCCACTACCTTATCAGAGAGAGGTGTGAAAATTGCTCTTTGCTCTTCTCAGCTTCTGTCAGGTTACTGAGCAGCATCCTGTCTGGTTGGCACTGCAGTGTAAACTGAAAATGCCCATCACTAAAATTTCTTTTACTTGCTGAACTAAAACCCCCAACAGCTGACAGCATTTTGCCTCTCTAAGGTCTCCCATCTCAGAGTTTCGTTATTGAATTCTACTTTTGCTTGGTGTGAACTTGGTCTTCATCAGATTAAATGGTGGTCTTGAAAGAAGGGGTTTACATCCAATGGAAAGTGTGACAAAATTAACTAAGCTATTGGAATAAAATGTTATAATTATATTTATATTTATTAAAATTTAGAAAGAAACAAGATTTTACTAATGTTTTGTAAACGGATTGACCCTTACATCTACATTAATCCATGTATGAGGTAGTTAGTTTGTATTCACAATTTAGAAAATATACAGAGGCAAGAATAGGATTTGAACAAAAGGGATGAAAAATTGCATTCTCGTTCATATGTAGCTTTCAGCACATTGCAAGCTATTACATTTTACAGTTAACCATTTAAGTGAATATGATTTATCCTAGTGGAGTATTTAAAATATTTAATACTGAAGTAGGGAGTGAGCAAGAAAATTGTTTTTGTTGTTGTTGTTGTTTGTTTGTTTTGATGGTCAGAGAATTATTGTTTATCTCATGTGTAAGTACTCAAAAAGATAGAGTCTATTTATTTTCATTTTTATTTTTTTGAGATGAATTCTTGCTCTGTCACACAAGTTGGAGTGCAGTGGCACAATCTCTGCTCACTGCAACCTCTGCCTCCTGGGTTCAAGTGATTCTCCTGCCTCAGCCTCTTGAATAGATGGCTTACGGATGCACACTACCATGCCCAGCTAATTTTTGTATTTTTAGTAGAGATGAGATTTTACCATATTGGCCAGGCTGGTCTTGAACTCCTGACCTCGTGATTCACCTGCTTCGGCCTCCCAAAGTGCTAGGATTATAGGTGTGAGCCACCACACCCTGCCAAAAAGATATAGTCTAAAATAAACATGAGTTCCATCAACTTCTGTGTCCAGGGAGATGCAGCATGTACACATTTTTCTATTCCTTCCAAAAAGTATAACTAAAACTGTGGACATTATATTTAAAAAAAGAAAAGAGGTGTCTGAAAAGTTAAAAGAAGACAGACTAGTGAGGGACATTAGGACCCAGATTGTTGCCTCTCCAGAGGCAATTGCCAGGCAAGATAATGTTGATTCTCCTCAGAAGCCACCCTCAATGCCCCTGTTTGCTTCTAGACCTATAACTAAAGTCCTGGCAGGCCCCTAGAACTGAGATTCAGAGTGACTGTGAACCATGAGGAAGTGCACTACACTTGAAAAAAACTGCTTGAGTTTTCTAATTTATATAAAAAGAAATCTGGAGAACAGGCATGGGAATAGAAATTAAGGGTATGAGATAATGGTGGAAGTAACATAAAGTTGGATCAGGCTGAATTTGTTGATTTGGGCCCACTAAGTAGGGATTCTGGATTTAATGTTTCAGCTAGGGGAGTTAAAAAAAATAAGATTCAAATAGTTTATTTGCTTGGTTAGCTGAAATATGGAATTAAAAATGGCCCACTGTGAATAAGCTGGAAATGCCTGATCTCTCCTGGTTTAATGTAGAGGAAAGGATTCAAAGGCTTAGGGAGTTTGGGATGCTGGAGGGATTAGTCACTTTATACATACTCATTCTAGCTGGGGGGTTCTAGAAGATACATCCTTGACTAATGCTTTGCAAACCTGAATTTTTGAACAGCACTATAATTGCTCTTCTCTGTGTGTCAGATCTAACAGTAGGTACCACAGTTATTCAACTAAAAAAATGTAAATACAATGGGAATAATTGGATCCCAAGGTGGCAGGGGTGTAGCTACCATAATGGACAGCAGAGGCAAAGCAGCAACTAGAATAGTCTCACTCATGTGGAGCTCTGGCATTGGCTAATTAATCACATTGTTTCTAGAAGTGAAATTTATAGGAAGCCTACTGCATTCCTACTTAATTTATATGAGCAGAAATATTCCAGGTTGAATGGACAAAAGACTAATTTGAATTATAAAAACAGAGAATCACAGTCCTTCAATCAATTTCCAGACTTGAGCCAGTTTACAGACCCAGAACCCCTTGAATGAAGGGGAGGCTGGGTCCCTTGTGGAAGGACCCCACTAAACTACTGACAAACTATGCTGTTAATCTTTCTCCCATTCTTCCCCAAGGAGATCTCTGGCCCTTTACCAGGGTCACTGTGCACTGGGGAAAGGGAAATTATCAGACATTTCAGAGACTATTGGAAACTAGCTCTGAGCTGACATTGATTCCAGGGGACCCAAAACGTCGTTGTGGTCCTGCAGTTAAAGCAGGAGGTTAGGGAGGTCAGGTAACTAATAGAGTTTTAGCTCAGGGCCAACTTACAGTGGGTCCAGTGGGTCCCTGGACTCATGCTATTGTCATTTTCCCAGTGCCAGAATGCATAATGGGCATAGACCTACTTAGCAGCTGGCAGAACCTCCACATTGACTCCCTGACTGGTAGGGTGAGGGTTATTATGGTGGGAAAGGCCAAATGGAAGCCATTAGAGCTGCTTCTACTCAGAAAAAGGGGAAATCGAAAACAATGTTGCATCCCTGGAGGGAATGCGGAGACTGGTGCCACCAGCAAGGCCTTGGAAGATGTAGGGGTGGTGATTCCCACCACATCCTTATTTAACTCTCCCATTTGGGCTGTACAGAAGACACTTGGATCTTGAAAAATGAGTGGATTATCATAAGCTTATCCAAGTGGTGACTCCAGTTGCAGCTGTTGTACCAGATGTGGTTTCATTGTTTGAGCAAATTAACACATTTCCTGGTACACAGCCATTGACTTGGCGAATGCCTTTTTCTCCATTCCTGTCCATAAGGCCCAACAGAAACAATTTATCTTCAGCTGACAAGGCCAGCAATATACCTTTACTGTGCTACATTTAGGGGTATATCAACTCTCCTACTTTGTGTTATAATCTTACTGAGAGAGACTCTGATCGCTTTTTACTTCTGTGAGATATCACACTGTTCCATTACATTGATGACATTATGGTGATTGGATCCAGTGAGTAAGAAGTAGCAACACATTAAACTTATTGGTGAGATGTTTGCTGGCCAGAGGATGGGAAATAAATCTGACTAAAATTCAGGAAACTTCTCTCAGTAAAATTTCTAGGAGTCCAGGGATGTGAAGCCTTTGAGATATTCCTTCTAAGGTGAAAGACAAGTTGCTGCATTTGGACCCTCCTTCAACCAACAAAGAGACACAGCACTTAGTGGGCATATTTGGATTTTGGAGGCAACACATTCCTCATTTGGGTGTGTTACTTTTTCTCATTTATCAAGTGATCCGAAAGGGTGCTGGTTTCGAGGGGGGTCCAGAACAGAAGACTCTGCAATAGGTTCAGGCTGCTGTGCAAGCTGCTCTGTCACTTGGGCCATATGACCCAGCAGATCCAATGGTGCTTGAGGTGTCAGTGGCAGGTAAGGATGCTGTTTGGATCCTTTGGCAGGAATCCTGTAGGTGAATCAGAGTAGAGGACGCTAGGATTTTGGAGCAAGGCCTGCCATCTTCTGCAGATAGCTACTCTCCTTCTGAGAGACAGCTCTTGGCCTGTTACTGGTCTTTGGTGAAAACGGAACATTTGACTATGGGTCATCAAGTCACCATGTGATCTGAACTGCCTATCATGAACTGGATGCTTTCTGACCTATCTAGCCACACAGTGGGTCATGCACAACAGTATTCTATCTTCAAAGGGAAGTGGTATATACGTGATCGGGCTCAAGCAGGTCCTGAAGGCAAAGTGAGTTACATGAGGAAGTGGTTCAAAGGCCTATGGTCTCTACTCCTGCCACTCTGCCTTCTCTCCCGCCACCTGCACCTATGGTCTCATGAGGAGTTCTCTGTTATCAGTTGAAAGAGGAAGAGAAGACTACGGCCTGGTTCACAGACGGTTCTGCATGATATTCAGGCACCACTTGAAATTAGACAGATGCAGCACTGCAGCCCCTTTGTAGGACATCCCTGAGGACAGCAGTGAAGGGAAATCTTCCCAGAATTTCTAGCAGTGCACCTGGTTGTACACTTTGGATGGAAGGAGAAATGGCCAGATGTGTGATTATATACTGATTCACGGGATGTAGCCAATGGTTTGGCTGGATGGTCAGGGACTTGGAAGAAGAATGATTGAAAAATTGGTGACAAAGAAATCTGGGGAAGAGGTATGTGGATGTACCTCTCTGACTGGTCGAAAACTGTGAAGATATTGTATTTCATGTGAGTGCTCACCAAAGGGGGACCTCAGCAGAGGAGGATTTTAATAATCAAATGAATAGGATGACCCATTCTGTGGACGCCACTCAACCTCTTTCTCCAGCCACCCCATCACTGTCCAATGATCCACTGAATAAAGTGGCCATGGTGGCAGGGATGGAGGTTACACATGGGCTCAGCAACAGGGACTTCTACTGACCAAGGCTGACCTGTCTATGGCCACGGCGGAGTGCCCAATTTTCCAGCAGCAGAGATCAACACTAAGCCCTCGACATGGCACCATTCCTTGGGGTGATCAGGCAGCTATCTGCTGACAGATTGATTATATTGGACCTCTTCCACCATAGAAAGGACAGAGGTTTGTCCTCACTGGAATAGACACTTACTCCAGCTATGGGTTTGCCTAAGCTGCATGCAATGCTTCTGCCAAGACTACCATCCGTGGATGGTATTCACCGTCATGGTATTCCACACAGCATTGCCTCTGACGAAGGTGCTCACTTTACGGCTAAAGAAGTGTAGCAGTGAGTTCATGCTAATGTAATTCACTGGTCTTACCATGTTCCCTGTCATCCTGAAGCAGGTGGATTCACAGAATGGTGGATTGCCCTGCTTGTTTATTTGTTTGTTTGATGAGACAGAGTCTTGCTTTGTTGCCCAGACTGGAGTGCAGTGGCGTGATCTCAGCTCACTGCAACCTCCGTCTCCTGGGTTCAAGCAGTTCTCCTGGCTCAGCCTCCCAAATAGCTGGGATTGCAGGCATGTGCCACCAGGCATGGCTAATTTTTGCCTGGCTGATTTTTGTATTTTTAGTAGAGACAGGGTTTCGCCATGTTGGTCAGGCTGGTTTTGAACTGCTGACCTCAGGTGATCTGCCTGCCTTAGGCCTCCCAAAGTGTTAGGATTACAGGTGTGAGCCATCGTACCTGGCCTGGAATAGCCTTTTGAAGTCACAATTACAGCACCAACTAGGTGACAATACTCTGCAGAGCTTGGACAAAGTTCTCCAGAGGGCTGTGTATGTTCTGAATCAGCCTCCAATACATGATACTGTTTCTCCCATAGCCAGGATTCACGGGTACAGTAATCAAGGCGTGGAAGTGGAAGCGACATCACTCACTATCACCCCTAGTGATCAACTAGCAAAATGTTTGCTTCCTGTTCCCATGACATTACATTGTGCTGGCCTAGAGGTCTTAGTTTCAGAGGGAGAAGCGCTGCCACCGGGAGACACAACAACAATTCCATAAAACTGGAAGTTAAGATTGCCACCAGGACACTTTGGGCTCCTCCTACCTTTAAGTCAACAGGCTAAGAAGGGTGTTACGGTGTTGGCTGGGGTGATTGACCCAGACTATCAAGATGAAATCAGTCTACTACTCCACAACGGAGGTAAGGAAGAGTATGCATGAAATACAGGAGATTCATTAGGGCGTCTCTTAGTATTACCGTGTCCTATGATTAAGGTCAATGGGAAACTATAACAGCCCAACCCAGGCAGGACTACAAATGGCCCAGACCCTTGAGGAATGAAAGTTTGGGTCGTTCCACCAGGGGAAAAAAGAAAAATGATGTGCTTGCTGAAGGCAAAGGGCATACAGAATGGTCAGTAGAAGAAGGTAGTCATCAATACCAGTTATGACCACATGACCAGTTGCAGAAAGAGGACTGTAATAGTCATTAGTATTTCCTCCTTCTTTTGTTAAAAACATGTTTGTGCATGTGTACACTTATACTAAGAAAATATCTTTATTTTATTTCCTTTTTCCTTTATCATGTGACATAAGATTTGTTGGCTTCACATAATGATTTAAGTATTGTTAACTTTATGTAATACCATTTGGATTGGGGATTGGTGCACTTCCAGTTGTATAAATGATATCTTTATTGTCTTAGGCATAATTATGACTTTATTATTGTTCTTATTTGAAGATTATGTATGATCTTAGGAGATGTGTGTGAGTTCAAGTTGACAAGGGTCCCCCCACTCATGATGGTTAATACTGTGTGCCAATTTGAATGGTCTGAAGAATGCAAAACATTGATCCTGGATGTGTCTGTGAGAGTGTTGCCAAAGGAGGTTAACATTTGAGTCAGTAGGTTGGGGAAGGAAGACCTATGCGTAATCTGGGTAGGCACCATCTTGTCAGCTGCCAGTGTATGTAAAGCAGGCAGAAAAATGTGAAAAGACTATACTGGATTAGTCTCTCAGCCTACATCTTTCTCCCATGCTGGATGCTTCCTGTCCTTGAATATCAGACTTTAAGTTCTTCAGGTTTGAGACTTGGACTGGCTTCCTTGCTCCTCAGCTGTGGACAGCCTATTGTGGGACCTTGTGACCGTGTGAATTAACACTACTTAATAAACTCCCTTTTATAAAATCTATCCTATTAGCTCTGTACTTCTATAGAATCCTAACAAATACAGGGGTAAAAAGCCTAGAGACAAGAAAAAAGGCAGTCTAGCAAGACAGAATACTATTAGACAATAACTCCTCTACTCCATGCAAATACCACAAAGAAAACAGTGTCCAGCTCTCACTCATGCCAGCAATGGTCAAGTAGTGAGCCCAGGCTTTCATACTTGTTAGGCTGTTATATGGCACCAGGGTGGGTAGCAGGGAAGACCAAGTGGGAGCCTGAGACATTTTTCCCAGCTGGGAGGTAATGAAGACACCCATTACTTTCTCTTTTACCTCTACTGTGTTGGTGGATACTGCTGAGGAGCCAGGACAACCAATACACTCAGAGGCAACTGAAGTGGTACCTTATAGATAAAATAGAGATTACTTTCACCACTATCCAATAGTAAAGAGGCCACTCTCCATCTGGCATCGGTGGAGATCACATAAGTAAGGAGGCACTTTCACCCCTCCCAGCCATGGTGGTGCCAGCAGAGTTCTACAGAGGAGCTGCAACTCTCTCATCATCACCAAGCAGGAACAAGGAGCCCCTCACCACCTGATCTCAGTGGAGGTCAAGTGGGTAAACAGGACTTCTGCCACCACGTGGAAATCACAAGACACCTCCAACACTGGAGTGTTGTCACAGACAGTTTTAAATAAGACCCATATTCATATCACATAATACTCAAAATGACCAGGTTCCAATCAAAAGTCTCACATCATTCCAAGCACCAGGAAAACCTCAGTTTGGATAAAATATAGACACTCATCAAACTTCTGCAATAAGATGACAGAGATAATTATTCGACAAATTTTTAAAAGCAATCATCTAAAGAATGTTTTCATGAGGTTTTACAAATGTATTTCAAACAAACAAAAATTAGACAGTCTCAATAAAGAAATATAAAACATAAGATAGGCAAATGGACATTATCAAAGTAAAAAATACAATCATGGAAATAGGTAACTCAATGAATGGGCTAAACAGCAGAATAGAATGGGCAGGCAAGAGAGTCGTTGAACTTGAAAATAGAATAATGGAAATTATCCAATATGAACAACAGAAAGAAAATAGTATATCTTTTAATGGTATTTCCTTTCCTTTATAAAATAGTATTCTAGGTCAGGCCTAGTGGCTCATGCCTATAGTCCTAGCACTTTGGGAGGCCGAGGCAGGTGGATCACTTGAGGTCAGGAGTTTGAGACCAGACTGGCCAATATGGTGAAACTCCATCTCTACTAAAAAATACAAAAATTAGCCAGACATGAGGGCACACACCTGTAATCCCAGATACTCTGGTGGCTGAGGCAGGAGACTCACTTAAATGTGGGAGGCAGAGTCTACAGTGAGTCAAGATTGAAGTATCACTTTTTTTTCAGAAAAGAAAATGAAAGAAAAGAAAGAAAGAAAGAAAGAAAGAAAGAAAGAAAGAAAGAAAGAAAGGAAGGAAGGAAGGAAGGAAGGAAGGAAGGAAGGAAGGAAGGAAGGAAGGAAAGAGTTATGTGATTATGTTAATTTACATTATGAACCAGACACTGTTTTAAGCACTTGGACCCACTGACAAATAAGACAAGCTACCTGCCCCCAAGAATAATAAACAGCAATGAAGTTTTTTTCTAGAATTATATAAATTATGTAACAGAGCAGAGAGGTTGAGAAGGGAGAGAGAGAAAGAAGTAGAGGAGGGGTTGCTAAGAAATGGGAGAGAATAGGGAGAGAATGGAGAATAATGAGAGGGAACATTCTTCACACTTACATTGAAACTGGGTTCAGTATAGACTGTTGGTCTGAGTAGAGGACAGCTAGGGCTTAAGGAATTTTGGTGGCTTTCAGAACATCTAGTAGGAATTATATAGTAAGTACTATGCTTTGAGACTAATTAAATATTTTGTTACTCATTAAACTTCCTCTCATGCCTAAAATTAATATCTTTTTCTGGTTCTGTAAATACAGAATTTTATAAATATACATATTATATTTTTATATATAATACAGTATAATGCATATATGTGAATATACGTGTGTGTATGTATGTGTAATTTCACTATTCTTCTGAAAGAAGAAAGCTTTCCCTCTTTCTTATTTATTTGCTGTTTATTTATCTATTTATCTATTTGTTATCTGTGTGGACTTGAGGATTCTGTGTGATCTGGCCAATTTTAACCAGCTGGTAAAATTTATTACCCATAAGCAACAAACACAATATAACAAAAAAACAGAATATCATTTATGTAGCATTCTGAACAAAAATAACTGTATTTTGTTTCCAAAAAAGTCAAAGGAATGAAATATGAAGTAAGATTAAAGGAATTATTCCAGGGAAAACAAGACTGAAGAAAAATGAAAACTAAATGCAGTAATAATCCTGGATAGCCTGTGGAAGGAATACAAACCTAAGGAGGAGAAGAGTTTTCTGGCCTTGGAAATTAGAAACTTATGGTGGAAATGAAGAACTGCAGAGGAAATCAGCAGCTGAAAAGCCAGCAGAAAACTACCTTCCAAAGAGAAAAACAAATCTGTTGCTTAAATTTTTCTATATTTCTCTATTTCATAACTATCAGGGGAAACCCCACCCCCGATATTTATCGTGGATTCCTTTCTATTCCCTAAGCATCTCGGCTGGTTTGAGAAATAAAGGGAAAGAGTACAAGAGAGAAAATTTAAAGCTGGGTGCCCGGGGGAGACATCACATGTCAGCAGGTTCCGTGATGCTCCCTGAGACATAAAACCAGCAAGTTTTTATCAGCAATTTTCAAAAGGGGAGGGAGTGCACAAATAGGGTGTGGGTCACAGAGATCACATACTTCACAAGGTAATAAAATATCACAAAGCAAATGAAGGCAGGGCGAGATCACAAGACCACATGATGGGGCAAAATTAAAATTGCTAATGAAGTTTTGGGCATGCATTGTCATTGATAACATCTTATCAGGAGACAGGGTTTGAGAGCAGACAACCTGTCTGACCAAAATTTATTAGGCAGGAATTTCCTTGTCCTAATAAGCCTGGGAGCGCTACAGGAGACTGGGGCTTATTTCATCCCTTTGCCTTCAACCGTAAAAGGTGGCCGCCTCAAGGGGGCCATCTGTAGACCTACCTTCAGGGCGTATTTTCTTTCTCAGGGATGTTCCTTGCTGAGAAAAAGAATTCAGCAATAGTTCTCCTATTGGCCTTTGAAACAAGAGAAATATGGCTCTGTTCCATCCAGCTCACCAGCAGTCAGAAGTCTTACGTCTCTTGTTTCCTTTAACATTGCTGTTATCCTGTTCTTTTTTCAAGACGCCCAAATTTCATATTGTTCAAACACACACTCTACAAACAATTTGTGCAGTTAATGCAATCATCACAGGGTCCTGAGGCAATATTCATCCTCCTCAGCTTACGAAGATGACGGGATTTAGAGATTAAAGACAGGCATAGGAAATCACAAGGATATTCATTGGGGAAGTGATAAGTGTCCATGAAATCTTCACAATTTATGCTCAGAGACTGCAGTAAAGACAGGCATAAGAGATTATAAAAGTATTAATTTGGGGAACTAATAAATATCCATGAAATCTTCACAATTTATGTTCTTCTGCCGTGGCTTCAGCTGGTCCCTCTGTTTGGGGTCCCTGACTTCCAGCAACAATAAAAAATTTCAAATATTAATAGAGTATTTTTCCGAGAGCATCTAAAGTAGCCCCTCTATCATTCACTCTCATCTTCATAATTTAATTCTCTACAAATCTCTTGACATGATTAGATATATATTTGTTTTTATCCTTTATATGATCAGAGAACTTTGGTTTACTTCTAGATCTTTAAGTTTTAATAGAGTGTTTAGCACAAAGAAAGGTCCTCTATGTAAATAAATTACCCCTTTCTAGCATTGAGGTAAAGATAATTTGTTTCATGTCTACTACCCTCTCACATTTTCCTCTAGTCACTATTTGTTTCACCAGGAAACATTTTTAGGGAGGACCAGTTATTCCACATATTTTCTGTTTGCATAGAGAACTGTAAAGAAACAGTTCATGCCTCTTTCACCAAAACTTGACTCTCTCACCCCCAGGGAAGAAGTCTTCCCTGACTGGTAAATTTGGAAAAAAAAAAGTGAGCACACATGACTCAGCCACTCCTGGACTTCCTGGAAGGATCTGCCTCTCTCTAGATTGGATTAATGCTTACGTGATACTTCATGATATAATATCAGCCATGTTTTCTAACTCTGCCAGTGACTCACTTATTTGCTGTGTCTCATTAGAGGTGTAGTAGCCCATATTGCCAGTTTATTAGCAGTGGAGTTAAGATTCTGAATAACATATGCTTAATTCCTGTGTTTATGTCTCAGTTAGCTCTGGAGTCAAATGGGAAAAGAGAGGCTATTTATTTGATCCCTCAAAACCGCCACAGCTAAAAATCTTAAGGAACATCATTTGTAGGCCGGGTGTGGTGGCTCAAGCCTGTAATCCCAGCACTTTGGGAGGCCGAGACGGGCGGATCACGACGTCAGGGGATCGAGACCATCCTGGCTAACACGGTGAAACCCCGTCTCTACTAAAACTACAAAAAACTAGCCGGGCAAGGTGGCGGCGCCTGTAGTCCCAGCTACCCGGGAGGCTGAGGCAGGAGAATGGCGTGAACCCGGGAGGCGGAGCTTGCAGTGAGCTGAGATCCGGCCACAGCACTCCAGCCTGGGTGACAGAGCGAGACTCCGTCTCAAAAAAAAAAAAAGAAACATCATTTGTAGATACTGCCTTTTTTTCCAATAAAGATTGAAGATGGGCAGTTTGTTCTTCCCTGCAGAAATATAGCCTTTTATTTATCTTACCATCAGGAAAATGCACAAAGATTGTGTATTAGTCCGTTTTCATGCTGCTGATAAAGACATACCAGGGACTGGGAAGGCAAATAGGTTTAATGGGCTCACAGTTCCACATGGCTGGGGAGGCCTCATAATCATGGTGGAAGGCAAAAGGCACTTCTTACATGGTGGTAGCAAGAGAGAATGAGAATGAGAGAGAAGGAAAAGTGGAAACCCCTTATAAAACCATCAGATCTTGTGAGACTTATTCACTACCTTGAGAACAGCATAGGAGAAACCACCCCTAAGATTCAATTTTCTCCCAACAGGTCCCTCCCACAACAGATGGGAATTATGGGAGTAGAATTCGAGATGACATTTGGATGGGGACACAGAGCCAAACCAATATCAGATTGCATGAGAGAAAAATGTAAAAGCATATACACATCAGGAATGTCTTAGGACTGAAAAGAAATCATAAAAATATAAATCCACTCACAGTTAGGGCACAACAGTCCCATTTGTTCATTTCTTTTTGAGGGTATCTTTTCCCTAAGAAAATAAATTTAAAAATGAATGAAGAACATTACCAATCTCAAATCATCCCCAGCTATAATGTCCTTATTTAGGCATTTGATCATGTATTTCCACTATTACACATGGCACTTTCAAAATACATGTTGAAAATATTTAGAAGATATTTTAAAATATTTAGAAATATTTAGAAAAATATTTAGAAGAAAAAATATTTAAAAGAACTAATTATCAGGGAAATGCAAATTAAAACTACAATGAGATACCACCTTATTCCTGCAAGAATTGCCATAATTAAGTCAAAAAATAATAGATGTTGGTGTAGATGTGGTGAAAAGGGAAGTCTTTCACAATGTAGGTGGGAATGTAAACTAGTATTACTTTTGCACCAACCTAATACAACCATGTGGAAAACAGTATGGAGAGTCCTTAAACAACTAAAAGGAGAACTACTCTTTCATCCAGCAATCCCACTAATGGGTATCTGCCTAGAGGAAAAGAAGTCATTATATGAAGAAGACACATGCACACAAATGTTTATAGCAGCACAATTAGCAATTGTCAAAATATGAAACCAACCTGAGTGCCCATCAACCAATGAGTGGATAAAGAAAATGTGGTATATACACACCATGGAATACAACTCAGCCATAAAAAGGAATGAAATAATGGCATTCAGAGAAACCTGGATGGAGTTGGAGACCATTATTCTAAGTAAAGTAACTCCAGAATGAAAAACCAAATATGGTATGTTCTTACTTACACATGGGGTCTAAACTATGAGGATGCAAAGGCATATGAATGATACTGTGGATTTTGTGATGAAAGGTTAGGAGGGGGCTGAGGAATAAAAGACCAAATATTGGGTACAATGTACACTGCTCAGGTAATAGTTGCAACAAAATCTCAGAAATCATGACTAAAGAACTAATCCATATAACCGAAAACCACCTGTACCCCCAAAACTATTTAAATAAAATTTAAAAAAAATTAAAAAGACAAAAAAGCAATTTGGAGGGAAGGGATGTAAAACTATCAGACTTTCCTCAACGTTCCATATCTCTGTTTAGTTCATATGGTCCAATCAATAGAATGAGAATTTTCTCTTTTCTTTCTTTTCTAAACCAGAGACTTTGCTACAGTTTTAAAATTGCATGTAGAGTATATTAATAGTACTTTTGCCTTTTAAACCAATTGCCTTTTAAAACCAGTTGGTAAGCAGTAATGGAAGGAGACTGTGAAAATCACACTAGAGTGTCAATTGAAATCATCTATAGTTGATGGTATCTAAAAGTGATAAGACACTTCTGAAGTGACCTTATTACATCATCTCTGAATACGGAAGTTGAATGAAATAAGTTCGCATGCACATTCTGTAAGGTGAGAGCACTTTAAAATAATTTTTAAAAATTATATTACTGAAAAAGTAAGGAGGTAAAATATCTGGGGAGTCAATGTCCAGTACATGACATAGTGGTTATTGGTAGCTTATATCATACAACATTGTGATCTCAAAACAAAGGAATGAAAAATTTAATTTTTTTAACATTTCTTAACCATCAAACACAGAATATCTGCAAATTTTGATAAACTATCCTGTTAAACAAATTTTAATCCTCATACTACAGATTATTTTTATGTCAATATTGCTAAGCATATTTCTATTTAATTCATCAGATCAAAAAGTTTATAGTGTGCTCTGTATAAAATAACTTAGTTCTTCATGAATGCTTTTATTTTGTGTCAGAATTCTGTTAATGTACTTTCATATGTCATTTTTTATCATTAAAATACTTTTGCATTGTTTTTGCAAAAAAAAATTGTTTCTCAAATTGCTTTCTGAGTGTTATTTCCAGTTCATGCTAATGTGTACAGCCTACGAAGGACAGGCAAAATGACAAGTGATGACGTTGCAGCTGCTAAAAGGGTACTTGTAGTAAGAAAATATTTTTATCACATAATTATACATTGAGCAAAATTACAAATACATATCATTTATACTTTAAAGTTTAAAGTTACTTTTCCATTAAAAGGAACACTATCATTTTATGTTAATTATAATGAGAAGTAATGTGCCCATAAAAATTTGTATCTGGTAAGAAAAATGTGTAGCTGAATATAGAGATAGGAAGAGAGTTTAAAAGGGCAACAAAATTGCTAAATTATTTACTTATAGGACTTCATAGTTAAGAAGATGAAAAAGAAGTAAAGAAAGAAAACAAGATAATGGAGAAAACAAAATAATCTTAATTTTTAAACTAATTAAATATGCATTTAAGCATGGCAAATATAGCATTTGAAAGTAATTTATTAGTGTTCTGTGGGTTTCACCTAAAGTCTTTTCACTTTGGCTACAAAACAGAACATCACCATATTTCTCCAGTTATATGAGTTTCACCTTTCAATGTAATTTTGAAACAGATCTGAATTTTAGCTTTAAGCAATCTACTTGACTGTTTGATTGCAGTTTTCACTATACTGTTCCAAGGCAAGACTTCTCACAAGTTGCAGAATATTCTAGTGGATTTCCTTCACAATTTATATGATTGAATTTAAAGTATTGATTCAAAACTGATAGTTCCATATAATTGTTGCTGGGGATTTTGCACAAGAGAGGTCAATTTTTAGGCTTATTTGCATTTCCACAATAATAAGAAAAAAATGTAAGCATTTACTTCTTAAATTATATGTTGTGTGACACTGCTTTTGACTATTTAACTGGTTAAGGGTGGAGTGACCTTATTGTACTATTCACTGTCAAGCACATTGTGAGGTATCAATAGCACATCAGTCATGGCATTTGTATTTTCAGATGGCACTTAATTAATTTCTTTGCTCACACATTTCAATAGTTTCAACCTATTCCCTTAAACTATGGTTTTTAACAAACTGTCTATCTTCCTCATTAAGCATATTGACATGACAAACTTAGTATAATGCACTGAGAAGAGCACAACATCATCTTTGTGGTATTCTTGCCACAAAGGCATGGCCATTCTAATTATCAGAAAATATTGTACAACCACAAATTGAGGAACAAAATTAACTGATCAAAAATAAAAAGAACTAATCAACACTCTTTAAAAGCATTAATCAAGTTCAGGAAAAACAAGAAACTCCCACATACTGAAGGAGACTAGTGATAAATAACTAAATGCAATGTGGGATTCTGGATAGGATCCTAAAATAGAAAAAGGGACATTTATGGAAAAATTGGTGCAATTTGATAAAGGTTTTCAGTTTAATTAATGATATTGTAGCAATGTTAATTTTCTGTTCCTGATAATTGCACTATGGTTGTAAAATTTGTCAGCAAAGAAGGAAATATGTTGAGGAATATAGGGGAACTCGTGTACAATCACTGTAATTTCTCTGTAGGTTTATAATTAGCCCAGAATTTTTAAATGGTTTAATATAAAAATTATTTTACTCCACAATAATCATCAAAGAATGATATAAAATGACAAAGACCAGAATTTCTATTTTTTAAAATTCTTAATATTGTAAGATAAGAAAGTAAAATATAACTAGAATTTCTGAAATAAAAGTATTTTTTTATACATATACAGCATATATAAGTAATAAATTACAGCAGGAAGGTAAACTTATCTCTGGGAGTCAAAGTGTGTGAGTAGACAGGCTTCCACCTGCCAATCTACCTTGTGCTCTGCAGCAGGAGCATTACCTATGCAGGCCAGAGACAGCAATTCATTTTCCTTTGTTGTAATAGTGAGCTCTGTTGACCCTAACAGCAGGTGCGTGGTTGTCTCAAGCTGACACAGGTGAAGGCTATGAGTTTCTTTAAAATAGAAATGGATATGGTTCACTGAACACAAATCTCTGCATTAGACAAGTTATACAGCACAGTCTCAGTCTGAATGGAGTTGCCAAAACCTCCAAGAACCAAAGAGGTGGCCTGCTGCTGATGCTGCCAACTGAGAGGTTGAAGTGGAGGTGCATAGCGATAAGTATCTCCTAGGTTCTTCCAGAACATCCTTTTTCATTTTCACATGGATTTTTATTCCTTTCCAGAACTTCTCCAGAGACATGGGCTTTGGGCATGTCTGCCCAGGAGTGCCAGTCACCAGTAAGAGTTTCAGTTCATGTTTATTTTGCCAAACTGGGTGAAGAAAAGTTCATTTCTCAGAAAAACTTTCTCCATAGAAGGTCTAAACTTTCGACCAGACTGAAGTCCATTCATGTAATCAACTGTCTTTAATATTCAATGTTCTTACTATAATAGCTGAGCAGGATTGTATTTCCCTCCCTGAACACTTTTTCCCTCTTTGTCAGAAAACAAATGAATGTCCTCAGTATTATCAGATTAAGTCCTTTATCTACCCAATGGTGGCAGGATATTTTATCAAGTAAACAAATTAAAATATTTCACCTTCATTTGCCAACTGAATGATTTCTGTTCCTTTGTCCACCAATCCCCACCTCTTTTATTAATGTTCACTGAACAATAAGGCACCACTTGATTTGTTGATTCTAGGACAATAATAAGTGAATAATAGAGCACCATTTGATTTGTTCATTTTAGGACAATAACAATTCAAAATCACCTTAATCCAAAGATTCCCAAATGTTACTGTACTTAGAACTACCTGGGGAATTTATAAAAACCCCAATGCCTATGCTGCATTGCACAACAACTAAATCAGAATTTTGCAGGTGAGAACCAAGCATCAATCATTTAGAGCAATATTACAAACAAACAAAAACCTTCAAAATTTTTTTCTATTAAACACTTATGAATTCTGAATAAAATGAAAAAAATGCTGTTCAAAAGGTTTTGCTGAGCTTACAACAAATTAAGGCAAATCATAGAAGAGGTGATCCGCAAAACCAATAATCATATAAAAATGCTCAAACTCATTAGTAATTAGGAGAATGCAAATTAAAGCAATAATTACCTGCAATTTTACACCCGTCAAATTGGCAAAAATTTTTAAAAATAGCAATAACTAATGGCAAAATATGGGGCAAAGGGAACTCTTATTCACTGCTGACAGATTTTAAATTGGCATAGCCCCTTTGGAGAGCAATTTTACACTCTCTAGTGAAGTGGAAGATGCACATATATTACAACTCAGCAATTACACTTCCCCCAGAAATGGCCATATGTGTCCAGGGAGAGGAGTACAAGAATGTTCATTATAGCATTGTTTGCAATATTGAAAAATTGAAGGCTGCTTGAATTTGCATTGAAGATGCTGTATTGTTCACACATAGAGCAAATTATAGGCACTAAAATGAAGGAACAAGAGCTGCTTATATTAACGTGGATAATTATTTAAAACATTGACTATAAAAGTAAATTTCAAAATGATCTTAAAATATATTATCTTTAATAGGATGTTAATATATGCAACACAAATTACATGCTGCTGGGAGATAACTACATATGAGATAACATGTTAAAGTGCGAATCAGAATTTAAGTGCCAAATTCAGGGTAAACGTTACCTCTGGATAGAGACAATGGAGAAGAGATACGGTCAGAATAAATTGGAGGCTTCGATTGTATTTTGTTTCTTTACTTTGCAGTAAATGCATCCAAAGTGTACTACATTATTACATGTTTTCTTGGACCAAAAATAATTTAGCGAGCAATATATTGCTTAAGGTACACTTTAACCACTATAAATACTTTTGTCTTTCAACTTGGAAGTCTCTAAGTAGATAATAATTTCTGAACTCATCTTTTAACATTATTTTAAACTTGTAGTTATAACTGCCTAGACCAGAAAGTTTTATTGCACACATTTTGAGTCAGGATTGCTGACAGTTAAATTCTTCAACTTATAATTACTTTTCAAAATGAGTAAAATATTAACTTTTTTCTTAGACTATTGCTATTTCCATTGCTCCATCATTGTACCACATCTAAATGTTGGCAGATACTGATTTTCTGACCACTTCTGAAGACAGATATACCTGCATGAGAATGAAGAATTGCTCAGCACTATTTACTTGCACAAAATGCATTAGTGCTCAATTTCTGCCTGGAAAGTTCTGACTGCCACTCCACAGGGCTTACAGGGGTCTGCAGGCCCTCTGCCATGCTCAGTGTTATCACTCCAGATATTTTGAGCTCAAGGACTGCAATCCAGAGTTTCATTTCTAGTTTACCTTATCATCATCTAATTGTTTTCTGTTACCTCTGTTAATGATTTATTCACTCCTAATTTTAGCAAGAGTTGATAAAATTAATCATAGAACAGTGAAGGGATCCTCTCTACACACTACTCCCTTTACAGTGTAGTTGTCACCTGGTGTACTCTACTGAGAGAAAACATAACAAAACAAAACAAAACTTCTATTTTAAATACCAAAACATTTCAAGTAATGTACCAAATATCATCTGGACAAAAAAAAAACTGGTAATCTAGCATAATCTTTCATCTATTTGACATGCTTATATCATCATAAAAATAGTATATACTGTTAGGTAAATTAACGTCTGCTGTTAATCTGGGCAGTTGTTATAATACAATGGTAAAGAGGTTTAAAAATTACTCTAAGTGATAAGATAAAAATCATCCAATGCCCTTTAACATTGCTTCACAGAAAATACTACAAAGAAAGACAGACACAAAAGCAACCTTAACTGATTAGGCAAATTTCCTTGTCATTCAGATTCTTCACATGTAACTTAATGCTAATAACATTTATGGTGAGGTGAGGATTTCTTCCAGTCCTTCGAGAAACTGTTTTGCAATGCTCCTCAAGTTTCTAACCTCCCCTAATTGCTCTAGAAATTCTCCTCACATACCTACCTGACCACCAAGTAAAGGTGAAAACTCCAGCATATTCCTGAATCTTTAATAACAGATAAGGTAAAAAATTATAATTTTAATTTTCCAGGTTAAATTTCCTAGCTGAATTATTTTCCTAGAAGACCTATATTTTAGGCCAAGTACCGTAATTTGCAGATTACTAAATTTACATAAAATTATTCTCTAGGTTTTCTCAAAGTTAAAACAAAACTTGAAATTGACATATATGACTGTTTTTTGGGTCAGAATTCTTGATAATGAAAACAAAACAAAACAAAATCACTAGCAGAAAAGCATTGCTAAATGTACAAATAACAAAATTTTTCAGTCTAAAAAAAACAAATTCTAGAAATAACTTTCTACCCTACACTGTAGAATAGCTGAATTAAAAGAGTTTTTGGCTCTGTCATAATCAGAATGTGACAATTCAAGAAGCCATTCCACACCTGGACTTGAGAACTTTGTAAAAATTGGCACCAGGACAAGATACACACTGTACCCTAATTCTTTATCCATACACCTAACAAAAATCTCTCTCAGGTATATGAATGGTAGATATAAATTTCATATCTGAGCCTTAGCAATAAGGAAGAAAATGATTTTTTTTTTTTTGAGTAAAGAGTTTGAATTGTAGGGAAGATTCTCTATTGGAAAGGCAATATTTATTCAATGGAGGGACTAGTAAAATGTAAACTGTAGAGAGAGTTAATCAAAATATGTAGACAACTGCCCAGTTGCTATTATTATTCTAGTGTGAAGGCCATTAGTCAAAAAGAATCCTCTCTCACTTGGGAGAGAGCCAGGCTTTAGTGTTATTCAGGCCTTCAACTGATTGGCTAAAGACCCACCCATATTAGGGAGGGCAATCTACTTTACTCAACTATCAGTTTAAATGTTAATCTCATCAAAAACACCCTCACAGAAACACCCAGAATAATATTTGACCAAGTGTCTGGGCACCTCTGGCCCAGTGAATTTGACACATAAAATTAACCATCATATTATGTTTAGCTAGAAAGTGAAGTCCATAAAAACCCTAGAAGAAAACCTAGGCATTAACATTGAGGACACAGGCATGGACACAGACTTCATGATTAAAAACCAAAAGCAGTGGCAACAAAAGCCAAAATAGACAAATGGGATCTGATTAAACTAAAGAGCTTCTGAACAGCAAAAGAAACTAGCATCAGAGTGAACAGGCAACCTACAGAATGGGAGGAAATTTTTGCAATCTATCCATCTGACGAAGCGCTAATATCCAAAATCTACAAAGAACTTAAACAAATTTACAAAAACAAAAGCAAACAAACAAACAAAAAACAACTCCATCAAAAAGTGGACGAAGGATATGAATAGACAATTCTCAAAAGAAGACATCTGTGCAGCCAACAAATATATGAAAAGAGGCTCATCATCACTGGTCATTAGAGAAATGCAAATCAAAACCACAATGAGATGCCATCTCATACCAGTCAGAATGGCAATCGTTAAAAAGTCAGGAAATAACAGATGCTTGAGAGGATGTGGAGAAATAGGAATGCTTTTACACTGTTGGTTGGAGTGTAAATTAGTTCAACCATTGTGGAAGACAGTGTGGAGATGCCTCAAGGATCTAGAACTAGAAATACCATTTGACCCAGCAATCCTGTTACTGGGTATAATATACCCAAAGGATTATAAATCATTCTACTATAAAGACACATGCACNGGCAATCGTTAAAAAGTCAGGAAATAACAGATGCTTGAGAGGATGTGGAGAAATAGGAATGCTTTTACACTGTTGGTTGGAGTGTAAATTAGTTCAACCATTGTGGAAGACAGTGTGGAGATGCCTCAAGGATCTAGAACTAGAAATACCATTTGACCCAGCAATCCTGTTACTGGGTATAATATACCCAAAGGATTATAAATCATTCTACTATAAAGACACATGCACATGTATGTTTATTGTAGCACTGTTCACAATAGCAAGACTTGGAATCAAACCAAATGTCCGTCAATGATAGACTGGATAAAGAAAATGTGGCACATATACACCATGGAATACTATGCAGCCATAAAAAAGGGATGAGTTCATGAGAACACATGGACACAGGGAGGGGAACATCACACACCGGGGCTTGTCAGGGGGTGGGGGTGAGGGGAGGGATAACATTAGGAGAAACACCTAATGTGGATGACGGGTTGATGGGTACAGCAAACCACCATGGCATGTGTACACCTATGTAACAAACCTGCACATTCTTCATATGTACCCCAGAACTTAAAATATAATAATAAAAAAAGAAAGTGAAGTCTATGTGAAATTATTCTATGTCTTTATGTTTGTATTTCCAGTGATTAAATGTACATAGTATAAAGTGATTACCTGTTAAATACTGAAGGGATAATTAAAGAACCAAATAAGTGAATGGACAAGTAAGCGGAGCAACAAGTTTACTCAAATTATATGCCAAATAATCATGCAATACTAAATTCAACTTGTGTATCTGCCATGACTTATTATTTCACTTTACACATGTCTTTTCATAGTAAATTATGCTCTTCTCATTAGATAAAATTATATAAGAGAATCCATGACTATGGACATGAAAAATAATTTGAATAGGCAAAATAATATAAACCAGGTTTATAGCTTTCTAATATTATATTATTAACAAAAATCACCTCATCTATAGTATAAATTATTATTTTAGGGACAAAGTTATTCATCATGTTATAAAGGAGAAACCATTGTTCTCGAGTTATAGCAATACACCTGAGACCATAGTATAATCCAGAGATTATCTCTTCAATTCCAGATACTGTTAATTTATATTATTACTTTCTACTCAACCAATGTGTTTTAAACACATTTTGAAAACATTCATGATTCAATGTAACATACTATCTCTGCCTAAAATCAATTTTCTACCTAAAGAGAGCAATTCACAGAATGATATTCAGTGTCAGGAAGGGATAGCATTTGAAGGAGTATTTCTTATTAATAATTGCAAATGCTATCATCAAGTTGAAAGAATCTCTTACAAACTACTTATTAATTAAGATTATAGAGAGTTTCCTTTCATAAATAGTTTCAATGACTCTTTGTATTCCTAGAATGTTATTATTGGTGTCACAACATATGGTATTAATTAAATAATGAACTAATTAAAGTGAGGGAAGTAATATTGGCAGGAGTGACTACTCAAGTTTTATTGATCAAAACTGTTCTCATATTCAGCGTCATCATTCATTCATTCATTGCCTTTGTCTTAGGTTAACAACATATAACATTTTAGCTTTGAGGGTTTTTTGTTTTGCTTTTTGTTTTGTCGTTTTAAGAATAAACTGATACGCTTTTGAAAGTGTATAAAATTATTTGAAAGAAGTACTATTTATGAGATATTTCTGCTGATGTTAGTGATGTGTGATAAGGCTCCAGCTATCTATGGTAAGAAAGCATACAGAAACCAGCATATAAGGAATATGGTAGATCAAATTCATCAGTACTGAAACACAGGAAAGCTATAGCTTGAAATTATTTTGACCTGAAACTAGGATAATTTGTCTATGTTTGTTAGCTAAGTAAAATCTGCAGGAAATAATTTTCTCCCATAGATGGAAAGATTAATTGCAGTGTTAACCAAATCTCTTTCACACACGCGATGACTCATTTTTCTCTTTGGTTAAGAGTACATTAATCATGGCAGATGAGGCTTCTGCTAGAGTCTAATTAGTAACTAGATAGTGCTTATAATGTGTTTTCTTCAGAATTATGCTGCTTAATTTTCTACCTTGATCCTACCATGTTTGCTTCTCATTTTAAAAAGGTAAATGGGGCAAACTATCTATTAAACTTTTAAAATAAAACTATTTTATCTAAAAGCTGATGACAGCAAGAGTTAGCTATCAATATCAATGCTAAGCTAATGAAATGACACAGATTTATACTCTCATGTATCATCTCCCATATAAGTCTACTCTAATAGATGGAAATAAATCTTTCAACAAAAAGAGGAAGGTGAAGGATAGAACTTTGAATTCTATAAAGAATATTTTAGAAATATGATTTCAACCAATTGGTTGAAGATATAAAGTCAGTATTATCTGTGTCAGTTCATATGAATCTCTCAGGAATTCAGGATTTTAATTAGACCGGTAGGAAATCAACTTTGTGTTATTTTCACTATAGAATTTCTTATTAACCTGTTTCATAAGTCAGTCTTCTGTTTTGCATTAGTTATTTGTTCTATTAGAAGAATCCATACTTATTTCTACATTCCTTGTTATTCTGTCTTAACATGCATTAATAAATAAAAGTCACAAATATAAATTACGCATGCCGTGAGGTTTTCAGGGAACTGAAACATTATAATCAGTGTCATTCATGAAGTCAGGACTCCTGGTTGCCTCCTAACTAATAATAGCAGCCAAGGGCAGGAATTCCATTTTGTAGACTTTTGTTCTACTTTCAGACTGATAAGGCATTACAATTCAAAATTCATGGATCCATTATTAGGTTTCAGAGACACATTACTTGTAATTCTGGAGAGTCATGAAATGTACTGTTTCTTATCCCCTAAAACTCCAGGCCCTGTTTTTTCTATTTTTATGCTCTGTGAATGAAAGTATAGGCCGGGTGCGGTGGCTCAAGCCTGTAATCCCAGCACTTTGGGAGGCCGAGATGGGCGGATCACGAGGTCAGGAGATCGAGACCATCCTGGCTAACATGGTGAAACCCTGTCTCTACTAAAAAATACAAAAAACTAGCCGGGCGAGGTGGCGGGCGCCTGTAGTCCCAGCTACTCCGGAGGCTGAGGCAGGAGAATGGCGTAAACCCGGGAGGCGGAGGTTGCAGGAGCTGAGATCCGGCCACTGCCCTCCAGCCTGGGCGGCAGGGCCAGACTCCGTCTCCAAAAAAAAAAAAAAGGAAGTATAGGCACCACATTTGATGTCTTCTCTCTCTTATATGCATGAAAGACTTATAAAGAATCAGAATACCGTGAAATGATTATATTCCCTTTTAAATTTATGATAATTTTAATGACCCATGTTTGTAATGCATTTTCTATTATACAACATAGTTTTACAGACATTGTTACAACTTTATCACAACTCTCATTTAATGACAAGGACAGGTATTACTAATTTGCTTTTAATAAAACATGAGGCTCTTAGGGCAAAATTAATGAATTTGTCCTAAGTTGAATAGCTACTAAGTATGAGAGTCAGAATTTCAACCCAGTTCTCTAAGCTTTCAAACTAGTTTTCTCTCTCTTATACAGACTTCAATTTTAACTGCTTTTGTCCTTTTTTTTTTTCTTTTGTCTTTTGGTTTTTTTTTTGTTTAGCTTTATGTGGTAGTCACCAAATGGTTTTATTAAAGCATCACTGGCTCTAAGTAGCACTAAATAGTTTAGTCATTTGAAATTAACCATGGTTTAAAATCTGGATCAGAAACCAGTTTGTATGCTATTTATTGGTTAAAGGTTCTTACATATATACTCATACAGTAAGCAGACATATGTTTACCCAGTTAAGAATACATATACAGCCGATTGCTGCTGAGTATCATGAATAGTTAGCAAAAACAAAAGAGCAAATGTTAGTACTTGCTATAGTCAAATTCCCAGATAGAGGAGTATCTAAGAAGACAAAGGCAAAAGTAAATACATGCATACATACATATGTCCATAGAAACAGAAAGGCAGAGAGACTCACAAACTTAATAATATGTGACTACATAGCCTTTATGTAAATCCCATTAAATAATATCCTACATAACTAAAATGAGACTCTAAACAAGTTTTTTTAAAATAATGCACACAAATACATTTTGCTTGACATTTTCTTAAAATCATCTTAATAAAATGAGAGTTATAACTAGTTATAAGAGTATAATTAATTAAGAACATTTCAGGATTTGTCTAATAAATACACATCATTAGCTGAATTACTGTCTCACCAATAGAGGCATCTAAACATGTAGATTACAGGAAATCTCAGTACCCATACTTTCATATTTCTACTAATTTTGGTTTTGATAGGTCCTTTATTTCTGTGTAATGTTAGATTACCAATACTAGATTACCAATATCTCTAGCACCTAAAAGGCACTCAGTGCTTTTTAGCACTCACAAGAAGAGTGCTTTTCATTTTTTAGATTTAGAAACTAAAGCTTAGAAAAATAAAACCACTTACCAAAGGTTATACATCTAGAAAGTGAATAAACACAGATCTCTCTGACTCTCAAACTCTTGGAATTCTACTGTATCTTACAGTACCATATCTGAAATAATTCATTTACTCTCCAGATTTTTACAACCTGATAAACCCTGAACAAATTTCTGAAGTTGGTAAAGAAACATTTTTCTACCTCTTAAATTGTGTCCCTCTGCCCTCTTGCTCCCCTCTAACATCTACAGAGTTTACAAGTCAAAAGGAAAATAAACTGCAAGATGTTTTGGAAGTTCAGAGTTAAAATGAAAAGTTAACATGGGGATTTAATCAATAACTTACTTTTCCCCAACTCCAATTCAGTTATAGATACATTTCTAAGTCTTCTAGAATAGTTATGGAAAATTTTTCATCACATAAAATATTCTAGAAAACAGAAAAGTATGACTACTGTGATATTTTGCATATGACTTAGCAGCCTTGTAGGGAATGCTTAACCTTGTCCACAACCCAGGGTAAAAGTATTAATGACCTCATTTTACAGATGCAAAAAGCCTAGGGACAGAGAAGTTAATGAATTGCCCCAAATTACACAGTTACCATTGATAGAACCAGAATTCAAATCCAGATCTGCCTGATTTAAATAAGCTTATGTTCTAAACCATTTTGTTTCATTGCTAATGATTTTAATTCATACAGTGTCCATTGCACATTTATTTTTAAATTTTCATTTTCAATAAAATAATTTGCTTAAGAAAAATAGATGTTACAAAACTGCTTGTAAAGACAGACACTCTAAAACTCTTAGTAAAATATTACCAAGCTTTATAGAATTGATAATAAAAGTATGTTCACTTATTAAAGTTCACTTTAGGTTTATAAACAAGTAAGTCATTTCAAAAATAATCTTGGGAGTGCATCAAATCCTAAGAGACAGCTTTAGAATAAGTAAACTCAATAAAAAAGTATGTGGTCAAGAGAACACAAGACAAAATAAATAAGTTACTTACTTTTTAGCAGAAACAAGGTAGAGAATTAAAAACACATTTTAAGAGTGTTTACTATTTGTCAAATTGATGAGCACACCTCAGTTCCCCAGATATAGAGACTGGAGATTAGAGAATGTAGGCTTATTTTTTATAGGATATCAAACTAAGATTTTTTCAAAGCAATTTTAGGTAACTTTAGCCACAAAGACGCAGGATCTCAAAGCTGGTTCTAGAAAAGTAAACCTTTTAGATAATGAATGTCACTGCAGAAATGCTACAATCCGGTGTCAGAATCAACTTGCTTAGAAACTGTGATCGGCATATTACTAATTTATTTACATAGCCAAAGTTCTGGTGCTCTCAACATTCTGCCAATCACTTCAGTCAATGATTTTGCTCATGCCCTATTAGTCAACTGAAATGTCTTCTTTCATCTACCCAACTACCCAACCAAACTTTGTTAAAACCATCTGAAGTGCATTCTATATAATAAAGATATTCAGGCTCAGTCTATTCTAGAATTTATTCCAGTATCAAATCCTATCATGCATTATCTGTACTATTCTTTCTAGGACTTTAAAATTATTATTTTGATAGTAGTTCAACACATTTATACTATGTTACTAAGTTGGGTAAAAATATATACCTTTATTTTTTATAACAGTTATTATCCTGTCCTACAGTCTACATTCCTTCTCAGCAGTGGGGAAATAAAAACAAATCAACAAACTAACAAATAATTAAGTAAAGTTACAATTATGGGTAAAATTTCATTTAAAACTGTCTCTTCCACATTGTTACTCTCTCTCTCTGTCTCTCTTTCTCTCCCGTCCTCCCCATCTTTGTCTCTCTCCTTCCTGCTCTGCCTCCTTCCCTCCCTTCCTCTTTCTTTCTCTGGGCACTGCAAAGAACCCAAGGAGTTAAATGTTTCCTGATTTATAGAATTTATAATAAAGTTATTCTATAATGGTTTTTACCATTTGTCAAATAAAGGTATTTCTAGGGGCAAAAAAAGTGACAATTTTCATATATAGAATAAGGAGATTTAAAGTAGATTTACAAGTTTTAGTGTCTCAAATTCCTGGCCTCAAGTGATCCTCCCACCTTGGCCTCCCAAAGTTCTGAGATTATAGGTGTGAGTCAGTATGCACTATTATTCAGAATAGTAAAGACACAGAATCAACCCAGATGCCCATCAATGGTGGACTGGATAAAGAAAATGTGGTACATATGCACCTTGAAATACTATGCAGCCATAACAAAGAACAACATCATGTCTTTTGGAGCAGCAAAACAGAGCTGGAGGCCATTATCTTAAGCGAATTAATGCAGGAACATAAAACCAAATACCACATGTTCTCTTTAAAACTGGGAGCTAAACATTTAGCACATGTGGACTCAAAGAAGGGAATAATAGACACTGGGATCTACTTGAGGGCAGAGGATGGACAAAGGATGAGGATTGAAAAACTATCATCTACCAGGTGCTATGCTTGCTATCCAGATGACAAAATAATCTGGACACCAAATCCCTGTGATATATAATTTTCCCATGTAACAAATGTGTACATGTACCCCTGAACCTGAAATAAAAGTTGGAAAAAAGTTTTAATGTCACAGATTATTTTTATTTTGCAGATGTTATTATTTTTTTTTCTTGTCTCATAGTTTCATCTCAAAAAAGTAGCCATGTGTCTTCCTTTATTCTGAGTCATATAACACCACCAAAAGCTCAATTTGTATAGTGTCCTTTCTGTTGTTTTTATTTTAATATTTTTTTAAGATGACATATTTTCTTGACCTGTCTCTTTTTCAATTTACATATAAAGTATAAGTTATTGTTAATCATCTATGGATTATATAGAAAATAAACCCTCTATATATAACATTAAGCAAAAATAAATTTAAATAATACCTGAAGAACTCTGTAATATACTTCCCTTATAAACATGTATATACAAAACCGATATGTCAACATATATCCAATAGGTAAATAAATGACAAATTTGAAATTATTCTTCAAAAATGAATAAGTTTTAAGTGTATCAAATGGTAGAGTTATGAATACCAACAGCTGTGCAATTTACTTGGAGAGGCAAATGAATTTCTCAGATAACTTTTATCTGCAAAATGCAAAATGATTTAGTTTTCATGGGTAATTTTAAGTTTAAATAATAAACGTATAAGG
The DNA here is from genome assembly GCF_001698545.2 of Rhinopithecus bieti. NCBI lineage: Eukaryota > Metazoa > Chordata > Mammalia > Primates > Cercopithecidae > Rhinopithecus > Rhinopithecus bieti. The sequence goes on along the minus strand of NW_016803633.1, from coordinate 636,580 downwards.
AAACTAGTAAAAGTATTTTTTAGATTTACTTAGAAAATGCAAGAGATTTTAAAAACTGTGGATCTCTGCAAATGGGAAAAAAAGACAAAATGGTGGTGATGAGGAACAGGAAATGGTCCTTTTTGTTTTACACACATTTTCTCTGTTATTAACCTAATATTGTCTCAAGTCCTGGTTTTTTTTTCCTACATTTTAATCTGAGTACCTACTTAAAACATTGTTCTTGCACCAGCCTTATCCTGATAGATGCCACAAACTTGTCTTGTGCACCCAACTTCACCCATTTCTTGCTACTCCACTTTAAACCCCCAGACAGATAACCACACAAATACTCTTTGCTGGTTCCATTATCAGACTTATGGTACACATTCCTTCAACTTGATTTTTACCTCATGTGCTCCCTCCTGCTTGAAATGCATTGTAATGTAGTGGTTAGAACATGGACTTGCATGTCAATTAATTTTTGATACTCAGTTCTGACATTATTGAATGTGTAAACCTGGGCAATTTCCTCAATATCTATGAGCCACAATTTCCTAATTTGTGAAATGGAGCATCACAGGGTGAATCAATCCAATGTAAAACATCTATCACATTATAAATAATAGTAAGCAATAGTGATTCACTTTTTTCTCTCCTTCTTCTATTCCTCCTTCTCTCTCCACTTCCCACTTAACCTTATTTTTCTCCTCGTCATCGCCTCATTCTAGCTCTACATTACTTTAATCCTAGTTTGCCTTTATTTTTCTCATTGTCATTACCTCACTCCTTAGCTCTGGTACTTCTAACAGATGACTTCTAACTCCTTTAGATTATGATGGTCTTCATTATCAGGGACATTAATTGGGAAAATAACACACAATCTATTTTAGCATTCTTGTTTATATAATTATAACTACAGTGTAAAAGTATAAGATATTTCATAGCAAATAATATTTCACAGCAAATATAATTTGCTGTTTATATAATTATAACTAGTTTATGTAAGTATAAACTGTTTATATAACTAGTTCATATAACTACAGTGTAAGAGTGTAAGATATTTGACAGCAAATAATCCAGGTAGACACCATTTGATGTCACCAGTACCTAGCATATATAAAGTGTGCAATATTTTTCTTCTGTATAATTCAAACATTTAATGAATATTTACTACATGAACAATGACAGAGATTAAGATGAATTAAACACCAACAAAACAAAGCATTTAAGGAATTTCATTAAGTACACTGTTGATAATCCATCTAAGTTCTGTCGTCCACCAAGCTTTACTGAATTGAATAACACCATGAATTCTCCAGATCTGTGGTTCTCAGACTTCAACATGCATAAAAATCAGCTGAAGAACCTAGCATGATGTGGTCCTAGCTACTTCAGAGACTGAGGAAGGAGGACTGCTTGAGTCCAGGAGTTTGAGCTCAGCCTGGGCAACATAGTAAGACTCCATTCTGCAGTGACCCCCAAAAAATTTTAAGTTGAAGAGTTTGCTAAAATACTAATTGCTGGACACAGTCTCTAAGATAAAGAGGCCTTTGATGGAGCCTGAGAATTCAGATCTATAACAAATTCCCCCGTAAAGGTGATGCCCTGAAAACACTGTTCTAAGTAAACCAGAGATCAATATATTTTTTGACTTTTCTTTTTTGATGTATTTCTTCTCTTTATGGCCAATGCCTTATATGAGAACCCCAAGGTAGCACTGGAAAGCCCAAGCAAATGCGGAATACTATTTAGGTAAGAAGAGTAGGTACTGTCACTTGGTCAAATAAATAAATTAGGAAATTAATAATTGTGCCTACTATCTTAAAACCTCTTACCATTAATCACCATTATTTAGTGATTTATTTAACTCATAACTTATGTATTTCTTTATGATTACTAGATTCTCAAAGATTTTTTACTATTTATTGGGAAGTTATAGACACAATTGATTTTTTATTTTATATTGTCACTTAGATAATTTTACAATGTGTGTTCAGAATCACCTAAGTGCATTACAATGCATATTCCTAAACTTAATGGATTTTAAGTCTGTGAAAATCCTTGGAAACATACACATTTAAAAGTACTCATAACCATTTGTTTACAAAAGTGTGAAAGCAACTCTCTTAGGTAAACAGCTTCTCAATAGAAAATGAAGAACCTAGCAATGACTAATATTAATCATGGAGAGATTAACAGATGAACTCACACCAGTTGAAGTGTGTTATTAAAAAAAAAAAACAGTAAATGACAGGGTGGAGTGAAGATGTACACAAAGAGGCAGCTCCTCTCTGCAGTTCCTGTGGAGAAGAACAAAAACTTCAAGCGAACTCTGCATCTTCAATTGAGGTACCACAGTTCTCTTAGTTGAGTCACAACTAGGTAGTTGGTGCGACACATGGAAAGCAAGCAAAAACAGGGTGGAGCACAACCCCACACAGGAGCTGCATGCAGCAAAGGGAACTTCCTCCCCTGGTCAAGGGAGATGGTGAGGGATTATGCTCCCATTCTGTGATGGTTAATACTGAGTGTCAACTTGATTGGATTGAAAGATGCACAGTATTGACCTTGGGTGTTTCTGTGACGGTGTTGCCAAAGGAGATTAACATTCGAGTCAGTGGGCTGGGAAAATGCAGACCCACACTTAATCTGAGTGGGTACCATCTAATCAGCTGCCAGCACAACCAGGATATAAAGCAGGCAGAAAAACTTTAAAAAGCTAGGCTGGCTTAGTCTCCCAGCGTACATCTTTCTCCCATGCTGAATGCTTCCTGTCCTCACACATAAGACTCCAAGTTCTTCAGCTTTGGGATTCAGACTGGCTCTCCTTGCTCTTCAGCTTGCAGATGGCCTATTGTGTGACCTCATGATCATGAAAGTTAATACTTAATAAACTCCCCTATGCCTATCCTACTAGCTCTGCCCCTCTAGAGAACCCTGACTAATACAGATTTTGGTACCAGGAGTGGTTCTAGAAAAAAGAATATAAAAGATGGAGTTCTTTTATTGGTTTTGGGGTTTCTGGAGTTGGCTACTTAATATGATTAGACACAGAAAAGCTAAGGACTCTTGTAATAGTATGGAGAACATTGATAGTCCTTGGTATAAACCGTTTAGAGAGTTATACAAAATAAATGCATTTGACACTCCTGATTCACCGCTCTTGAGAGGCAAGGAGTTTAGTGACTTCATACGTAATACCTTTGACCATATGTGGAGAACTAAGGAACATAATGAAACTGGTTGGTTGCACCTAATTCAGTGGACAAATTGATGAAAGAGAATGATGAACTCAGGGATTCTAACTCCCAGCTTCAGAAGCAGATATTGAGCCTCAAAACTGCTAAGATTGCCCTGAGTGAGAGTCTTATCTCCTGTAGAGAAAGAACTGAAACTGTGGAAAAACAGACATTAGCTCTTATCATAAGAGTGGCTGACCTGCAACAAAAGCTGCATGCACAGCATTGCCATGTGTCTACTGTTAAAGTGAGGGCATTGATCAGAAAAGAATTGGACCCTACAACTTGGAATGGGGATGTGTGGGAGGACCCTGATGAAGCTGGAAACACTGAGTTTGCAAACTATGATGAATTTTTTTTTTTTTTTTTGCTAGAAGAAACAGCTTCCCCATCTCCAGTAGTAGCAACATCCCCTCCATTAGTCTTCCCACCTTTGTCTGAGGAGATAAACCCTGCACTGTCTGAGGCAACAGTGATGGTCTCCCCAGAGGCAGTGCCAGGCAAGATAATGTTGATTCTCCTCAGGGGCCATATCCAACACCCCTCCTTGCTTCTTGACCTATAACTAGACTAAAGTGCAGGCAGGAACCTGGAGGTGAGGTTGGGTGTGACCCATAAGAAGGTGTGCTACACTCGATAAGAACTACTTGAGTTTTCTAACTTATATAAACAGAAATCTGGAGGACAGGCATGGGAATGTATATTAAGGGTGGGAGATAATGGCGAAAGGAATATAGAGTTATATCATCACATTCTCCAAAGTCAAAATGAAGAAAAAAATGTTAAGGGCAGTCAGAGAGAAAGGCCACATCACCTATATATGGAAGCTAATCAGAATAACAGCAGATCTCTCAGCAGAAACTTTGCAAGGTAAAAGATATTGGGGACCAATATTTAACATTCTTAAAGAAAGTAATTTCTGGCCTAGAATTTCATATCTGGACAAACTAAGCTTCATAAGTGAAGGAAAAATAAAATCTTTTTTGGATAAGCAAATGCTGAGGGAATGTATCACCATCAGGCCTGCTTTGCAAGAGCTCCTGAAGGAAGCACTAAATATGGAAAGAAAAACCATTATCAGCCACTACAAAAAACATACTGAAGTACACAGACCAGTGACACTATGAAGCAAATACATAAATAAGTCTGCAAAATAACAAACTAGGATCAGGATGTCAGGATAAAATTCATACATAACAATATTAACCTTAAATGTAAATGGGCTAAGTATCTCCAATTAAAAGACACAGAGTGACAAGCTGGATAAGGAGTCAAAATCCATCAGTGTGCTGTATTCAAGAGACCCATCGCACATGCAGAGACACACATAGCTTCAAAATAAAAGGATGGAGGAAACTTTACCAAGCAAATGGAAAACAGAAAAAAGCAGGGGTTGCAATTCTAGTGTCTGACAAAATAGACTTTAAATCAACAAAGATCGAAAAAGACAAAGCATTATATATTGGTAAAGGGATCAATTCAACAAGAAGAGCTAACTATCCTAAATATATATACCCCCAATACAGGAGCACCCAGATTCATAAAACAACTTCTTAGAGACTTACACAGAGACTTAGAGTCCCACAGAATAATAGTGGGAGACTTCAGCACCCCACTGTCAATATTAGACAAATCATCAAGACAGAAAATTAACAAAGATATTTAGGACTTGAACTCAGCTCTGGATCAAGTGAATCTGATAGATATCTACAGATCTTTCCACCCCAAAACAACAGACTAGACCTTCTTCTCAGCATCATATGGTACTTACTCTAAAATTGATTAAATAATTGGAAGTAAATCACTCTTCAGCAAATGCAAAAGAACTGAAATCATAACAGTCTCTCAGAACACAGCACAATCAGAATTAGAACTCAAGATTAAGAAACTCAATACCACACAACTAAATGGAAATTGAATAACATGCTCCTGAATGACTCCTGGGTAAATAATGAAATCAAAAGTTATTTGAAACCAAAAACTAACAAAGTACCAGAATCTCTCAGACACAGAAAAAGCAGTGTTAAGAGGGAAATTTATGGCAATAAATGCCCACATCAAAAAGATTTTAAATCAACACCCTAGCATTGCAAGTAAAAGAACTAGAGAACCAAGAGCAAACAAACCCCAAAGGTAGCAGAACACAAGAAATAACCAAGATCAGAACAGAACTGAAAGAGATAGAGACACAAAAAACACTTCAAAAAAATTAATGAATCCAGGAAGTGGTTTTTTCAATGAATTAATAAAATAGATAGATCCTTGGCTAGACTAATACAGAAGAAAGGAGAGAAGAATCAGATAGACACAATAAAAAATAATGAAAGGGTATCACCACTGACCCCAGAGATATACAAACAACCTTCAGAGAATACTATAAACAGCTCCATGCAAATAAACTAGAAAATCCAGAAGAAAGGATAAATTCCTGGACACATACACTCTCCCAAGACTGAACCAGAAAGAAGTTGAATCCCTGAATAGACCAATATCAAGTTCTGAAATTGAGGCAGTAAGAAACAGCTTACCAACCAATAAAAGCCCAGGACCAGATGCATGGGAAATTAACAGTTGATAGTATTAGTGCAGCCCCTCCAATTAAGTGCATTAGGAGGTGACCAGCTGTAATGTTGGCTGTTAATCACACAGCTAGTGCTTTTGGTTTAATATAACTCAATTCTACCAGAAATACAAAGAGGAGCTGATATCATTTCTTCTGAAACTATTCTAAACAATTGAAAAGGAAGGACTCCTCCCTAACTCATTCTATGAAGCCAGCATCATCCTGATACAAAAACCTGGCAGAGATAGAACAAACAAAGAAAACTTCAGGCCAATATCCCTGTTGAAAATTGATGCAGAAATTATCAATAAAATACTGGCAAATCAAATCCAGCAGCACATCAAAAAGCTTATCTACCACAATCAAGTTGGCTTCATTCCCTGGATGCAAGGCTGGTTCAACATATGCAAATCAATAAATGCAATTCATCACATAAAGGTATCTAAAGACAAAAACCACATGATTATCTCAATAAACATGGGAAAGGCCTTTGATAAAATTTAGCATCCCTTTCTGTTAAGAACTCTCAATCAACTAGGTATTGATAGAACATACCTCAAAATAATAAGAGACATTTAGGTCAAAGCTACAGTCAATATCAAACTGAATGGGCAAAAGCAGGAATCATTCCCCTTGAAAACCAGTGCAGGATAAGGATGCCCTCTTTCACCACTCCTATTCAATATAGTATTGGAAATTCTGGCCAGGGCAGTTAGGTAAGAGAAATAAATAAAGAGTATTCAAATAGGGAGGGAGGAAGTTAAGTTGTCTTTCTTTGCAGATGATATAATCCTATTTCTAGAAAACCCCATCATCTCAGCCCAAAAGCTTCTTAAGCTTATAAGCAACTCAGCAAAGTTTCAGTATACAAAATCAATGTGCAGAGTTCACAAGCATTCCTACAACAATAGGCAAGCAGAGAGCCAAATCATGAATGAACTCCCATTCACAATTGCTACAGAGAGAATAAAATACCTAGGAATACAGCTAACAAGAGAAGTCAAGAACCTCTTCAAGGAGAACTACAAACCACTGCTCAAGGACATCAGAGAGGACACAAACAAATGGAAAAATATTCCATGCTTGTGGATAGGAAGAATCAGTATCATGAAAATGGCCATACTGGCCAAAGTAAATTTTAGATTCAATGCTATTTCCATTAAACTGCTGTTGATATTCTTCACAGAATTAGAATGTTGTGGGAAGTCAGGGACCCTGAACAGAGTGACCAGCTGAAGCCGTGGCAGAAGAAAATAAATTGTGAAGATTTCACGGACATTTATCAGTTCCCCAAATTAATACTTTTATAATTTCTTACACCTGTCTTTACTGTAATCTCTGAACATAAATTGTGAAGATTTAATGGACATTTGTCACTTCCTGTGATTTCCTATGCCTGTCTTTACTTTAATCTCTTAATCTCATCATCTTCTTTGTAAACTGAGCAGGATGAATGTTGCCTCAGGACCCGGTGATTGTGTCAACTGCACAAATTGTTTGTAGACCATGTGTGTTTGAATATGAAATCTGGGCATCTTTAAAAAAGAACGGGATAACACTGATGCTCAGGGAACAAGAGAGGTAACTTTGAACTGGCCACCAGTGAGCTGGGTGGAAACAGAGCTATATTCCTTCTGTTTCATAAGCAAAGAGGAGACATATCGCTGAATTCTTTTTCTCAGCAAGGAACATCTCCGAGAAAGAGAATGTGCCCTGAAGGTAGGCCTATAGATGGCCCCTTTTAAGGAATCCCATCTTTTANACCAGTGAGCTGGGTGGAAACAGAGCTATATTCCTTCTGTTTCATAAGCAAAGAGGAGACATATCGCTGAATTCTTTTTCTCAGCAAGGAACATCTCCGAGAAAGAGAATGTGCCCTGAAGGTAGGCCTATAGATGGCCCCTTTTTAAGGAATCCCATCTTTTATGGTCGAAGCTAATGGGATGAAATAAGCCCCGGTCTCCTATAGTGCTCCCAGGCTTACTAGGATAGGAAAATTCCCACCTAATAAATTGTGGTCAGACAGGTTACCTGCTCTCAAACCCTGTTTCCTGATAAGATGTTATCAAAGACAATGCATGCCCGAAACTTCATTAGCAATTTTAATTTCACCTCATCCAGTGGTCCTGTTATCTCGCCTTGCCTCCATTTGCTTTGTGATATTTTATTACCTTGTGAAGTATGTGATCTCTGTGACCCACACCCTACTCGTGCACTCCCTCCCCTTTTGAAAATTGCTAATAAAATTTGCTGGTTCTACGGCTCGGGGAACATCAGGGATCCTGCCGACATGTGATGTCTCCCCGGACACCCAGCTTTAAATTTCTCTCTCTTGTGCTCTTTCCCTTTATTTCTCAACCCGGCCAAGACACTTAGGAAATAGAAAAGAACCCACGTTATACATCGGGAGCAGTTTCTCCCGATATTAGAAAAGCATTTTTTAAAATTTATATGGAACCAAAAGAGAGCCCATATAGTCAAGACAATCCTAAGCAAAAGTTCAAAGCTGGAGGCATCATGCTACTGGACTTCGAACTATACTATAAGGTGACAATAACCAAAACAATATAGTACTGGTACCAAAACAGACACATAGACCAATGGAACAAAATAGAAAACTTAGAAGAAAGATAACACATCTACAACCATCGGATTTTCAACAAACCTGACAAAACAATCAATGGGGAAATAACTCCCTATTTAATAAAGGGTGCTGGAAGAACTGGCTATGTATTTGCAGAAAATGAAACTTGACCCCTTTCTTACATATAATGCAAAATTAATGGAAGATGAATTAAAGACTTAAATGTAAAACCCAAAACTATAAAAAACTTAGAAGAAAATCTAGGCAATACCATTCAGGACTTAGGAATGGGCAAAGATTTCATAATGAAATCACCAAAAGCAATTGCAACGAAAGCAAAATTGACAAATGGGATCTAATTAAACAAAAGAGCTTCTGCAGAGCAAAACAAGCAAACAAACAACAACAACAACAAAACAACAAAAAACTACCATCAGAGTGAATAAGCAACCGACACAGTGGGAAAAAAATTTTGCCATCTATCCATCAGACAAAGATCTATTATCCAGAATCTACAAGGACCTCAAACAAATTTACAGGAAAAAAAAAATTAAAATGGGCAAAGTACATGAACAAACACTTCTCAAAAGAAGACATTCATTCAGTCAGTAAATATATGAAAAAAAGCTCAACATTAGAGAAATGCAAATCAAAACTACAATGAGATATGATCTCATGCCAATCAGAACAGCCATTATTAAAAGTCAAGAAACAACAGATTCTGGTGAAGTTGTGGAGAAATAGGAATGCTTTTACACTGTTGGTGGGAATAAAAGTTAGTTCAATCATTGTTGAAGACAGTGTGGCAATTCCTCAAAGATTTAGAGGCTGAAATATTATTTGACCCAGCAATCTCATTACTGGGTATATACCCAAAGGAATATAAATCATTCTATTACAAAGATATATGCACACATATGTTCATCACAGCATTATTCACAATAACAAGGATATAGAATCAACCCAAATGCCCATCAATGCTAGACTGGATAAGAAAATGTGGTACATATCCACCATGGAATATTATGCAGCCACAAAATAAACAAGATCATGTCTTTTGTGGGAACATAGATGAAGCTGTAAGCCATTATCCTCAGCAAACTAACTCAGGAACAGAAAACCAAATACCACAGGTTCTCATTTGTAAGTGAGAGTTGAATGATGGGATAACATGCCACATAGAGGAGAACAACACACACTGGGGCCTGTCAGGGGTGGGGTGGGGCGAGGGAGAACATTGGGAAAACAGCTAATTCATGCCGAGTTTAATACCTAGGTGATGGGGTGATAGGTGCAGCAAACCACCATGGCACATGTTTACCTGTGCAACAAACCTGCACATCCCACACATGTACCCCAGAACTAAAACAAAATGAAAAAAAAAAATTTTGATTCAATTTTAAAATTTGAAAAAATAAATAAAAAAATCAGTAAATTGGTAACTTTTAAAATTATTGCATTCTAATTCCGAACTTGGTCTTCTTACCTGAGAGGGAAATAGTTAACAAATGTTCAAAAGGTTAAAGTTTCAGAAAACAATGACTACTTTCATATATCAGAAAAAAATCTAAAGCTCAGAAGATTGACATAAATGTACAGAGAATGAAAGAAACTTGAAACCCTAAAATATCTGTCTTTGAGTTTATTTTAAGATTTTTTTTTCAATTTTCTTTTGGCTCCTTTCCCCTTCAGTGTAAGAAATGGAAAAGTGTGTGTGTGTATATACATGTCTGCATGTGCATGTACATGTTTTACTGAAGTATAGCAATATCCCTCATATGATTAAATCCTTAGAGCATTAAGCAGTCTTATGTGGAAAGCAGTAAATGGTTATATAAATATTTTCTCACATAGTTAACAAAAAAAGAGCCATTGTCTCAGTATATACTTTTAATTGAATGAAGTATGTACTTGATTTTTAAAATATTGCTAAATCTTGCAAGATTCATTTATGTGAATTCATCATGGTCTTTTAAATTGCATATTTCCATTGAAAGAAACTACAATATTGATATTTGTCTATGTTCTTCTTACCTCCTTACTGGCAANTGTTATCAAAGACAATGCATGCCCGAAACTTCATTAGCAATTTTAATTTTACCTCATCCCGTGGTCCTGTTATCTCGCCCTGCCTCCATTTGCTTTGTGATATTTTATTACCTTGTGAAGTATGTGATCTCTGTGACCCACACCCTACTCGTGCACTCCCTCCCCTTTTGAAAATTGCTAATAAAAATTTGCTGGTTCTACGGCTCGGGGAACATCAGGGATCCTGCCGACATGTGATGTCTCCCCCGGACACCCAGCTTTAAATTTCTCTCTCTTGTGCTCTTTCCCTTTATTTCTCAACCCGGCCAAGACACTTAGGAAATAGAAAAGAACCCACGTTATACATCGGGAGCAGTTTCTCCCGATATTAGAAAAAGCATTTTTTAAAATTTATATGGAACCAAAAGAGAGCCCATATAGTCAAGACAATCCTAAGCAAAAAGTTCAAAGCTGGAGGCATCATGCTACTGGACTTCGAACTATACTATAAGGTGACAATAACCAAAACAATATAGTACTGGTACCAAAACAGACACATAGACCAATGGAACAAAATAGAAAACTTAGAAGAAAGATAACACATCTACAACCATCGGATTTTCAACAAACCTGACAAAAACAATCAATGGGGAAATAACTCCCTATTTAATAAAGGGTGCTGGAAGAACTGGCTATGTATTTGCAGAAAAATGAAACTTGACCCCTTTCTTACATATAATGCAAAAATTAATGGAAGATGAATTAAAGACTTAAATGTAAAACCCAAAACTATAAAAAACCTAGAAGAAAATCTAGGCGATACCATTCAGGACTTAGGAATGGGCAAAGATTTCATAATGAAATCACCAAAACCAATTGCAACAAAAGCAAAATTTGACCAATGGGATCTAATTAAACAAAAGAGCTTCTGCAGAGCAAAACAAGCAAACAAACAACAACAACAACAAAAACAACAAAAAACTACCATCAGAGTGAATAAGCAACCGACACAGTGGGAAAAAAATTTTGCCATCTATCCATCAGACAAAGATCTATTATCCAGAATCTACAAGGACCTCAAACAAATTTACAGGAAAAAAAAAATTAAAAATGGGCAAAGTACATGAACAAACACTTCTCAAAAGAAGACATTCATTCAGTCAGTAAATATATGAAAAAAAGCTCAACATTAGAGAAATGCAAATCAAAACTACAATGAGATATGATCTCATGCCAATCAGAACAGCCATTATTAAAAAGTCAAGAAACAACAGATTCTGGTGAAGTTGTGGAGAAATAGGAATGCTTTTACACTGTTGGTGGGAATAAAAGTTAGTTCAATCATTGTTGAAGACAGTGTGGCAATTCCTCAAAGATTTAGAGGCTGAAATATTATTTGACCCAGCAATCTCATTACTGGGTATATACCCAAAGGAATATAAATCATTCTATTACAAAGATATATGCACACATATGTTCATCACAGCATTATTCACAATAACAAGGATATAGAATCAACCCAAATGCCCATCAATGCTAGACTGGATAAGAAAATGTGGTACATATCCACCATGGAATATTATGCAGCCACAAAAATAAACAAGATCATGTCTTTTGTGGGAACATAGATGAAGCTGTAAGCCATTATCCTCAGCAAACTAACTCAGGAACAGAAAACCAAATACCACAGGTTCTCATTTGTAAGTGAGAGTTGAATGATGGGATAACATGCCACATAGAGGAGAACAACACACACTGGGGCCTGTCAGGGGGTGGGGTGGGGGCGAGGGAGAACATTGGGAAAAACAGCTAATTCATGCCGAGTTTAATACCTAGGTGATGGGGTGATAGGTGCAGCAAACCACCATGGCACATGTTTACCTGTGCAACAAACCTGCACATCCCACACATGTACCCCAGAACTAAAAACAAAAATGAAAAAAAAAAATTTTTGATTCAATTTTAAAATTTGAAAAAATAAATAAAAAAATCAGTAAATTGGTAACTTTTAAAATTATTGCATTCTAATTCCGAACTTGGTCTTCTTACCTGAGAGGGAAATAGTTAACAAATGTTCAAAAGGTTAAAGTTTCAGAAAACAATGACTACTTTCATATATCAGAAAAAAATCTAAAGCTCAGAAGATTGACATAAATGTACAGAGAATGAAAGAAACTTGAAACCCTAAAATATCTGTCTTTGAGTTTATTTTAAGATTTTTTTTTCAATTTTTCTTTTGGCTCCTTTCCCCTTCAGTGTAAGAAATGGAAAAAGTGTGTGTGTGTATATACATGTCTGCATGTGCATGTACATGTTTTTACTGAAGTATAGCAATATCCCTCATATGATTAAATCCTTAGAGCATTAAGCAGTCTTATGTGGAAAGCAGTAAATGGTTATATAAATATTTTCTCACATAGTTAACAAAAAAAGAGCCATTGTCTCAGTATATACTTTTAATTGAATGAAGTATGTACTTGATTTTTAAAATATTGCTAAATCTTGCAAGATTCATTTATGTGAATTCATCATGGTCTTTTAAATTGCATATTTCCATTGAAAGAAACTACAATATTGATATTTGTCTATGTTCTTCTTACCTCCTTACTGGCAACACAGGCCATAAGATTATTTTTGCATCTTGATATTTAAATACAAATGTGTATTATTGACTAATTAGGAACACTCTTAAGATTGGCTCCATCTTATATCTAACAGGTTTAAATCTTTTATTGAATGTTAGGAATAATCACTGCTTTTTATATTACATTGGAGAAATAGTTATAGCTAACACATTTTTAAATGAAAACAAAAAAAAGTTCTGACAGCCTGGAAAATAGCTTTTCTCTATCATTGAAGGTGAAAGGATTTCTAGGGAGAGAGAGAAAAAAAAAAAGGCTCTGCCTACCTTAAATATCTTGTTTTGCTTCAATAAGGAGGTTTTTCTGTAAATTCTTTGCAGAATTGATTTACATGCAATGAATTCTTTAGAAGACAACTTAATTTACACAGATGTTACTTCTTGATAACAACTGGTTGGCCCATACCGACACTAAAATATTATACGAGGGCATACGAGGGTGAGTAATCATAGCGAGCAATTTGGTGTCAAGTAAATTTTTTAGAACATTTGATAATTGATTATTCTAACTGGATCCTGAGATATAGGAGAGTTTTGTGTAAATGAAGAAAGGATAATTTTGAAGAATAGCATCCTAGTCCTCCTACAGATTGCATTATTATTGCATAGTGGCTTATGGTAATTTTGTCATGAGTGTCTCTTATATGTCTATTTCTATTTTGCTATAGAATGCCACTTAAGTGTTAGCAGTCCTTTATTTTCTTTTTTTAAATCAACATGTACCCACACATAATATAATAAATATAATGTAATCACATTTTAATAAATACCATTTTCATTATTACCTTGGTTTTAGAAAACTAAAAGAAATCCAGTTGCTCTTATTTTGAATAAAGCCTTTATAAATCTTATTCTTTACAATAACTATCTTGAACTAAAATTAATGGTTTCTTTTTTTTATTATACTTTAAGTTCAGGGATACATGTGCAGAACGTGCAGGTTTTTTACATAGGTATACACAAGCCATGGTGGTTTGCTGCATCCATCAATCCATCATTTACATTAGATATTTCTCCTAATGCTATCACTCCTCTAGCCTCCCATTCCCCGACAGGCCCTGGTGTGTGATGCTCCCCTCCTTATGTCCATGTGTTCTCATTGTTCAACTCACACTTATAAGTGAGAACATGTAGTGTTTGGTTTTCTGTCCCTGTGTTAGTTTGCTGAGAATAATGGTTTCCAGCTTTATCCATGTCCCTGCAAAGGACATGAACTCATCCTTTTTTATGGCTGCATAGTATTCCATGGTGTATATGTGCCACATTTTCTTTATCCAATCTATTATTGATGGACATTTGTATTGTTTTCTTATGGAAATTTAAATTGAAATATTTTTGTTTTGGTATATTATAAATGTTATAGCATTCAGAATTATTTTAACCTCAAGTAACAAAATCACTTTTTCTCACCAAAATACACGATATCTCATTAAATTCTGTTGTCAACAAAGATCAACACTTAGTTTTCTCGTCAATTATATTATTCCTGGATCATTTCATCAACTTTCAGAAAAGAGACTCTATGTTGATGACCCATGTAACATTGTTTCTAGTTTATACCTAGTCCAGTATATACACCCGAAAGCATATGCAATTGCCTTCTGGACATTTGCACCTACAAGCTCCATTATCAAATTCAACATTTAAATTCAAATACAACATTTTCAAAAGAGAGCATACTTCATTCTTCTCCTGTGTTAATTGATTGATAATTACCCATCTCCACTTGCTAATGAAACTAGACAACTGAAAGATCTCCTACATTATCTTCTTCATCACTTATATTTCATTAGTTGCTATGAGAAAATTTCATTTTTGAAGTAAATTTAAAAAAGAAAACATTATGCGTGTGCATTTCTTTCAATGGCTTCCATTGGCTTCTCAGAATCCGCCTTTGTACTCTTTTCCACTCATTATTACTCTAGAGGAAACCACAGCTCTGACAATCTCACTCAATATTATTAGAAGTGGAATTTCTCAAACATAGTATATGAATATGTTCAGATTTAATAGTTATGGTTTTCTAAATTATTTGCAACAATTTACACCACCACAAGCAGCTGTTATAGTTATTACATATCCTTATCAATTCTATATTTTTTCTTTTTTTTTTAATTTTAGCCATTTGGTGACTACTAGAATTACAATTTCATTTTGTGATACACAAGCTGAGAATTTTTTACTGTTTTAGATTGTTAAGAAAAATCAAACAATAAAATATTATGTGACATGTAGAAATTACATAAAGTTTCAATGTTCACGTATAAAGTTTTATCAGAATACAACAATGCTTACTTGCTTATTGTACATAGCCACTTTTGTGCTACAACAGAATTAAATAATTGTGACAGAGACCATGTGGTGTTATTGTTTGTCATTACAATCTTCAGTGATGTAATTAGAACTTGACAATGTTCAGAGTGTCAAGCATATTGTTATAACACATAATTTCAATTATTTTGTATTACCAAGGTACATTCACCATAAACTTGAGCCTCAGATTTTGCCTTCATAAGTCACAGTGGAATGTGGATTATTCTGTCTGTGAATTAGATGGCAAAGTGTTGTGTTTATTACTTAGCTATAATAAGCTATGCTAAACTAATACAATATACATAAAGACTGCCAGACTAAGTACTACTCACAGTATTCCAAACTCACAGGAAAGCAATTCTTTAAAAAAATTAGAAAATGTGGAACAATTTTCTTATAAAAATAAACAATAAAACTACCTATTGGGTGCAATGTACATTGCTAAGATGACAGGTGCACTAAAGTCTCAGACTTCACCACTATACAATGTATTCATGCAAGCAAAAATCCCTTGTACCCCTAAAGCTACTGAAATAAAATTTTTAAAAAAATATTGCTGTTACCAACATCTGTTTTTAATTAGCTTATTTATTAGCAAAGCAGAAAAAATCATTTATCAATGGTGAATTATTAAATTATTTTTGGTTGTAGCAGCTGGAGAAATAAGTTCAGAGAAAGTAAACTATTTAAAATATTAGCTTTTTTAGGAGGACAGTTAATAGGCACACACACACACACACACACACACACACACACAAAAGGCAAAGGCTGGCTACGGTGGCTTATACCTGTAATCCCAGCACTTTGGGAGTCTGAGGAATGAAGATTACTTGATGCCAGGAGTTCAAGACCAGTTTAGGCAACAACATAGCAAGACCCTCTCTACAAAAATAATAATAATAAAATAAAAAATAATTTTAAATGCTTTTTCTTGGCTCTTGATGACTCAACAACGTTATTGATTCATCTCGGTTGTTGTTTACTTAAAGAGTTGATGCAAGACTGCAAAATTAGCCTGTCAGTAATCATCACTAAATAACTACAGGGTATATTAGCTTTAAAGAAGGTGACAAAACACAATTCAGCAGAACCTGAAGTGGAATCTGCTAAGATGTGTTACAACCAATTGTTATTAAAAAAATATGTGGGAAGCAGAACAAGGTTTATGTAGACAGTGTTACAAAGCTTGTGAGATTATATAGCTATTAATTTTATAATTTATCATCAGGAACCTCAAATCTGTATTATTAAACTAATAGTGTATATAACATAAACTTCATCTGCTTCCATGAATTAAGCATTAACAGCTCTGTGATGTGCTGATGTGCCTTACCACACAGTTCTACAGGGTAGCGGTGATTTATTTTATTTTATTATTTTA